>NC_071513.1:98247045-98560909 GCF_027887155.1 Malaclemys terrapin pileata
GCTGGAGGCAGAGAGGAGCGGCTGCTGCAGAGGGGGCATGCGCCGCGTCACTGCCCTCTCAGCTCTTTCACACTCCATTTCCCCTTGAACTCTCCCCTGAGTCTGTCTGGGCCCTTGATTTACTGCGCGTGGTTCATCGGGTCGCTCCCTAGCTTCCTGCTCGGGGCTTCCCACCCTCTGATTTCCCATCAAACGGGCCCTCGGAACAGGCCTTTCCCCGCCGCCCGCTCCAGGCCAGACGGATGTAAGAGATCCCTGTAACGGCTCTGCTCCTTCACCCTCCTCCCCGCGGCAATGGAGCGGGGGCCAGATCCTGCCCTGACCCAGCCGGGATTCAGGGCAGGATCGGGCCCCTGCTGCTCTCTTAAAGACAAACTGGCACCTCAACTTTGGAGGAGAGGGTGGGGGGAAGGGAGAGACTGCATCTAGGGTCACAAAGGGTTAATGACACCTTCCCCCCCACCCCTTCCCTTTGGGCTGGTTGTGAGCTGCCCGCTCTCCCCCAGGGATGAGAGAGGAGCAGGGCAGGGGTCCGCCTACCAGGTCTGTCCCCATCTCTCCCCCCGTGCCAGTGGGAGCATGTGCCCCAGTGCGTTCCCGGGCCCCAGTGCACCCCACACTGCAGCCCAGCCCCCTCCCCGGAGCATCCTCCCTCTGAGCTCGGCTGGCTCCCGGCTGTCAAAATACTGATTTCCTGCTCTCTGGCCCTGTGTGCTGGACAGGCAGCAAGCGGGCAGTGGCGCTCCGGGGAAGTCGGGGGCAGCGCAGGCCCAGCTGCAGGCCGACTCCAGCGCCCTGTGCAAACAACCGCCCGGGGCAGCCAGCCGGGCTCCAGCGCCGACCCTGCGGCAGCCAGGCCCGCCCCCTCACCTCCGGATTAGAGAGAGTGCTCGTTCGGGGAAGGTCTCAGGTGTGGGGTGGACAAGTCCCCTGCCCCAAACCCACCCTGTTGTGTGGCACAGCCCCACTCCTGCCACAAGCCCCCCCCTTTGCCTGCACACACCCACAGCCTGCCCCCTCCCACTGCCTGAGACTGGCCCAGCCTCTGCACCTGTCCCAGGCGGCTCGGCCCAGAGCCAAAGCCGCGCTAGGGACCAGGGTAGACTCCTGGGACGTGACCCCGAGAGCCCGCCCAGCCTGGCCGTGCCCACCAGCCCCGCGGCCAGGGGCAAGCAGCAGGGAGGGGATGAAGAGGCAGGAGTGGTGGGCAAGGCCTGGGGCAGAGTGGGACGGGGAGGGGGCTGGTCCAAACATGGGCCCGGCCCCATGGGTGCCATTTTAAACCCAGTACTGGCCAGAAAAGAAGGGAGTTTGCTTTGGGAAACCTCTAGGCTGATTCCCTAGCCCGCCTGTCGGACACATCGGAAACAGAGGGGCCAAGTCCCCCGTGCAAGGACACACACGGCCGTTCTCACGAGCCCAGCTCGGTGTCCAAATCTCAAAGCCGCCCTGCCTCACGCTCCAGCCTGGGCTGAGGGAGAGGGGCAGAGGTGTGCGCCGACCAGCCCTTCGTCACACAGCCGAGGCGCTGAAGCGGCCGTTCAGCAGTTAAACGGCTGCAGTTTGCATTCCCAGAGAGCAATGAGTCAGGCCCCAGCTGCCGGCGCAGAATGGCCCTTTGGATTTTCCCCTCTGGCTCTCGGGGCAGATCTTTTGTGGTCTCTCTCGTTTCTGGAGTCGTGTGCCAATTCGTTCCTTGACAAAGCGCGCCGGGAGCCACGGCAGGGTGGGTGTGCATGTGAGAGAGAGAGGGGCTCAGGGCTCGGGGCGGTCAGGGCCAGGGCGGGGAAGGGATACTGGACAGGGAGGGGACAGCTGGGAAAGTCCTCATTTGTGTGAAAACACATATCTATATAAACGCAATCCTATCAGGTCAGAAACCTCGCAAACAGGGAGAGGAAATTCAGGCCTTATCAGGCTGATGGCTTCAGATGTTTGCTTGTCTGCGGCCTCTGCCCTTTAAATTTCCTGGCATAAAAATATGATAATAACATTATCCTGGGCTTAAATACTTCCACAGAGGCACTGGCCTGCCTGAGTGCCCTCAGCCTTGTGCGACTGCTGCTTCCTAAGCAATGAAGGCGTGCCTGGGAGGCCAGAGGCAGATGCGGGGGACGGAGGAGAGACGGGGTGGGGTGGATGTGGGGATCAGACTGATCAAGGAGTGCAGGGAGGGGAGTCAGGGCAGATAGGGGAGCAAAGGGTGCACAGACCAAGGGGCGGTGGGGGGACAGGCAGTGGAGGGAGGGGGGGTGAGATGGGGAAGCATATGGAGAGCGGTGTAGGGAGGACAGAGACTGATAGGGGGTGGGGAGAGTCCCTCAGCCATCAGAAGTGGGGGGCTGGAGCTGGGCGAGTGGGTGTGGGGACCAATCTGCACACGCAGGAGCTCTGAGCGCCCTGCTCTCAGGAAGGAAGGCTGGAGGGCATGGGACCCCAGAAGGTCCCAGGAGTCTCAGCCCATAGGAACACGTATCAGGATTGCCTGGACAACAGCCAACCCCTCTCGGCGCTGGCCCTGCCCTCCCAGTCCCCTCCCCAGGGGTGGGAGCCGGGCGTGAGAACACCACAGCCCATCACATACTGACTCTGCCTGAGGGGTGAAGGGACAGGCCCCATTTCCCCAGGCACATCTAGGAGGGGGGTCCCTGAGCCAGGCTAGGGAGGGCAAGGCAGGGGTGGGGGCAGCTCTCCCTCTCCCCGCTGGAGCCTCCTCCGAGCATCTCCCTGCCTCGCTCTCCGTAGCTCACCTGCCAACAGCTCCTGCCTCCTCCCGCCACTTTTTGCTGCTAATCACGCTGGGTTTGGGGCGGCTTTCTGGCAGCCCTGTCTGTGGGGACCAGCTCCCACCTGAGCAGCTAGGCTGGACCCTCCTCCAGGCGGGCCGTCCATTCGCCCCCCTGGCTCTCCCCTCCGCGAGTCTCTCAGTGAGTCTCTCCAGCAGAGGAAAACAGAGCTGTGAAATAGCAGGAGGGGGGAGCGGAGGAGCACCCTCTTATCTGCTAAATAAACGCCAGCCAGCTTGGGTTTCACCAGAGAGCAACATTTCAGCCCCCCCAGTGTAAATAAATGTTCCCCCTTCGAGCCTGCCCGTTATCTCCGGAATCCGGAGCTCGCCCAGCAGCCTTGTTTTCCAAACATTTTTCATCCGAGGAATCGGCTTTGGACACAAACCAAGAGCAGGGGACAAGAGGGAGCTGGGTTTTTGCCTTTGAATCCTTCCAGTGTCCGTCTCCCCAAGCCGAGGAGCCAGCCCATGACCTCGCTTGCTTTCTCCGTTTCACTTGTTCCCCCAGCTACTGCATAAGAAGCCAGCAAACTTCATTCGTGCCAGGCCTGGATTCTCAGCAGTGCATAGAGGCTGGGCGAGCGGGGGCTCAGTAAAAGCAGGGGCAGACTGTGCCACTCCACCCCACTCCCACCTCAGTCCACAACTCACTGATTTCGGGGGACCCAGGGTCCGAAATACCCGCTGTGTTGTTCGGAACAAGAGGCACCCGCGTGTCCTGATGCCGACACCATGGTCTTGGAACCAGGAGTGTCCTGAGCCAGAATATTTGGCACAAGGTGGGGGGTTGATGGCTCAGTGTCTCGGGGCCACCGTAGGATGACAGGGGTTATTACAGCAAGTTCCCAGCTGGGATCGAGGCCCTGCTGTGCTAGGCGCTGCACATACGCAGAGTACGAGAGAGCCCTTGCCTTGAAGAGCCTGCAAAGGAAGGAGAGCGAGTGTCTGTAGTGTCATGGAGTCCCCGGGCGATGCTCTGGAACTGCTCCCCACAAAGCCAGTCAGGACTTTGGGGAGCCTCCTCTCCCATGGAGCAGACCGTCTTCAGGGCAAGAAGCTCACATGGCTTCACCTCCTGGGTCTGACCTTGGAGCATTCAGCATATGCCCCTCCGTGCGCTTCCCACAGTGAGTCCGCCCAGGCGGGGTCCTGGGGAAGCCAGAGGGTCCTGCACACACCCCCACTTTGCAGTCCGATGTGACTCTCAGCCAGCCAGAAAAACAGAGGTTTATTAGATGACAGGAACATGGTCTAAAACAGAGCTTGTAGGTACAGAGAACCGGATCACTCAGCTGGGTCCATCCTAGGGGGCAGCGAGCTAGACACCCCCGTCTGCCCTCACTCCTAATCCCCAGCCAGCTCCAAACTGAAAACCCCCTCCAGCCCCTCCTTCTCTGCTGAGTTCCTTCCCCGGGACAGGAGGTCACCTGATCTCTTTGTTCACCCACACCTTTAGGATCCCCTTGCAGGGGGGAAGGGCCTGGCATTAGTTGCTAGGCGACAGAGGCTGGGACAGTATTCAGAGGAAACATTAAGAACAGTCCCACTTTGTCACAGTGTCGTTATCCCATTTTACAGATGGGGAAACTGCCGCCCACAGAGATGTAGGCCCAAATCCTCCAAGAGATTTAGGTGCCTGACTCCCAGGATTAGGCCTGAGGTGGGAACTGAACCAGTTCTCCCACATCCTGCCCAGTGCATCCTCCCCTAGACATGTCGGGTGATACAGTGATCCCAAGTGGGTGGGCTGGCCCTGGCTGTGACTCAGGGGGCAGATGCATTACAGAGACCCTGGATTCCTTGGAAAGAGAATTGCAGAGTGGAGAGGGTCAAGGCATGGAGTGTGCCAGGGGACTGCATGCTCCATGCGTGCCCAGGGGCATGCTGCCTTGTCTCCAGTGGCTTCCCCATTTCTGTGCTGGCCCCTGAGCGCTGCCAGCTGCAGCCAATGGGCCAAGAGACCGGTGCAGGGGCAGCTGCGGGAAGCCTTGCATGAGCAGGTCGTGAAGGCAGGGCCTGGGGAATGCAGAAGCCAGGATGGACAGACAGACTCAGGTTCCTTTTGCCCAGTGCATGACCAAGCCCAGGACCCTGGGCTCCCTTCGCGCAGTGGGTTAGCTGGCTATAAAGCCGCCCTGTGCTCTGGTTGCATTTCCAAGCAGGTCAGTGCCCACGCGCTAAGTGCCTGGGTGCTGGGCCCAGACTCCTGCGCTGCCCAGAGGTCAGGGTGCTAATGCTGTCCTACAAAAGAGAGCGTAAATTATTCAGCTGCTCGTCAGTGCAATTAAATGAACTCTTCATCACGAGCCATGAATATTTCACTAGGGAAACGGGAGGAAGATCTCCGGGCTGGCTGCATGGTGAGGACTGCAGGGAGGGGCAGGGAGCAGAGCCGGGGTCTCCGTCGTACACAGGGCCAGGGTAGCCATGTGCCCAGTGATACCAAGAGGCACAGAAGAGGGAAGCTATGGTAATTCAACTCTGCCAACGAGCTGGCAGGGCTCTGAGCGCCCTGCCTCAGCCTGTTCATACCACGGTCGGGGCATCTGAGCTCCTGCCACGGCGATCCGTTCTGAGCCAAGGTGCTCACCCGGGTGCTGCTCCCCAGGGCTCTGCAGTGGGGATGGTGCTGCCGCGCCCTGGGTCCCATAGCAGGGGTGGAGGGGCCGGCCATGCTGCAGCGCGGTGCCGCACTGCCTGGGGACCGATACATTTCGGCTCCATACGCGTGCCGTTGAAGCAATGAATCCGTTGAGCCCCGTTTGCTGCCAGTGCCTGCCCAAGTCCAGCTGCGCCCAAAGCCCGTTCCAGGGCTCTCAGCCCAGGCAGCGAGACACAGTGAGACACTGGGCAGAGGCAGCATCCTTCCCCGGCAGCCGAACCTTCCTGACCCGTCCCGCTCCTGCCAGGCTCAGCAGCTGGCACCGTGGGGCACAGGCGTGTGGTTCACGCAGGTCGTGCTGCCAGCTTGGGATCCCTAGAGCTGGGCTGCTGCCTCCGTGGAGCAGAAGAGGCCCACACCCTTCAGCACCATAGCAGGAAGGAGAAATGCTGCCTCTTAGGGCTGAAAGGCCGGGCTCGTTCCACCAGCGTGCCCCGTGGCGCCATCTCAGCCTGTCACCTCACGCTTGCCCCACACGCTCTCCCCAGCGGGGAGCTTCGCCCAGCCAGTACTCCTGCCCCATGGCCTACAGCACCTCCTACTGAGAGCGGCTGGGGCTGCAACGGCACATAGCTTCCCCCGACACACACCCTCCATCCCCACACGTGTTCCACTTCAGGCATCCTCGGCAGGGAAGAGGAGGGGAAGGGTAGCTCAGTGGTTTGAGCATTGGCCTGCTAAACCCAGGGTTGTGAGTTCAAACCTTGAGGGGGCCATTTAGGGATCTGGGGCAAAAATCTGTCTGGGGATTGGTCCCCCTTTGAGCAGGGGGTTGGAGTAGATGACCTCCTGAGGTCCCTTCCAACCCTGAGATTCTATGAAGGGCCAGGGCTGCTTCACACAGCTCCTTCCCAGGACAGTAGCTGCCGTGCCCAGCATCGCTGGGTCCGTTTGTGGAACAAAGTAACCGAGGAGAGACCGGACTGCGAGGGGACAGAGCCAGGGATGCTGGGATGGAGACGAGCATGGGGTGGAGAGGTAAGGAGCAGATGGGCTTATTCATGTGATGGGTTGGGGAACACAGAAGAACCCAGCTAGAGAGTGAGAACTAGATGTGGGAAGGGAGATATTGCTGGGAGATCTAGGGGAGGAGGAGAGAGCTGGAGAGGGGACAGGATTATTTCCAACCTGATACTCACTCCCTGATTGCACTTATACCACTTTCCCCGAATCCCATACAGTGCCTGTCCCGATGCCACCCCCACACACCCACCCCGGCCTTGATCCTACCCTGCGACCACCCTTGCTCCTAATTGCCTGCCCCAGTTCATCTCACCCTGCCCCAGCTCTCCCCCAACCAGGGACGGCTCCAGGGTTTTGGCTGCCCCAAGCAGCCAAACAAACAAACAAAAAAGCCGCGATCGCGATCTGAGGCAACAATTTGGCAGGAGGTCCTTCGCTCCGAGCAGGAGTGAGGGACCATCCGCCGAATCGCCGCCGAACAGCTGGACGTGCCGCCCCTCTCCGAAGTGGCTGCCCCAAGCACCTGCTTGGTAAGCTGGTGCCTGGAGCCGGCCTGCCCCCAACACAGCACCCAGCCATCCTCATCCTCCCCCTCCCCTGCAACGCTACAGCTCGGGGGTTGGGACCGGAACAGACTCCGAGATTCTCCTCAGGTTTCTCTTCGGAACAATTAATAATTGATCTCCTAATAAAAGAGGAAACAGTTAATGAGATGAAAACAAGCCCGAAACATCTGCTGAGTTGCTTTCATCCTCTGCCCTGGGCCGCTTGCACAGGAAGCAGCGGGGGGATGGCAGCAGGAGGCTGTCCCCGCACGCCAGGCCCAGCCGCCCCCTCGCCCCGACGCTGCGGCAAGCTGGCCTGCATCGCCTCCTGGCCCTGCAGGACCCACACGCTGGCTCGAAGCCGGCAGTCAGGGCGCCCCCTCGCAGCAGGGGCCACAAAGCCCACACCACTTCCCCGAGCCTGAGCAGGAGAGCGGCTGAGACTGGCTGCACTGAGCCCATGGGTGGCACAAAAGCAAACACTCAGATGGCGGGAACGGGGGGAGTGATCTCTGCTAGGCGAGGGGCCCTGATAGCCTGCGGCACCAAGACACGGGGGCGTCCCCTCGGCTGTGGGAGGGTGTGTGGGCCCCCGGCATGGACACAGGCCCCCGCAGCCCAGAGTAACCCCGCATCCCCCACCCCCTTTTCAGAGCCAGGGGCTCCAATCCCGGCCCCTCGCCTGCTGCGGGTATGAACAATAGCGCCTGCTCTCTCCAGCCCCGGGCTGGGGGCCTTGTGCCAGCGGGGCTCTACCCGCCACCTCTGCCCTGCTTGCGCCCACCTGACGGGAACAGGGCCGAGCTAGGCACCAGCAGGGGGGACATCAGCCCCCAAGCATCCCTGCCCACGACACGCTCTCCTGGCCCGGAGTAACCAGGGCAGACGAGACAGGCGGCTCCAAGCCCATTCGATCCTTGGCTGCTCAGCAGATCACCACCAAGGAGACAAGTGTGACAGCCCAGTACTGCCTGGGAGATTCCCCCTTTTCCTGCCCGTCCCCCGGGCCCAATGCATTCCACCTTCCCCTGCCCCGAGCTCCATTTGCCCCTCTCCATCCCTCTCCCCTCCAGGCCCCATCACCTCCCCCCTTTGAACAGTCCATTTCTGGCATTGGCATATTTCGCGCTGGCAGATCAAATGAGCCCGACTGGAAGCGAATCCCCGAGCCGAGGGGCCTGTCCGTCTCTCCCCTGGGTGTCCTGAGCCATGTCTGGGCCGAGGGCTTTGGTGGTGGCGGGTCCATTGTGAGGACGGGGTGAGGGGGGGTGGCTGCTCCCAAGCAGATGAATGGGCTCTAAGTGGATTAATTAACTTGGCCCAAACATAAACCAGCCCTTTTGAAAGTCCCTTTTTGTCCCTGTCTCTCGGTGGCTGGAGTGCAAAGGATCCCACGGCAAAGCGGGGGAGGAGCCTGGCGACCCCCTGCTGCTGCATCAGTGGGTCCTGCCTGCGTCCTGCGGGGGGGGAGGGGTGCCGGCAGGGGTATGTGTGCGTGTACCCGTGAACCAGCAGGTGTTGCATGTGCTGCTGGGTGTGCGCTCGTCGCAGCCTGGTGAGCGTGTGGTGCACAGCGTGGTGCGCTCGCTGCTCGCGTAACGGCTGCATGTCCTGCACGAACCTGTATGAACTCCAGAAGTGCAGGAGGGGACAGACGTGACCCCATCCAGGGCCAGCTGCTCCCTGAGGCCATGGCAGCATTGATCACTACAGCCTCTTCCGCCGGACTGGATCCATCCCCCTGTCGGGGAGCAACGGGGCTCCCAGCCCTGCCCCGAGGACGATCCCCGGCCGGATCCATCCCCCTGTCAGAGAGCGACGGGGCTCCCAGTCCTGCCCCGGGGACGATCCCCGGCCGGATCCATCCCCCTGTCGGGGAGCGACGGAGCTCCCAGCCCTGCCCCGGGGACGATCCCCAGCCGGATCCATCCCCCTGTCGGGGAGCGACGGAGCTCCCAGCCCTGCCCCGAGGACGATCCCCGGCCGGATCCATCCCCCTGTCGGGGAGCGACGGGGCTTCCAGTCCTGCCCCGGGGACGATCCCCGGCCGGATCCATCCCCCTGTCGGGGAGCGACGGAGCTCCCAGCCCTGCCCAGGTCAATTCCCTGGCCCAACAGCCCCTTTGCCATCAGGCAGTTTCTCCAACCTCAGCCTGCACTGGCGTTTGCTCCCTGTCCCTGCCTCTCTCGCTTTCATCCCTCCACATTATGGCCCCTCCCATCACCTAAATAACTCAGGTCCCTTCTCCTATCCCCCTTAGTCATCACTTAAAAGAGCTGAATTATGCAGAGCTTGGCTAATAATCTGTCCTATTAACTCCCTCCCTCCAGCATTCGTCACAGCATTCGTCCCCTTCTCTGCATTCCCCACCGTTTGTCTGTGCTTTCCTGGCAGGCTGCACGGACTGAGCCCAGGTGCCCAGCCTGGGTCTCTCCAGTACCAGAGCCAGGGGCCGTCTCCTCTCCCTGTGCTGGGCCGCTGGCTGCAGCAAGAGCAGGTGAGGTGGTGAGCATTCGCCTGCCTGGGAAAGGCCCCGGCTTCTCATCCCTGTGTCCACAGCGAGGCCCTGGCCGGCCATCCCACAGGGTCCCAGGGGAGAAAACGCAGACATTGGGCCCAGCGCGAGTGGGTGGCACGACACGCGGACGGGAGACGGCGTGTGTGCAGGTAACCCGGGCTCCTTCCCCTGTGTGGATCTACAGGCAGATCCGCAGCTGGAGGAAGGAGCCGGGGCCACCTCGCTCTGAGCAAGGCACCCTCTCCATGCCATGGTGCCTGGCCTTCCCAGCCTCGCCGTTTCTCTGGCTGGGATGCCGCTCACCAGGCGCTGCCTGGTGGCATCTCACTACACCAGCTGCCCCCTGCCAGTACCTCAAGCCCCGGGGACGGGAGGGAATCACTTCTCTAGGCAGGAGAGGAGCCGGTCAGGCGAGGGCTGGCCCAGCGCAGGGCTGGCCAAGAATGTTCCTCTGGATCAGGATGGGAACGAGCAGCAACATCAGCGTCGGACCCAGATAATTTCTAAGCTGGGGCATTCAGGAGAGCTGAGGGAGGGGGATCAACTAACCACTGTCCCTGCCCCGCTGTCTTTATGCAGGGCATGTGTGCCACCTACCTGCTACCCCCACCCTGCCACGCCTAGGGGCGGCGTGCACCCTACCTGCCCACGGCCAGGTGGTTTCTATAGGCAATGTGCGGGCTGCACTTCCATACACCGTGCCCGTACCCAGCACCACGGCCACATCCTGCAGCTTTCGCTGGCACAATCCGAAGCAGAGTGACGGGTCCGGCTCCATGCCCATGTCTTGGGCAACATGTAGTAATGGGTCCTCCCCAGGCCAGAGTGAACCCATTGGGGTTTGCCCTACCCTCTCCCTGGGGAGCCTGTTATGATGCGGACAGGCTGGGGCGGCTCCATAGGCCCCGGAGTTCTCTCTGCCCCCCAGCTCTACAGGCTCACCCCCACATTTCTCATCCCTCCCGGTCCCTGCTTGCTCACCAGGACTGGGGCCCATAGATCTGGCCAACTCAGTGCAGCAACGGGTCATAGCCAAGGGCAATTCAACTCAGTACATGAATGGAGATAGAGGGAAGAGATCTCTACTCAGGCTGCATGTCTGAACAGGAAAGCCCCTTCACTTAGTCCCCAGTATGTGTGGGGCTCCCTAAATCCTCCCCACCCCCGAGTGCAGCCCCAGGCAGTCCCCACTTCCTCCTCAGGGTCTGCCCCTCCCCAGCGACTGGTGTTTTGGGGTACAAAGCTGCAGTCCCCCTGTGACAAAGTGGGACTGTTCTTAATGTTTCCTCTGAATACTGTAGGGGTGCCTCAGTTTCCCCTATGCATTTCTTAAGTCTCTAAGGGGTGGGATAAGGGGGTGTAATTGTTGCAGAGAGGAGGGTCGGTGTGCATAGATAGCCGACACTCTGTTTCCTCGCAACTAATGGCCTGGGCCCTTCCCCCCTGCAAAGTGATAGCTAAAGGTGTTGGAGAACAAAGGAATCAGGTGACCTCCTGGCCCGGGAAAGGGAGAAAGCCCAGAGGACTGGGCTGGAGAGCGAGTCAGTTTGGAGCTAGCTGGGGACGAGGAGTGAAGTTCAGACCTGGGTGTCTGGCTCACTGCCCCCCAAAATGGACCCAGCTGAGGGGTCCTGTTCTCTGTACCTACAAGCTCCGGTTTAGACCGTGTTCCTGTCATCTAATAAACCTCTGTTTTACTGGCTGGTTGAGAGTCACTTGGACTGCGAAGTGGGGGTGCAGGACCCTCTGGCTTCCCCAGGACCCCGCCTGGGCCGACTCGCTGTGGGAAGCGCACCGAGGGGCAGAGGATGCTGAATGCTCCAAGGTCAGACCCAGGAAGGTGAAGCCATGTGAGCTTCTTGCCCTGAAGACAATCTGCTCACAGAGAGGAGACTTCACCAGAGTCCTGCCTGGCTTCGTAGGGAGCAGCTCCAGAGCATCGCCCGGGGACTCCGTGACACCCCCCATTTCACAGGGCGGCGGGGGCAGCAGGCGGCTCCTTGCAGAGTCGTTAATATTCGCACAGCGTACTCTGACCTACATTCCAGCGCCCAGGAACGGGGAGCCAGCCGTGGAGGGAGATGACCGAAGGGAGCAACCCTGAGTGGGTGGAGGAGACAGGGCAGGAAGGAGCCTGGCAAAGATGGGCACAAGTCAGGGAGTTCGGGCCCAAGTCCTGCTGGCCCCCACGCAGCCCTACCCTGCTCATTCAGACAGCAACTGAGCTCCCCGCGCTCTGCTCCAGCTCCTCTGGTTACCCAAGGCCCTTCTGCGGCCCCAAGGCAGGGAATCAACCCTGGCTGTGCTGAATTCCCCAGTACTGGCCCCAGAGGGGATCAACATTGTCCCAACCACACAGGCAGCCCAGCCCTGTGCCACACACCCAGGGCCCCACGCCTTGCCGGCTGGCTGTCTCCTGCTGTCCTGCGTGCAGGTTTGATTCCCACTGGCAGCATCTGTGCCCCACTCACCTTCCAGCCCCAGCCGTGACACCAAACCCAGAGCCCCTTCATTCCCCGGCCTGGCGATGGGGCACCCAGTCCCCAGCAGCTTCCTCTGAGCACAGCCAGGGAACAACGGCAGCCTGGCTAACGAAGCAGTAAACGAGCTGCCTGCCCCACTGGGCACCCGGGGCCTCATTCTTCTCTCCTCAGGAGCCTAGTTCCCCTGCCAAGGGCACTTCCTCAGCTCCTCATCTGCCATCTCCGGAGAGCCACAGGGGTTGCAACACTGGATCGGGGGCCTGTTGCGGCAGGGGCGTCCCAGCACCAGGGCCGGGAAAGAGCCGGGCTCCCCGCCCAAATTACCTGCATCCTAATTCAGCAGAACGAACAGAGCACTGGGGCGAGGAACGGGTCGTTGTGCTCCTGCTCGGCACTGCCCTGCAGCCTCCCCCGCGCTGCCCGTGTCCCGCAGTCCTCACCCACAGCCCCCCTGCTATGCCAGTTCTGCTCCCTGCAAATCGCTCCCCCAGGGCGGGTCCTGCTGGTCTTGGCCTCCATCGCCTGCTGCCAGCCCTTTCCCCAGGGGACCGGGGGCCCTGTTCGGCCAGCCGAGGTGGCACAGCCCGGTAAGGGGTGCTTTGGATGAATTGGGGAGCTGATTGGGGGGCAGGTATCTATGTTCCTGACCTCTCTGGTGAGGGCTGGCGAGCCTTGAGCCTCGCCTGGGACGTCCCGGCTCTCGGCTCCCAGCCTGCACTGCAGGGATGAAAACCCGTTTGCTAATGTCTTTCCAATCCGGGAGCTGCGAGGAGCCAGGGACATGGCAGGGCTGCCCGCAGAGTGAGGCTGACGGGATGCGCAGCCCGGAGCAGGTGCTGGGCGTGAACAGGCAGGGCATGCGGGGGGGAGAGGGCCTGGGAGATGGACCAGCTCTTTGCTCAGCCTCTGGCTACTTAATGGGGGAGAATTCGTGTGACCCTGCCCATCCCCTCCCAACCAGGCCCTAGGTAACAAGGGGTCCAGTGGGGCAATTCCAGTTCCCACTGCTCACCCCAGTGGGGCAGCAGGGCTAGCAGAGATAGGACATGACACAAGCCCCTGTCTGGAGCCAGGAAGCCCCTTCCCACTGGCCCTGGCAGAGTGGACAGCAGTGTAGGGGAGGTGGGGCCCCCTCTCCTGCCCGACCCAATGGGCTGGAGGGACACGCATGCTTCCCCCAAAGACGCGCAGCTCCCCGGCTGGGGGAAGCCAGGGGAGGGAAAGGCCTGGCCAGGGGCCTCTGTCCAGATGTTGTCAGTTACGGGCGATAAGATCTCTGCCTATTAATGCAAACAGAAGGGCTGGTGGGCCTGCAGGAGGGCAGCCCGGGCCCCAAGACGTGATGCTATCACTGCCCAGGAATGCAGGGCAGCCCCGAGAGCACCCCCGGCTCCCAGGAGACCCCCCTCCTCCTTTCCAAAGCTCCAGCAGCAGCCAGGGCCATGGCAGGAGCACACAGATAGCCTATAGGGCACCAACAGAGGCTGCTGAGGTGCTCCAGAGGGAGAGCATTGGGAGATGGGGCCCACTCCCCCCTGCCCCTACCCCGGGGAGCAGAGGGGGGGCAATGGACATGCTCCCCACCCCTCCCTTTACTTGGCGTCCAATCCAACACCCACTGAAGTCAGTGGGGGTCTCTGCAAAGGCTCCATGGGACACTCAGGGGACCCCCCCCCCAGGCCACGGTCAGATCCAGGACTCAGCAGTGGTGGGGCGGAGCAGATGAGCCAGTCCCAGGGAGCCCCTTCTCTTTGGAGGCCGGGGAATTGCATGCTATCCAGCACCACCCCCCGCGATCCCGGCTGCCTCCCATTTTGGAGGGGCGTCACTGACTAAACTCTAGGTCCACGCAGAGCCCTCCAGACAGCTCAGCACATGGGGCCCAGCAAGCCCCACAGACGCCGGGCTGGGACCTGGAGGGACTTGGTCGCAGCCACTTCATCCCGTGAGCAGCGTTCAGCCACCAGGCAACTCGGGAAAGTATTCAAGCTGCCCGATTGGTCACTGCGGTCCCATGGGAGGGTCTCCCCCAGCTCCCCACTTTGATCATCGAAGCCAGACACGCGTGGCTTCGTGTGAACTAGCATGTTGATGGGAATAGGCACCTGAGGACAGACCTGCACCCACCCAGGTTGCCAGGCCTGGCTACCACCTGTGGGTTGCAGGTACCAACAAAGCCGAAATACACAAACGTTTGCCTCTGTGAAACACTAGCCCAGTTCCCATCCACAGCCCCCAGTGGGCACCGAGTCACGAAGGGTGGGAACGACTCTCTCCCCATAGCAGACGGAAAAGTGGCAAATCACCCGCAGTCCATGCAAAGCCGGTCACCCTGCTCCACAGGGGCTCTGGGCAGTTTCCCTGGCCCAAGTCTCCTCCCGTTTGTACCCGAGACACGGAGCGTGAAGCCCATGGTATTACCCCGCTGCACGAGCTGTGCAAGTGAGATCAGAAGCAGGCCCTGGTCTCCAGCAGCACAGAACTGTGGCTGGGAGCAACGGATTGATTGTTCAAGTTCACTGCAGTCCTCTGGGCTGAAACAGCGAGGCAGGGATTGCAAGAGAACTGGAGACAATTTGACTCTAATCTCCAATCTGTCATTTAGCAGCGTGACTAAAGTGGCCATGAATGGAAGAAATGGGGAACGTCTATAATACTGACGCACAGAGGCCGAGGGGCAGAACTAACCAGATCTTCCCTCACAAATCCAGACTGGCAAGCGCCCCGATTTCCCATCCAAACCAAAGCTGGAGCGGGCACCTCGGCGAAAGGTCTCGTTTCTGGAGCCAGGCTGAGCTAACGTCACACAGAATGACAGCACCCTAGCCTGCAATTAGCTCCCTCTGCAGTGCTGGGAAAGGGGCTGGGGGTCCCACTGGAAAACAAACATTCAGTCCTTGACAAGCCCTTTCTAGTTTAAGGGGCCCTGACCGCATCCTTCTCCCTGGCCGGGCCCCAGCTTTGTCCAGCTGGAGTGATTGGCTTGTGATTTACGGCTCTGTCCAGCTGCGAGCCTCCGCCAGGCATCAGGGCCCTGAGCCGGAACGTCCCAGCTGCAGTGCACACATACCCCTAGGGGTATTCCTGACTCCGTGGGGCGCGCTGCTCTGAGGAGCAGTGGGGCCCCAACAGGCCAGGCGTTCCCTGAGAAGCAGTTAAACAGGGCTCCTTGCAAAGCGCCAGGGTTCTCAGGGCTGCTGGGAGGGGAGGATGGTCAGACCCCCCCAGCACCCCTCTCCTGTGTTGTACAGAGCTAATACCCCCAGGAGAGGAAGGGGGCAGCTCCCCACACTCCAGTCCTCCAGCATGGGTGAGCCGGGCTTCACACTGGCAGGGGGTTCGGCACCGCTGTCGGGGGCTGGATACCACCTTGGTAAACCTAAGCTAAGAGCCTACAGACCCTGAAGGGGCATCACCCCTGCTCAAATCCACCCCTGGTCGTTTGGGATCAGCAGAGAGCCCAGGGCACCTTTTGCAAGCGTGGGGGTGTTAACTCAGCATTGGGGGTGTTAACTCCAACCCAGGTCTTTTCTGCCTCTGATATCCCCCTCTGCAGTGCCAAGTAGCCAGGAGATTCTTCTTCACTTCCTGTCCTAGACAGATGTGTGGAGCGACAGCTGTGTTTCCGCTCCCCATGCCTAGAGGTGGCTGCATTTCAGCAGTGGGTCAAGGGAGCAAACCCTGCACGCTAAGCGCGTCAGCGAAAGAGGAACCACACTGTGTGCGATCATTGTGTGTTAGCGTAGGTCCTACACAATGGCCTCTGCTGTGCTTGGAGGCTTAGAACCAGGAGACAGCGTCTGACATCTGGCCGACCAGACGCGGAGCGAGGAGTCCAGGGCAGGGTGCCAGGGGCTGGCAGCTGGAGCGGGGCACGGGCCGATGCACTGCCTCCTCCTTTCACCAGACTGCTGCTGCTGGCCCACTCGCCCCCAGAGCGGGGGTACGACGCTGCCCCGGGGGAGAACACTGCGGCCTTTCACCGCCCTGCCCGCCTCGCCTTAACTCATTTCCTGTCTGACCCAAGCGATCTGCCCTCCGTCCACCCTCCGCCAGCAGCTCTTAGCAGGGAGGGAGGCCGCCGGGCACACAACTGGACACTGCTGGGGAGGGGTCAGAGAGAGACTGAGGGCTGGGCAAGGGACCCCATGCCAGGGAGAGGCGAGCCCGTCTCCATTCCTGGCCAGCAAGCACTGGGCCTGCACAGCCAGCCAGGGCTGCTTCTTCCCCACCCAAGTGTTGGGGTGTGTGGTGACGAAGTGGGAATGTTGATAAGGTTTTATCTGAATACTGTGTGGGTGCCTCAGTTTCCCCTATGCAGTTCTTAAGTATCTAGGTGGTGGGAGAAGGGGGGTGTGATTGTTGCGGAGCCCTAGAGGGCAGATGTGATGCTGTCTGGACAGAAAATGGCCGACATTCTGTCTCCTGGCAACTAATAACCTGGGCCCCTCCTCTACAAAGGTGCCAACTGAAGGTGTTGGAGAACAAAGAGATCAGGTGACCTCCTGGCCCGGGAAATAGACAAAGGCCAGAGAGGAGGGGCTGGAGAGTTTCAGTTTGGAGCTGGCTGGGGACATGGAGTGAGGGCAGATGTGGGTGTCTGGCTCACTGTCCCCCAAAATGGACCCAGCTGAGGGGTCCTGTTCTCTGTACCTACAAGCTCTGTTTTAGACCATGTTCCTGTCCTCTGTTTTACTGGCTGGCTGAGAGTCACGTCTGACTGCGAAGTGGGGGTGCAGGATGGTGAGGGGCACACCCACTTAGAGAGTGCCAGCATGCTGCCCTGGTAGCCCTCCCTTGACCTCTTGTCTGTGCGGAGGCCTGGCAGAGCCCAACTCTGGGCAGTACCAGACTGGCTTCATCATAAATCCCACACCCAGCCCCCATCGGCCAGGTTGGGTCAGCCGCCTTCTGGGATCAGACAGGCCCCGGTGGGCTGAGGTCTTGTCCCCTTAGAGCCCGGCCTGGGCCCCATTCTGATCTCACTTGCCCCAGGGAGGCACCATGACCCCATTCACAATGTATGCGTTAGCGACCTGCTGGAGAATCCCAGCAGAGATAAACACTGAACCAGGCAGATCAACCCCAGGTGCGTGGGGGGCTGAGTGCTGACCTGGGTAGATCCCCTGCAGACACAGTACAGGTGCCTCGTCCCCACTTGGATTTTGCAGCCAGGCAACTAACAGGAGAGGCCCCGCGGCAGACAAGCGCCTTCGTGGCAGTGTGGACGAAGTCCTGGCCGGCCAGCCAGCTGGAAGCCCTGCCAGCCTCGCACTAAGGGTTGTGTATGTGATGCGAGCAGCCCCCCAGCAGCAGTGGGGGCCTGCTCTGTCAGCCAGCTGTGCCTACTCGGGGCACATGGGCCCTTAGAGGAAAGTGTCTCTGGCCGTCACCAGGCTGGATTGGAACCCGTCACCAGGAGGAGAGGCTCCCAGGGCAGCTCCCAGCCCCAGAAGCCCACCGGCCCCACAGACTCACCAGTGTTAGTGGGGTGCCGGCTGCTCCAACAGCTGGACAGAGGAAGGCCACGGAGCCCCTCTGCTGGAGCCCAGCAAGAGGCGGTCGAGCCGCCCCCTCCCACGCGGCTCCCCATTGGCAGCGTGAAATGAGGGTATTAGGAGGCAGCGGCAGCGGGAGCCCAGCCCTGCCAGCGCAGACACCCCGGCTAATTGAACCGGTTTGTTTCAGAGGAGTTGAAAAGAGAAGTGGTGAATTGGCTTTGAGAGGCGTGGAGAGGGGGAGGGGTGCGCGGCCAGGACACACATACATTGGGGCGGGGGGGTACAGACAAGAGAGGGGCTGGAGATACATACTGGGGGAGGGGGAATATTCCCATGAGACCACTTTACTCCCTCCCAACCCCCGTGACTCTGCAGGACTCCCCCCACCCACCCCAGCTGAGCTGCTGTCTCCAGGAGTTGAGTGCCCCCTACCTCCAGAGGGGACGGGCCCCAGCTCGACTACCAGACAAGCAGATGCCAGCACAGATTTGGGGGCGCATTCAGAGCAAGGAGCTGGGGGAAGCAGGCAGTTGTTCAGCAATGCCCCCTCCCCTGGATCTCAGCACTCACGTTGGACCCCCCCATTTCTCCCCACACACACACACACACACACACACACATACCGCCAGGATCTCAGTAACACAGCCAGGCAGCTCCGTACCCTGCAGCAGAGGATGGGGCCGAATCTCAGCTCTGGAGGAGGGGTGGGGCGAGGTCATGGAGGCACAAGCCAGATGGCAAGAGCCTGGGTGGGGAGTTGAGCTGCCAAGGGGGCACGTCCGGGAGCAGAGAGGGGGCACTGCCCCACACGGAGTCCCTGCTGCCTGCAGGATGCCGCACGCTCCCTGCCCACGGGCAACTGAGCCATGCAGATACCCAGAGTGCACTGGGCTGGGGCAATGGGCAGTCAACAACATTTCAATGCTGGGTGATGGAACCATGCAGCAAGATCCCCAGAGGCCAGAGAGAGGGGACGGGGTGGACCTGGGAGGAGGAGGGGGTAGCAATGCACACAGGGCAAGAAGCACAGGGATGGCGTAGTTGTGCCATGCAGGTGGGGCTCACAGGGCATGGACGGGTAAAGCCAGGCCTGGAATACTGCACAGCTCAGCAAAGCCTCTCACAGGGGGTAGAAGGGATCCGGCTCCCTGTGCCCCAGGCTCATTGAAGCCCAAGGATAACAAGGGCCTGAGAACTCACAGCACCCAGTGACTGCAGCTGGAGCTGGGGTGCAGCACTTCCATAGAGACCCGAAGGTGCCCAGTAATGGAACATCATCCCTGCCCCAGAGAGCAGGCCATATGCTCCCACAATGGAGGGGGCAGCCAGAGCGGCGGGGACCTTAGGGCAGAGGGGTCCTCCCCTTACCCCAGCAGAGGCAGGCGCTCACACGGGGAAGTGAACGAGGGAACCACGCGGCAACAAGGGGCTCTGAGTCTGACTTAGTGACCACTCCCTCCTGCGCTGGGCACCGCCCATCAGTTCAGACCCAGAGGTGGAGGGCAGCCCCCCAGCAGATCACTGACACAGAACAGGACAGATCAGGCAACTTGCGGTTTTCACCATTGGTTTAAATGACTGGTGGGGAGGGCTGCCAGCTAGTGCATAGTGATTAAGACAAATCAGCTGTGTCGTTATCTGCCCCAGGGGTACCACCACCAGGAGCGGTTCACATATACACTGGATCGATCAGGATTCTCCAGAAGCCCACAGACACAGAAAGGAGTTTGGGATAAACAGGCGGAGTTTAAACGGACTCAGGGCCTGCTCTCTGGTCCAGCAAACAGACAGGTAGTGCAGTTACCCTGATACCCTGGCAGCCCACCACAGACCGGCTCACCACCCATCCACCCCACTCCAGGGCCCAAGCACGTGAATTAACAAATCCAGGGGGAAGCAAGCGCTGAAGCTGAGGACCTTTGCAGCCCAGCAGCCCTGCACTCACATGCTTGTCTAGCAGGGTCCAGGTCATTAGCCTCCACAGATCTCAGTCATCTGCCTTGGGTAGCCAAATGCCCAGCCCTCCAGGACTTTATTAACCCATCACCACCAGTCCTGGCAGCCAGGGCAGAACCCCAAGCCCCAGCGTCAACCCCCAACTACTGCTGCATTAGCCTCTATTTGAAGCCACCCTCAGACATATCACCCTTACCCAAGGTGACAAAGGCTGGGATAGCCCCAGCACTGAGCTCCTCCAGCCTTCTCGCCCAGCACAGAACAAATCTCCTACTCCTGCTACCTCAAATGGCTCTTCTGGTCCCTAGATACCTGAATGGGACTGGGCCACAGGGCCACCTAGATCCCAGAGCAAGGCATCAGGGCCAAACCCCAGCAACAAAACAAACTCTCTCCAAGCACAGCACATACCTCCCCCTGGAGCACTCACTCCTAGCTGCCTTCCTGCTGCTAACTCTCCCCTTTTATAACCTGGCAGCATTCCCATCCTGCTCTTGCTCTTAAAGGGACAGTACCCTAGGGATCTCGCTCATAGCCTCTCAAAGGTGGTTAAGCAACTAACTCCCACTGATTTTAATGGAAGTTAGAGCCTCGATACCTTCGAGGAGCTGGATAATAATAACCTGCTCTTTGGGGAGGGAGGACGGCTCCCGTGCACAGGGATCCGCAGTAGGATGCAAGACGTGTGTGTCCAGTTCCTGGTTCTGCCACAAATGCCCAATGCGTTGAGCTCTTCAAAATCTGCCCCTTAGTCTCTGACTGCCCCATCTCTGGGCATGTCTCCACAAGAGCTGGAGGTGTCAGTCCCAGCTTGGGTGGAGAGCTGGCACACTACAGTTAGCGGTGGCGTGAGCAGCAGGATGGACTAGTCGCCTCCGGGCAATATCAAGGGCCTTAGAAGGGATGGTACTTGGGGCAGGTGGTTTATCTCACCACCACGGCTATGGTATTTCTGGCACGCAAGCTCTGGCTGAGCTAGCGCCGATACATCTCCTTGAGCTGGAGGTTACACCCGCAGCTCTAGTGTAGACATAATCTCTGGAATAACAGAGGATATGGGACTTCCCTCCCGCACAGGATCAATTCATTACGGACTGCGTGGAGGTCCGATGCTACTGTGATGGGGGCCAGACAAATACCTAGATAGATGAGCAGGGGCTGCTCTACCCAGAGACAAACTAGGCAGCTGCCTAGGACAGCAGGCTCCTAGAGCAGCGGATTTCTGGGAGAAGCAATCGGTGCCTCTGTGGGGTGTAATGACAGAGCCCCTTCCTTGCCAGCATGACAGAGGGGCGGCCAGACCAAATTTGAGTGAGCAGCTTTGTGACCTGGAGCATGGGATCGCCCCCCCAGTAGCCTCCCACGTACTTTGCGATCCTTCCGGCGCCCTTGCATTGCTGTTCTAAGGCAGTAGTGGGGGGTGGCACACTGAAGTTTTGCCTAGCCTAGCCAATTGTCTTGTGTGGCCTCTGGTTCAGGGCTATGTTATGGAGCATGCTAGGGGCGGGCTGGCTGGCTGCAAAGAGGAGGGTGAGTCATGGACTGGGTGTTGATTAGCATTGGAGTCAGGGATCTGCTGCTCTGGGCCAAAAGCATTCACACAATGAAACCACAGAGCCAGTTTGGCCTGGATTGTCCTGCTTTGGGCAACAGAAATTCAGGCCTCTTGGATTCATCACAGGACAGGAAGAGCAGGGAAAGCCCAAAGGGAATGAGGAAGCTGCCTCCTCACAGACCCGCTTCAGCAGATGCATGAAGAATGCTGGGAGTCACAGCACAGAGCCATGGAGGATCCTGGGAGTATTACTGCAAAGGCCCAGAGGATTACTCCTGGGGGAATTCTGCACCACTGTGCATGCACAGAATTTATGTCCCCTGCAGATTTCTTTGCTTCCCCACAGACTTTCTGACAGGGAAGCAAAAGGAAGCCACAAGAGTGGTGATACAACCCTTCCCAGCAGTATGTTTCAGGTGCCCAGAGCAGCCAGCAGAGAGATAAATCACTCTGGGGCAGGGGGCACAACTGGGAAAGACCCGGCTGGTGGCTCCTACCCTGCACCGGGCTCAGCTGCTAGTCCCGGCTGGGCTGGGGAGGATGGGACTTCCTCTTCCCCTCCATGGCATTTGGGGCCGGGTCACACCCACCTCCAGATTTCTCTCCCGGCTGCAGGAAGCTCTGCAAACTTCCTTCCTGCCCCCCACGCTTCCTGCGCCCATCGTTCCTCAGCTGCAGGGGGAGTGTACAGGAAGCAGCTCCCCCATCTGCCCAATCCCCGTGCATCCAGACACCCTCATACCCAGACCCTCCCGCCGAGCCTCACCCCCTCACTCAGAACCCCTGCCCTGCTGAGCTCCATTCCCCCTGCACCTGGACCACCCCAATGAGCCACCTGCACCCAGATCCCCACCACACCAAGCTCCAACCAGCTGCACCTGGATCCCTACCCCACTAAGCCCCACTCTCCCAACATCTGGATGCCCCACTGAGCCCCCATATCCAGACCCCTCTGCTGAGGTCTATCCCCCCGCTGAGCCCCAACCACCTTCACCAGGACCCCCTGCAGAGTCCCATTACTGTTGCACCCAGAACACTCCAAAAAACCCCTGTGCATCCAGATCCCCCCTGCACCCAGATCCCCTCTGAGCCACCTGCACCCAGATTGCCCCCACACAGAACCCTCTCAACCCACACCTGGATCCCCCCACACTAAGACCCTCCACACTTGGATCCTGCCTTGCTGAGCCTGCCTGCCCACAACCTGGTGCACCTGGCGTGGAGGGGCAGGGTCCTGGGGTGTTTCTGGGCAGGCCCAATCCTTGCGCTGTATCAGGGCCAGGTGCAGCCTCACCACTGAGTCCGTGTGCCGGGGGGAGCTGCATAGTGATCTCCCATCTCTGTGCAGCCAGTGGCCTGTGCTCCCCAATGCCATGCTGGAGCCTCCACATTTATTTGACAAATACAATTTGCAGAATTTTGCAGAATTTTTAAATATTGTGCGCAGAATTTTTATTTTTTGGCGCAGAATGCCCTCAGGAGTAAGAGGATGCTGGGAGTCACAGCACAGAGCCATGGAGGATGCTGGGAGTTTCACTGCAAACGCCCAGAGGATGTTCAGGGGGCACTGTATCTCAAACAACTCATCGAGAATTCCCAGTGCGATGCTTTAGCAAGAAGGGCTAACGTGATCCTTGGCTGTATAAACAGGGGAGTAGTGAGTGGGAAGAGGGAGGTGATTGTACCTCTGGACCCGCCCTTGGTGAGAGCAATACTGGGATACTGCGTCCAGGTCTGGTATCCACATTTTTAAAAGGATGTTGAAAAAGTGGAGAAGGTGCAGAAAAGAGTCACAGCAGTGGTGCGAGGGCTGGAGAAAACATCTGACAGTGACTTAACTGGCCCAAGCTGGTTAGTTTATCAAAAAGGAGATTGAGGGGTGACTTGATTCCAGTGGATCCGGCACCTTCATGGGGAGAAAACACCAGGTACTAACGGGCTCTATAATCTAGCGGAGAAAGGCAGGACAAACACCAATGGCTAGAAGCTGATGCCCGACAAATTCAAATTGGAAATAAGATGCAAATTGTTAACAGCGAGGGTGATAGACCACTGAACGAGCTACCAAGGGAAGTGGTGGATTCTCCATCTCCTGATGTCTTCAAATCAAGCCGGCAGAGATTCTGAAAGAGATGCTTTAGCCAAGCACAAGTCACTGGGCTCAAAAGGTGGAATGTAACAGCCTGTCATATATAGGCGGTCAGACTTGATGATTTAATGCTCCTTTCTGACCTTATACTCTATGAATCTATGATGCAGAGAGGTTCAGCACTGAGCCCTGGAGGATGCTGGGAGCCTCAACACAGACTCCCAGAGGATGCTGGGAGCCTCAGTTCATTCAAATATCCTCATCCCTCACTGCAACCAGGACGGGACTGGGAATCACAAACACTCAGCTGTCAAAGGTGGAAGAGATTTCAGGAATTAATGGCGAAGTCTTGGCTGAATCTGACCTTGGCTGGCTGCCTTTTTTTTTCGGTTTGCAGGTGATAATTCTTTAGATTGTCACCCAGTTTGGCTCTGACATGCAAGCCGCGGCTGAGTCAGATGGATGCGGACACAGAGAGACCTAGGTTGAAATGTTACCTGCTGCTACCTGGAGCATAAACTCTGGCAAGTCAACTATAATAAGGCAGGCTAAGAAAGAATTTGAAGAGCCACGAGCTAAAGACACAAAAACTAACCGCAATTTTTTGTAAGTACATCAGAAGCGGGAAGCCTGCCAAACAGTCGTGGGGCCACTGGATGACTGAGATGCTAAAGAAGCATTCAGGGAAAGCAAGACTGCTGTGCAGACGCTAAATGAATTTGTTGCATCGGTCTCCACTGCAGAGGATTCAAGGGAGAGCCCCATACCCGAGGCAGTCTTTTTAGATGACAAATCAGAACTGTTCCAAACTGAGGTGTCAATAGAGGAGGTTTGGGGAACAAATAGATCAATTAAACAGCAATAAGTCACCAGGACCAGATGGTGTGCACCCAAGAGTTCTGAAGGAACTCAAATATGAAATTCTCCTAGACTCATAGACTTTAAAGCCAGAAGGGACCATCATGATCATCTAGTCTGACCTCCTGCACATTGCCGGCCACAGAACCTCACTCACCCACTTCTGTAATAGGCCCATAACCTCTGGCTGATTTACTGACGTCCTCAAATCTTGATTTAAAGATTTCAAATTACAGAGACTCCACCATTTACTCTAGTTCAAACCAGCAAGTGACTCACGCCCCAAGCTGCAAAGGAAGGAGGAAAAAACCCCAGGGTCTCTGCCAACCTGACCTGGGGGAAAGTTCCTTCCCAACCCCAAATATGGCGATCAGTTAGACTCTGAACATGTGAGCAAGACCCACCAGCCAGACACCTGGGAAAGAATTCTCTGCAGTAACTCAGAGCCCTCCGCATCTACTGTTCCGTTTCTGGCCGTTGGGGATATTAGCTAATAACAGTCACTGATGGGCCATACGCCACGGTAGGAAATCTCATCATACGTTCCCCCTCCATAAATTGATCACGCTCAGTCTTAAAACAGGTTGGGTTTTTTGCCCCCCCTACTCCCCTTGGAAGGCATAATTACTAACTGTGGTATGTAGCCTATCGCTTAACTCGGCCTCTGTACCAGATGATTGGAAGATAGCTAATGTAACACCAATTTTTAAAAAAGACTCCAGAGGCGATCCTGGCAATTACAGGCCAGCGAGCCTAACTTTAGTACCAGGCAAACTGGTTGAAACTATAGTAAAGAACAGAATGATCAGACACACAGATGAACACAATATGTTGGGGAAGAGTCAACACGGCTTTTGTAAAGGGAAATCATGCCTCACCAATCACTTAGAATTCTTTGAGGGTGCCAACAAGCATGTGGACAAGGGTGATCCAATCAGTATAGTGTACCTGGACTTCCAGAAAGCTTTTGAAAGGTCCCTCACCAAAGGCTCTTAAGCAAACTAAGCAGTCATGGGACAAAAGGGAAGGTCTTCTCATGGATCAGTAACTCGTGGAAAGATAGGAAACAAAGGGTAGGAATAAATGGTCAGTTTCACAATGGAGAGAGGTAAATAGCAGGGTCTCTGAAGGATCTGTACTGGGACATGTGCTGTTCAACGTATTTATTAATGATTTGGAAAAGAGGGTAAACAGTGAGATGGAAAAATTTGCAGGTGATACAAAATTACTCAAGACAGTAAGTCCAAAGCCTATTGTGAAACGTTACAAACAGGGGCAGCTCTATGTATTTTGCCACCCCAAGCATCCCATAGGCAGCATGTTTAAAACAAACAAAAGGAAGTACTTCTTCACACAACGCACAGTCAACCTGTGGAACTCATTGTAGGGGATGCTGTGAAGGCCAAAGTATAAATCGGCTCAAAAAAGAATCAGATAAGTTCATGAAGGATAGAGCCATCAATGGCTATTAGATGGTCAGGGACGCACCTCCATGCTCCAGCTGGCCCTAAACCTCCAATTACCAGAAGCTGGGCTGGGAAGACAAGGGATGGATCATTTCTGTTCACTCCCTCTGGAGCATCTGGCATGGGTCATTGTTAGAAACCAGGTTTCAGAGTAGCAGCCGTGTTAGTCTGTATCCGCAAAAAGAACAGGACTACTTGTGGCACCTTAGAGACTAACAAATTTATTAGAGCATAAGCTTTTGTGGACTACAGCCCACTTCTTCGGATGCATATAGAGTGCATCCGAAGAAGTGGGCTGTAGTCCATGAAAGCTTATGCTCTAATAAATTTGTTAGTCTCTAAGGTGCCACAAGTACTCCTGTTCTTTTTGTCAGAAAACAGGCTATGACTGGATGGACCATTGGTCTGACCCAGTATGGCCGTTCTTGTGACAATCCCATCAATCCCCACAGAGGATGTTGACGTTATTGTTAGCAGCAGACTGTGTAGTAAAGTGCGAGGGGAGAACCAGAGATCCTGGATTCACTTCTCCTCGGCCGCCAGGGAAATAAACCATCCCCGAGCCAATCAGGAATCCCAGGGAGGGAAGCACCGTGGCAGTGCTTCCTAAATCACCAGCATATTTGGGACCATGCAAGGAGATAACGGAAACCTCCAGAGAGAGCGTCAATCCCGACAGGCCTCCCAGGCTCACCCTGCCAGGAGAGGGGAGTCAGCAGCCAGCAGAAGCAGCCTGAAAGCCACTCACCTGCCTGAGCCTTCCCTTCGGATGACTGGCACAGGAAATTGCAGCGCTCTGGGAGAGTCTGTGCCACCATGTATGCTCTGCACAGATGTGGTCTCTCTTGGGTCTCAGCTCAGTGCCCATCACTGCGGCATCTGGGCTCCCCTTTGGTGTTGCTTTGAGCAGCAAAGGAGGGAGAAAAAATCGGACAATGGGATCACAAAGCCACAAACATTGGCAGAAGGGGGGTTAGTGAGGCTGAAGTGGGACCCAGGGGTGGGTACAGGACTGGAAATGATTTTTAAGCCAGGTTTTTAGGTTGGCTCGATTTCCAGTTGATGGTGCCCTTCAGAGACAGGCAGGGTGCCCAGGTACCCCACACACAAGGCCAGGAATGACGCCTCTACCAGCACAGCACGCCCTAACGCCAAGCTCTGGGCTGAAAGGAAACCGGGCATGGGCAGGAGCTCAGGGCAGCACCCCCAGAAGACCATACCTGCCCATGCCAGGCTGAGATGTAGGAGATGGGGCATGGCTTGAGGAGGAGGGGTAGCACCCCCAAAAGCACAGCACCCCCTGGGAGAGACGCAATCTGCTTATTTCATACCCAAGAATGTGACTGTCTCCGTCTCGTCCAGAGCAGCCAGTGTCATTTGAATGGTATCATCCTGGCCAGTCCAGCAGGATTGGGTTGTCCCTGGGGCCCTGGCACAGCAGGGCCACTCCTAGGACAGGGCTACTCCTGCCCCAGGGTTGGAAGGTCTAAGAACGAGCCACAAGTGCCCACCTTGGCCTGCGTCAGGCAGGAGGCATCCCACCCAGCACGTCACAGGCATTAGCTAATGCTTCCTCGCTCCCTTCCCCCACGCTTATCAGCCCAGGCTCTGCTCCGGCTCAGCGCCTTCCGGGGAGACCGCTGGCTCCCCATCCCCTAGCTGATCCCAGGCTCTTACCGCCCAGCGTCCCAGAGCTGCCGGGCGAGGGCACGTCAGCAGCCGGAGGTGTTGCTGGAAGAGCCACTCTGGTGCTGACACTTTATCAGGCCCGTGTGCCTGCAGCGTGACTCCGCGCAGGGCTGGCGGGATAGGGAGGGTCTCCAGTGGGGGCAGGGGGGCCTGTTGGGGGACATTCTCCCATGTCAGCTCCTGCAGGCCGGCCCTGTTGGTGACATGCTGACAGGACGGTTGCAGCACCGGCTAAGTTTAGCTCAGGAAGCAAAATGAAGCAGGTCTGACCCCAGCCTACCTCCCCCCAGCATGGCATCCACACCTCCGAAAGCGGCTTCACACCCACCACACGCTGCTACGTCCTCTGCAGCTCACCCGGCCCGAGCCCTGGGCAGCTCTGGAGCCAGGACGGACAGCTGGCCAGTGGGGTGTGCAGGCGCACAGGGGTCAGGAGCTTTGGAGAAGTTGGAGGAGCCAATGAAGGGAGATTTGCTGCAGAGTGTCCCACACAGGCATAGAACATGGAGAGGTCACCACATCTTGTGCTATTCTTTTGCCTGCTTTCATCTGACGATCTCACAGCCTCCCCGCTAGCCCCATTGCACAGATGGGAAAACTGGGGCACAGGGAAGAGACGTGGCTTGCAGTGAGTCAGGGGCTGAGCTGGGAACAGAATCTTGGAGCCCTGGCTCCCAGCCCCCTGTAACCACTAAGAACCCAGGAGTCCTGATTACCAAAGCATCCTCTGCTCTAACCACTAGAGAACAGCAGTTGACACTAAGGCTGGGGGGTGGGGGGAGTCGGGAAGCTGAATCCATCGTGCAGTGGGGCCTTTACACTGCAGAGAGCTTAGGTGTAGAGCTGCTCAAGGACAGAGTGGGAGCGATCCCGGCCAGATTGGAAGCCAGCCAGATGCATCCCTCTTCCTTCTTGGGCCTGTGACACTGCACATGTATCAGTCACAGCACCTGGAGAGGGGATGCTTCACCCACCATCTGCTTTCAGTACCAGGCATGTCCATCAGCCAGAACAGCTGGAGGAAACAGGCCACTGGGTCCATCTGACAGGTTTTCCGAGACAGCCCCAGGGAGCTCAACATCTGGATGGGATACCTGTCCCGCGGGCAGCAGCCCTTCTGGATCAGTTAATGGCCTCCTCTACAGGGGGCTCTCTGCTGGGGGGGGCTCTGTGGATACGCAGCAGGGATGTGATCCCACTGATGAGCAATCCTGAACATTTAGTTCATGCTCTGGGCACACAAGCGGCCTCTCCCCAGTAGAGCACTCGACCACTGGGATTTCCATTGGGCAGCTGGCACGCTGGGCAGCCGCCCCCAGAATTGCGGTACCCACCTGATTCTAACTGCAAACTGTTCTTGGGCCCCAAGCACTGAGAAGGAAGCCAGGTAGGGTCTATTCAGGTGGTGCCCACCAGGCCCCAAAAGGCTCGGACGGGTAGAGTCAATCCCCCACATCCTCCGATGACATCCACTCCAGCTAGCTGCAAGGAAAGACATGCACCCCAGGCAACCTCCTTTCGCTCAGACCGATCCGTCCCCAGTACATGTGTCAAACCACGGCGGGGACCATCCATTGCGAGCATTTTGGTGAGGCTGAGGGAAATTCAGAATTTCTATCCCTTGGACGTTCTGACATTTCAATATTTGGTTTTGTCCCAAATCGGGAGTAAAAGTGGAAATTTCACGATTTTTCACAGAACGAAAATTCAAAAAGTTTCGATGCAGAAATATCAAAACATTGCAACATTTTTGATCAAAATAAAACATTGACATTCCCAAAAATCGAAACATTTCCTTTTGGTCTATTGAACTGACCTGAAGACACTTTACTCCAAATTAGTTCCATACTAAAGTGCATGCCCCATGGGAGTTGTAGTTTGGGAGCCTGCTGCCACATTCTCTTATATGGGCCAGTGTCCTTCACCTGACTACATCTCCCATAATGCATTCAGTCATGTGATTTCCATGATGCACCACTCAGCTCAGAGAGAAATCCATATTGCCATATGAGAAGATGTAGTCCTCCAGGGATCCAGCCCATAGGAGAGAATTGGGCCTGGACTACAGCTCCCATAAGGCAATGCGCTGATAGGTAAATATGGTTTAGTGTTTTGTTGAACTAATTCTAAAGTAAAGGTTTCAGGACAGTTCAATAAATGAAATATTTAAATTTGTGTCGACCCCAAATTAAATTTTTCATTTCGATTTTTCTCATGAAAAACTGAAAATTCTCTCGCAAAATCAAAATTTCAATTTTGCAGAAACTGTATTTTCTGCTGGAAAATCAAACAGAAATTTCCCGCCCACTCTGCAATGTAGCCAGTCTCGTTCAAGCATCCCCAAGCAAGGGGACCACGCATTACTGTTGAATTGCATCAGCAAATGATCCTTATCCCTACTGGATTTTAGCCGGCTGGCGCTAGGGCACGTTGTGCCTGTTATCGGGATGTGGGTGGATCCTGTGACCAGGATGTGGGTGGTCATGGCTAGTGTTTGGAACAGGAGTTGGAGCCAATGGTCAGAGCTGGGATCAGATGCCAGAGCCAAAGGTCAGAGCCCAAGTCAGGAATCAGAGCTGAGGATCAGGCCCCGGATACCTGGAGGAAGGCAAGGCAGGGGGCAAGGCAGGGGGCAAGGCAGGGGCCCGGCTGGGAACAAGCAGGCACAGGTGCTATCACAGCCATGGGCAAATGCTTTGAGCAGCCACTGAGCAACTAAGCTGGGCTTAAAAGCCAGTCAGCTGACTCTTCTGACCAATCAGGCAGCCTCCTCCAGGCCAACTCTGCTCGTTAGGTTACCCAGAGACTGGGGTTCGAGGGTGGGACAGGTGGGGGGGACGTGGGCTCATGGGGCAGCTAGGGTTGCCACCCATCCGGTTTTTACCCTGACAGTCCAGTTTTTGGCTTCTGTGTCCATTTAGGGTTGCCAGGTGCCCAGATTTTGACCAGAAAGTCTGGTTGAAAAAGGGACCTGGAAGTGTCCAGTCAGATGTACTGACCAAACCCCAAAAGCCCAGTTACCGTGGGGTGGGGGGAGGCACCAACCTTTCCCTGCCGGTCTAAAGCTGCCTGACAAGCCTGGATCACACAGGAGGCTGCTACCCTTACCAAAGTCAATAGCAGGCCTTCCATGTGCTTCCACGGGCAACAGCTCAGGCTCATAGGGTAGCACCTTGCCCAGGAGTCCCACTGAAATCACCTGGTCCATTGGGGTTGCTTTGTGCTGCTCCGGTAGCATAAAACAGCCCTAGAGCCGGCTTATGCTGACCACAGATGATTCTCCCCTGCCTACGGGAATCCCGGGGGTGGGGGGGAGGGTAGAGACAGTGTAACTACTTCCACACCAAACCCTTCCTGGCAGTTGGGGCAGGGATGTGGCCTGGAGACGGTCCCATGGTCCCGAGCAATCCCCAGCTGCCAGAGTGTGGCCATTGGCAGCTGCTGAATATCAAAGCAGCTTTCAGGCTGCTCTGAGTTGTGCCATGGCCCAGGTGCAGGATTGGGGGGGGACGGGGGAGCCCCGAGTCAGCTTAAAATCACCATTTCGCACACCCCTCTTCAGCTGCTCCTCAGCTGTGGCTCAGGAACGGGACTGCCTGGCCGCTCGACACGAGCAGGTGGCCAAGGGTCAGCATTCCAGTGGGGGTAATGGGGTCCCAGCAGGAACCCCTGTGGGAAAGATCTCTACGGGGCAGCTGGCTGGAAAGGGGCGAGGCCCCGTGCGACCATTGGGTGAGCGCCGGGGTCCCTGCAAGGCAGCGAGCTGTGTCACTCGGTGTGCAGAGCTGCAGGACTATGGTTCCAATTTAGCTGATCCTTTCCCCAATCTCTCTATCTCTCTGATCTGTTTGTCTTCCAAAGTCATTAAGTGAATGTAGAGTCCTGGTAACTCCGCCTGCTGTAATCCCCACCTTGGCTTTCCCTGACTCCTTAGCGGCGGGGTTTGTTTTCGGGCTGGCTGTTTGTCCTGAGTCTCTGGGTGCTCATTACATTCCTGAAAGGGCAGCGATGGTGGGAGGGCGGGAGAGGGAGTTATCGAGCTCAGCTATTTCGCGTTTGATTCCAAAATGCCTGATTGCAGCCATCTGCCTCCTTCATGGGAAGGCCACTAATGGCTGCTCAGGTCAAAGGTAGCACTTAATGGGTTGCCAGGGGAAATGCAGCCTGAAAGCTGACCTGTCAATCCACCCTAGTGGATCACCTTTCACTAAAGTGCGCGGCGCGTCCCCATTTACCTCCCCGCGTGCTCGTGGCCCGGCTGCGGGAAATGTGGATTCAATTAATTCAATCTCCAAGAAGACGAGAAATAAAGCAAGACAGGCAAGGAACGGCACCGAGCTGTCACTCCAGATTACGGGGAGAGAACCCTCGCCCGAGTCAGCGAAAACGCCAGGGAGGGGCCAGGGATGCTGCGAGCTGGAGGATGAAAAAGGAGATGAGAAAGAGAGGGAGACGGAGGAAAGGGGTGGTGAGTGTAGGAGGAGCGGGGGGCTGTTTAGGCCCAGGAAAAACAAGCAGCAGGCACAGATAGACACACGGGGCCTGATTCTTCGTCAACCTGCACCGTGGGCACGTTGGGAACAGCAGAGGAAGGAGCCTTTCCCCAGCGCATGAGGAAATCCCCATAACATAACATAACATGTCTGCACTTCAGCCCTTCAATAAACTGTCTGGGTCCATTCAACAGGTGCCCCGTGGGTGTGCCAGCCCCTCGCTGCTTCCTGCCAGCACAAAGCAGGCTGTCCATCCTCAGGGACAGGACAGGCTAACTAACCCCCCTTGGCACCTCTCGCTCCCCCCCAAATCACTAGCGCTGGGAATAAACAGAGCAAGCCAGCCATCCCGACTCCATCTCCGGCTAATCCGCAGCCTGGCAACCTAGGCCAGCCCTCCCCGCCAGGCACAGCAGACCCCCTGTGGTACTGACACGCTGTCTGTGGGGGGTCTGGGGTGAACAAAGCCAGAGGGCACCAACCTCCCAGTGCCCCTCCCTCCAGCGGCGAGGGCAAGCCAGGCTCCATGTGCCTCCGACCTCATCCTGCACGGATGTGAGGGGAGTCAAGATCTGGGCTCCCGCCCTGCGGTATAGGGGGTGAGGGGAGGCCTTACTCCCAGAGCCCCAAGGGCCTTCTAAGAGCTCTGCAGAGCACACAGATAAGGGGCATCACGGGGACACGGCGGCCTGATGACAGCTGGAGGGAGAGGGCCCGGCTCCTTGCAGTCCCATCAGGCCGAAGCACCAATAGGGCCCTCTCTAGGGAGGTGTCATGGAAATGGAGAGTCCGCCATCATCCAAGAAGAATTCAGCCTCCTAGCGCCTTGCTCCTGTGGGCTGGGAGCTGGGCAGGGCAGCGGGCTAGGCCCTTCTCCCCCTAGGGCTGAGAGTTGGGCTGGATTGGGGAGGGATGGGTGAGGAGGGGGAGGGATGCAGGGTAGTAATGGGTGGTGGGGGTGCAATTCTACACCCTGTCCTTTGCCTCCTGTGTGCTGAAGGGGCGCATGCAGCAGACTTCTGGGAAGCCTCCAAACCTCCCATTCCTCTTCCCGGGGTACTCAGTCACCCAGAGTACCCCCCACCCCGCCAACACAGGTCCTCCCAGCTCCCTGGCCCGCCATGAATACAGACCCCGACAATCACAAATGTGCCTCCCACCCACCCTCTGTGCCTCTGGTCCCGCTCGCCAAGACCTGCCAGAGACCAGCTTGGGGAGATCAAACCTCCTGCATGGGACCCAGAGGCCCCTTGGCAAAGAGTCCCCGGTTCTGTGCAAACAACTCCTGTCTCAGACCTGGCAAACTCACTGCACCAAACACACATCTTGCAGAGTATTTATCATAAGAAGTGACACGTAAGGTAGCTACAGAAAGCTTGTAACTTGTCAAGACTCATAATCATTGCAAGATGTATGTAATATTTAAGGAACCGTGTGGCTATAGGGACTTGGAGTAAAAGTTAGGACATGTCTACACTACAAAATTAAATTGTCCTAACTTATGTCGTACGGCCACCGCAGTAATTACATCACTGGTGCGTGTCTACACTTTGCTCCTTGTGTCGGTGGTGCACGTTCTCACAAGGAGCGCTTGCACTGATTGAACTGTCAGTGTGGGACGGCTTCTGAAAGCCAGCAACAGTCGATGTAAGCACACAGCGTCTACACTGACACTGCATCGACCTAACACTGACTCTACGCCTCTCATGGAGCTGGAGTTATTAAGTCGGTGTAGCGGGCGAGTCACATCACTGGGAGTGAAATTTTAGTGTAGACGTTTACAGAGTTAGGTCGACATAAGCTGCCTTGCGTCAACCTAACTCTGTAGTGTAGACCAGGGCTTAGGCACCAGAGAATAATCTCTCTTGGTGTTGGCCCGTTCAAGCAGGCAGGAGTTGTCACCCAGCCCTGGCTAGCTGGTGATGCAATGCAGGGCTTAGTTGTCCAGCCTTGCTCCATCCCAAGACTCTCAATGGAAAAGCATCAGACAACTGCAAACAATCAAAACCTCTTGCAGGTAAAATTACAACAGACGGGATCACGACGGCTAGGAAAAGAGACAATAGCAGTATCATGCAGGTTGGGGAGAGGCCCTCTGGATCCATTCACCGAGGAAACATCTTGCGGAGCAGGGGTGTTTCATGGAAGTTTGGATCCTGGTTCCTGTGAAGCCACCAGCTTTGTGGGCAGAGGATCTGGGATTTCTGTGAGTAGGCAGTGCCAGGGGCTGGATCTCTCAGGGGAATGATTCAAAGGGACTCAGGGGGCACTTCTTGTTAACCTTCAAGGTGAAGCCAGGGCTGGCACAGCCGTGAGGAGAGCGTCTGAGTGGCTAACAGGCTGGCGGTGTTAAGGAGCGGGCCAGGCTCCCTCTCACTAGAGGCAGGGGTAACAAGGGTGACTCTCCGTCCTGGATACCTCGAGAACTGCCACGCTGCCCATAGTACAGACCCCCCCAGAGTCCAGCACCAGGGGCTCAATGCCACCGGGAGGCTCTGCCCACAGGAGGCCCCAAAGGTGGAAGCAGAGAGACAGCAGCAGGCATGAAAGACCAAGCGGGAGGAAGGTGACACAGCCCAGGGGTCAGGGCACTGCTCTCAGCGGCACAAAATGGAGCTGCATTCCCCCCCCAGACTTCCCAGTGCTCCTCCACCTCCCACCCCGTATCTCCCCGTCCCCTCTCTCGAGCCCAAGTGCCTTGCTCTGGCCTGGCCAGCACCCGCCTCTCCCCACCTGGTTAACGTTCAGTTCCCTGGCAGGGCTGGCGCTGCTGTGAGAGCTGCCAAATGGCTTTCTGGTAGTGCAGCATGCACACCGCTCAGGCCGAGCGCGCAGGCCGGGGCCAGCCCGAGGCAACGCCACGGAGGCAAATGGCTTGTGCGTGGGGGTACATCTGCCCAAGCAGCCCCCATGAGCCTCCCACACAAGATGCCTCCAGTGCCTTCCGCCCCAGCAGCTCAAAGCCCTCGGCGGTTGGTTGTGTCGTCCCTGTTTCTCAGAGGGAGAAACTGAGGCCCAGAGAGGGGCAGGGACCTCACCTAAGGCCAGCTGGTGAGTCAGTGGCTGAAGTAGGATTCGAATCCCAGAGCCCTACCAGCATGACCCCTTCCCCAGGGGCTGAAGCAGGCGTCTGGAGGTGGCAGCCGACGCGGAGCAGGGAAGGGCAGTGAAGCCAGGTTCTCACACTGAAGCTGGTTTACGCCAGGGGGTCCGCAGCAGCTGGCAAATATTTCTGTCGATCCGGATCCTGGCATGGTCCCCTCATCCCACTGGTCTCGTCTGAGCAGGTCACTACGGGATGGACTGCCCTGGGGCCAGGGCAGGATTATCCCATTAGCCCCACTGGGACAGGACAAAGGGTTTGGCCAGCGATAGCATCAGGAACGAGCAGCAATGTCCTCAATGCAGGGGACAGGGCAAGGGGAGGGGGGCAAACCCATCTGCCATGACCCTGCCCCCCTCCAGTCCCATCCCCAAGGTCCCCCAGACAATACAGACTGTGGGGAAATGACCCTTAATTAGCTGCTATTTCCCAGGGTCACTGTAACTGGAGAGGAGCCAAGCGCTCAAAACCCAGGGACTTTTTTCTTTCCCTTTCAGCTGCCCTTCAAAGGCCCCTCTCCCTTCCTCCCCCTCCCAAATCCTGTGGGCCTCCAAGGGGATTAGGCCCAGAGCCGTGGCGGGGAGGGTGAAGGAAGGCCCCTGGCCTGGAGGTGGATAAGGAGCCGGGTTACAGTCTGATACAGCAACCGCTACCCACCGTCACTAGGGTCTCGTTCCCTCCTATGCAGGGCTACAGAGCTCGACCGGGGCCAGGGCACCCACAGAGAGACGTTCCCCGATCAGAGCACCAGGCGCAGGGGCTGGGGTTAGCGTGGGACTGCCGGGGGCCGGGCCCTGTTCTCTGCAGGGGGCACCAGGCCGGGCTAATCTCACACTGGGCAGCGTAGCCATGACATACCTGAGAAATCAGAGCAAAGCCGGTGAAGGCCAAGTGTCGCGAGGATGGGGGATCCCCCCTCTGAGCATCTTGGCTTGGGCTGGCGTGGGACTGGGTAGGGTGCAGCAGACGGCTGGTGGGTTGCCTGGGTTGATATTCAAATGGGTGGGTTGGGAAGAGATCCACAACTAGTTTGGGGTTTCTTGGGCTGGGATTGTTTGTACTGGGTGGGGAGTGATGCCAGTTCAGGGGGGAGGCTGGGAAGATCTGAGCTGAGTAAGTCTCCAGGACTGTCTTTTGTCCTGTTTCCCCCTTTTGTCCTGTTTTCCCAGGTGGGGCTGAGGGCCCAAGGCTTAGAAGGCCCTTGGCTGCTTTCTGCTGTGTGAAAAGGACTTTGTGGGCCAGCCCAGACCCAAGAGCCGAGAATGACTGGCTCACGAGAGCTGTGCACGCCCCATCCCTGGGAATCCAGGAGCTGCCTGGCCTTGCCTTGGGGACAATAGGTTATTATATTTCCCTATAAGCTCCTCATTCCAGTGCTGCACCGAGCCCCCGTCTGCAACCTGCCTAACCCTGCTGCTGCCATCCCCTCCCTTCAGCCCCACTGGGAGGGGGCAGGTCCTAAACCCTTCCCAGGGGAGGAGGGGAGCAGGCTGCTGAGAGCTGGAGTTGTTAAAATGACCATCACCAAGTCATTGTTCCCTCCGGATTAGGGAGAGTTAATGAGGGGGGATTAGCAGAGCCCTTGGGTTATCAGGAGGGGAATTAGCAGATGCACTCCTGAGACCCTAGTGGTGCTGAAGGCTGGAGGGACGGGCACTGAGGACCCTCCAAGGGGCGAGCGGCTTCCCCTTCACCTGCTCAGCCAGACCCACTGGCAGGAGAGTCTGCAAGAGCCTTGGGATGTGGCCCCCCCACCATGTCTCCTTGGCAGCAGCCCAGGAAAACCACCTCCCAGGGCCCCTCCATCCTGCCGGGACACCCAGGGGAAGTGGATTCTTCTGGCAGCATGCTGCCCTGCCTGTCTCCCCGCAGGGATGCGGGTGTGTGCAGCCGCCATGCACTGGTGAGGCTCTGCTCCAGGAGCGGTTCATTGTCAGCCAGACGGGAGGGGTGGAGCATCAGACACACAAAGCGCACGCACGGAGACTCCACGGCGGCTGCTACGCAGCCTCCCTCATCTTGCTCCCTTCCTGCTCAGCAGAGCCCTCGGCCTCTGGACAGAGCTGGGCCTGGGCTAGTGGTCTGACCACAGGACCGGGGGCCTGGCTAGCAGGAGGGCCAGTGGGTATAAAATGCCATTGCACCCGAATTCCCCTCTTGCTACCAGCAGGGGGCGTGAGTTACACCCACCATGGGCAGGGTAAAGGGTCATAGGAGGGGCTGGGTGGGGAATGAGGCTCTGCACGTCCATTGGTCTGTGCCTCTGTCCTTCCAGCCACCTCCTTCTTTCCGCTCCGGTCTCATCTCCCCCCCTCCACCCCTTTCCTCACCAGGATCCCATTTGTTCTGCCTCTCATGGCAGTAACCCCCTGGTCCCCCTGCATTCCCCACACCTGGGGTCCTGCATCGCTCCCCGTGACACAATCCCCCTGCATCCTGGTCAGCAGAGAATCCCCCGGGCTCTCATCTCCTCGTTATGAACGATCTCTAATTGACAGGCCGGTGACAGACGGCTCATTAACAGCTTAATTCTCGACTCCTTTCTGTTCCTCCGCGGCTCAGACAGACGCACGGTCCCCGAATCCAGAGGGAAGCGGCCCCTCCCCACTCCCCCAGATGGGCCCAGCTCCCTGCGTCTAGGGTTAGGGTTCATGGTCACGTCAATGGGGGGCTATGGGCTGGTCCATACAGAGTAATTCAGACTAGATATAAGGCCCACACATTTAACAGGGAGGGTAATTAACCATCAGAAGAACTGACCTATGGCTGGGGTGGGTGCTTTTCTAGAAGACACACATTAGTTCAGCCCCCGCTACTGGACTCTGGGGCCTGTGTTATACAGGAGATCAAACTGGAGGATCACAATGCTCTTGTCTGGCCTTCAGATCTGTGAAAAACCAGCCCTGACATAACAGCAGGGCGAACGAAACCCAGCATGCCAGGCAGCGTGCCGGGCTCCGCTCTCCGGCTCAGAGTGGGAACATGCTGGCTTCCACCGACATAATGACCACAGGGCACATTGGCAAGTAGCCCGCCCCTAATGGCACTGGCAGGAGCTGTGGGCATTTCCTGCAGACACACGCACGCACACACCTCTGCTGGTGCCCCTCTCCTGCCCCGCAGTCTCACCCACTACTCCTGGCCTGGGCTCCCCATACCCACACACAGAGCTCTGCTGGTGCCCCTCAAGCCCGCCCCACAGCCCCCATGTGCATCTGTCTGTCTGTCTGTCCGGAGTTTGCATGAGCAGGTAATTGGGTGTGGGTGCAGCGAAGCTCTCCCAGCGCTGCCCAGCGCCTGAGCCCATGCGGATCAGGAGATTTTCCTGCTGTGAGTGGAATCCCGTGGCCGGTGCCTCCAAGCAGCTCCCGGCTCCTTTCCAGCCCTGCTGCATGGAGAGCTGGGGATACTCTGCCCAGGACATGGGTTCCCTGACCAGAATCGAGAACAGCCGTGTCCTGCAGCAGGCCCCGGGCCATGGAGGTTACAGGGGCCGGCTACAGGGTACCCAGCTGTGCTTCCAGGTCTCTTGCAGGCTGAATCTAGTGTGTTAGGCTATGCTGTGGGCATGGGGCCCATAGCAGACCCTGTCCCGGCTGCCCTGGTGCTGCTGGCAGAGGCCTCTCCCACGCCAGCAGGGATGAGCCCACGGAGATCTGCGTCTTCCAGCAGCACCAGGCTCCCTGGCTTGTTCGGAGTAGACAGACTGTGAAGTGCCCAATCCCGCGATGCAGCAAGTCTCCCGCATCCCTCCTTGAACTGGTACCCAATTCCCCAGGGAGCCACATGGCTCCTCCTTGCAGGTTTCACTTCAGTTCTCGCCTTAATTACGCAGCTGGCGCCAGAGATCCCACCTGATCCCCAGGGAGCAATTACCGCTCCGCTGCCTCCTCCTCCCCCGCCCGCTGGGACTCAGCGCTCCAGCGGGCACCCATGAGCAGGGGGCAGGGAAGTCCAGGGAGGCTCCTTCGGGCCCTGGCAGGGCTAGGAGAGGATGCTGTGGTGCTATCAGGCACTGGCACCACACCCCAATGCCACAACTCCCCCACTCCCCCCTCTGGACAGGGGGTTACACCCCAGTAGGGGCAGACAGCTCTGGGGTGACCCCCTCGGGGCTAGGTGGGAGCTGCTGCCTCATCCATTTCCAGGGAAGGGGATGGGTGCTAGTGGAGACAGCAGCCAGCCTTCCAGGTGTACAGGGATCCCGGCCAGGCACACGGGGGAGCTCCCAGCTCCGGCCAGCAGGAGTCGCTCTGCAGCCCACGGGGACCGCGGGAAGCCTGTAGCTCTTGCAGGCACTAGTGGCTCCTAGTTATATTTTGCTGGCTGGGCAGGATTTGCCCAAAGCTGCCGGTGCGACAGATTGGGCAGCTTTCCGCAGCTCCTCCTCTTCCCCGCCAGCCACCCCTCGCTCCGAGGCAGGATGTTTGCCTGCTGGGATGGCTGGTGAGCTCCTGAGCAGGGCCGTCCGGCCTCTGCAGCGGGAGGCCCAGCTCCCGGAGCTGCTGTGACAAGCCAGCGTGCCCCGAGAAGGGAGCTGGCTGCTGCTGTCAGGCACAGATGTCACCCTCTGAGAGCAGCCAGCACCAGTTCTGCCTTTGCTCCAGGCCCAGGCATTTGAGTGGTGCAGCACCACGGGAACCACCCAGCGCCACGTGCTTCCCCTGGCCCCTGCCCTCGGCACTTCAGCTGGCACCCGGGGCTGCCCAGAGACGCTCCTGTGGGCCCCAGCAGCGTTAGGGGAGACGCTATTGGGCAAGACCAATGCCACAGTGGCGGGTGTGCAGGCCCACGCAGCATCAGGGACTGAACCCACAGCCGCAGCACACGCCTCTGCCCCGCCACAGGCCAAGAGAGCAGGGCTGCCAGCGTTAGGGCTTCTGTCCTCTTTGAGGGCCCCCGTTAGGTCACCCCAGGAGCACACAGGGGTCTCACCCTGACTGAGAGAGGGCAGAGACACACACAAGCAGGCGGACCCTGGGGCTGGGGGAGGTGGATATTGCTGGGCGTGGGCGTGTGTTCAGGTGAGTATTTCTGGGGCTGGCATAGCAGATCAGGGTGCGTGTGTGTGTGTGTGTGTGTGTGTGTAGGGACTTGAGAGAACATGCAAGGGATTGTGCATCCGGGAGTGTACACAGGAATGGGTCCATCCCGTCAGTGTGAGAACACACACACACACACCCCTGCGTGTTCCCAGATGCCAGCCATTCGGGCGGGCGTCTGCGCGTGCACAAACACTACAGGAATGTGTGAGTGCGCATGCATGGAAGTGGCCGCAGATGGGCCGTGCACGTGATGCTGGGTACCCTGGGCCACGTTCTGCGTGTGGGTGCATCCTTGCGCCTGTGTGCATGGCGCTGCGCAGGAGCAGGTGTGCAAAATGTGCTAGACGGCGTGTGTGTAACCCATGTGTGGCACTATGGAGGGGCACAGACCCTCTCGAGAATAAAACCCGGTCACTCCTGTTCTGTGCCATTGCTGCCCACTTTGGACTGTGCCGTGTGCCACGGCTCTGGGCCCTCCTGACAGCTGAGACTCAGGATCCAGCCCCCCCTCCAGGACGCGATTTCATGCCGCCATTTCCCTGTGGCTCTCGCGCCGGCCCAGCCAGGCTGCTCTGAGATGGAGCTCGCTGGCCCCCTGGCTGCATCCCCGGCACAGCAGCTGCATGGGGCAGCTCCTGGGTCACTCGGGACGTGGCCAGGACAGCCAGCAGGACCTGGGCAAACAAATCTCTGCAGCACCGGTAGCTACGCGGCACCTGTTCAAAGCCACTGAGAGGAACTAAATGAGTCACTGGGTAAGTAAATATTGTGAGTAAACAGCGGAGCTCTTTGCATTCGCCCCGCAGAGCCATTATGGAGTTCAAACACAACCAGAGAGAGACGCAGAGTCAACAGGCCACCCCGGCACCTGCCCCCACCGCGCAGCCATGGGAACCGGGGACAGCCCCGTGCGTCCGCCCCCCGGCTGCAAACAAAGGGCAGGGAGAGGCTGCACCTGCTTCCTGGGGAGCCACCTGGGCTGTGCCCATCCCTTGCCCACATCCGCCTGCCCCTTGTGCTCGTGAGGTGGGTCTCTAGGCTCCTCGAGGTGGCCAAGGGGCTCGTGAGCAGGGAGTGACTCAGGGCCCTTTCCAGCACCGCGCATGAAGGACCTCTTCCACAATGGCCGTGGCATCGCCGGCTGGGGAAGCGCGTCTGCAGCCCCTCGCGCCAGGCAGAGCAGGGTGCAGCCCCTCTTGGGCCCTGCCTGGGCTGGGCAGGTCTCCAGGCCCAGGTGACCTGTAAGGAGTGAGGGCTGCCGTCTCGGGCAAAGGAGTCTGCACCTTCCCCCTCCGGTGCTCTGGGATGGAGTCCAACCAGGCCCGGAGAGTCAGCACAGCAAGCACAAGGCAGAGAGCTGGGGCTAGCAGCCATGTGAGGTCTCCTCTCAGCACCTTATACAAGCCCTGCCAGCCCACAGAGCAAGAGAGCAGGCTGGGAAGGGAACAGAGGTCAGCATGGGCACTGGGGCGGGCACGGTACCAGGGTCCCTGGCAGCTGGAAGGGGTCAATTCAGCATGGGCATGGGTGTGGGCATGGTACCAGGCTCCCTGGCAGCTGAGAGGGGTCAATTCAGCATGGGCAGTGGGGCGGGCATGGTACCAGGCTCCCTGGAGTCTGGGAGGGATCAGGTCAGAGGGGCAATACCAGGCTAGATCAGTCATTTGTCTGATCCAACCCGGCAGAGGCTAGACGGGTCCAGTGTGGTGTGGCAGGGAAGCCGGGAACATGTACCACACAGACTGATGGTGCATGCAGGAACGGGAGTCCTCCACTGTCACCACCATCCCCCCCCTTGCCGCCTCTCCCTGCCCATCCTACCTCCCCCTCTCTCTCTGTTATCACCCCTCAGGGCACCCTTACGGTGTGGAGACCCTCTGCCCGGAAGGCAGCTCAGGCCATGAAAACAGCAGCGCAGGCAGAGGGTGCCAGGCAGGGAGCGGGCAGGTTTTATGACTCTGCTAACCCAAGAGAACATGCAATAAAGCCGGGTCTCCGATGGCAATTTATGGACAGCAGGACGTGTGCATCCACGAGGCCGAATAGTTAATTTAATAGAGATACACACAAACCACTTCATCTGTTTAAACCTCGACGTTAGCAGAGCCTTTATTTACGATTTCAATAAGATGCAGGGCTCCGCGGGCCCGGCTTGGTTTATCATCACCCGGCAGCCACTGGGCCCTGAGCAATGGAAGTGGCACCTGTGGGCTCCTGCTAGCCAGATGTTTCTGTTTTACCGGGTCTGAGCCTTTTGCAAATGAACCCCCCACACACACTCCCCTTCGCGACAGTGCGTGGGAGGCAGGGCCTGGCTGGGAGCTGTTCGTAATGCCCCTCATGGGCAGGATGGGGGTGGGGGAGGCTGTGGGATGATGTCACAGCGGGCAGGTGAAGGGATCGGGGTCAGCAGGGCTTGGAGACTAGAGCTACAGGCCGAAGGGAGATAAAGCGGGACGGGGGCGGCAGGATGAGGTGAACGGGATTGAAGGTCGGTGTGAAAGAAAGAGAGCGAGGCAGGGCTCACTCCGTACCCAGATGCCGGCTCCAAGGAGCCCAGGCCTCCTCCAGAGCCTGTCTTGAGCGAATAACGCCACCGTCCACGATTTCGCTTTCTTTTACGAAACCAAACAGACCTAAGAAATTCTCTTTACAAAACGGTGGGAGGAGACCTTCGAGGCTGGGAGAAGATGGGAGCTGCCAAGGGCAAGGGACATCTGCACAACCTTAACTCTGCCCCTTGTGTCCAGGGCCAGCTCCGGCATTTCTGCCTCCCCAAGCAAAAAAAAAAAAAAAAAAAAGCCGCGATGGGCTGCGGCAGTTCAGCGGCAGGTCCTTCGCTCCTAGAGGGAGTGAGGGACCTGTCGCCCCCGAATTGCCGCAGGTGCCGCCCCTCTCCCTTGGCCGCCCCAAGCACCTGCTTGTTAAGCTGGTGGCTGGCGCCGGCCCTGCTTGTGTCATTACAATGCTGCTCTTCACTCACTGTCATGGCACAGGTTGACTCAGTGCTGGGGCACGGGGCACAGGGGCTCTGTGCAGCCTGCAAGCATTTTAACCCCAATGACCCTAGTACATATCCACAGCAGCCAAGGGACTTGGAGCAGACCCCTCTGGGAACCCCCCAGAGCCAGCCCCTTGGCCCCGAGGCACAGGGGGGTTGAGGGGTGTAAAGGGATGGACATGGGGCGCCAGCCGAGCACCAGCTGTACAACCTGAGGCTAGCAGAGCCTGTGTGTAGGGGGAGAGCGATTATTGGAACAGGGTGTGGGGGGAGAGTAACTGGCACCTCCTAGCCCCACATAAGTCCCCACACCGAGCCCCCCCCCCCACATCCCCTCTCAGTGCACCCTTCCCTGGGGGAGTCGCTGGGACACACACACCAGGGGGCACTGACTGGGGCCCTCCTCCTGGGGGGGGGGAAATGGCACGGTGCCCGGGTACCAGGTGATGGGCCCTTCCACGGGGACAGAACCCCTTCCCTGGGAGGCTGGTGGTTTTTCCCCAGAGGGGGCACAGGCCCCAAGGAATGTGGGGAGAGAACCTGCCTCCTGTGACAACATCTCCCGGCCGGCACGCACTTCCCCACACGGGGAGGGGCTTCGGGGTGTGTTCACCTCGGAGGTCAGTGATCCTGTCTGTATTGGGACCAGGACCCCGCACTCTGGGACCCCGCGTCCCTTCGCATCTTCTCCAGCCCTAACCTAACCTCCCAGACTGGCACTGCTGGGCAGCTCCCTGCCAGGCCTGGGGGCTATCTGTGGGGATAACCCCTGGCTCAGGCACCTGGCCTGGTGCTCTTGTCTGCTTTCCGAATCCCTAGTGCCTGACAGCTGAGAGAGAAGGGAGAGAACAAGCTGCTCTTGCCCCCCTCGGCTTGGGGGCCTGCGCCAGCCTGGGCACACTGCAGAGCTGCTCTCCAGGAGTGCCCACGCCCAAGTGCCAGCCTTGACACACACCCCACCCCGGCTCACACACACACACACCTCCCGGTCACGCACGCCACGAGCCAGCCCTGACAAACCCGCTCCTCAACACACACACACACGCTCCAGTACTTTGCTGGCATCAGCAGCTCTACCCGCTTTGCCGGAGTCTCACCTGGAAGAGCCCAAGCGTATCTGCCGGAGGCAGGGGGAGTGAATGCATCCAGTGGAAGCCTCTAGCTCGTTATACGTGGCACTGCCCAGGCCAAGATCTCGAGCGCTTCCCTCACCTGGGGCTATATCATCATTGCCCTCTTAGAGGTGGGCAAGCAGGCACTGGGGACTCAGCCGGAGGCAGGCAGCACAAACCCAGGCAGGCAGGGCTCCGGCTGGCTTCCTGGTGCCATGCCCTCTCCACCTGGCAGCGCTTTGCAGTGGGACCGGGTCTGGCCTGGGCTAGGGAGCTCCATGGCACGAGGCCATTGCTCAAAGCTTCCACGGGGCTCGGCGCGGGTTTCCCTCAGCTCTTGAAGCAGTCGGAAGGGTCTGGGGAAATCTCTCTCTCATGCACAGGGGTGTGACAATGCGGTTCTGGCGGAACCCAACTGAGAGTGCCAACTCAGGACAAATTGCTCAAACAGGGCAGTTACAGCCCAAGGCTGGGGTTTCTCCACCTCTAAGGCAAACCAAACCAGCCAGACTAGGAGGACTTCGGTCTCACCCCACTGGCTAATCGCAAGTCTCACAAGCAATCTCCTTAGACACTCCAGTTTCCCAGTATTACCACCAGTGCCACTCGTTATGGGGACAAATGGTTATGAAAACCAATACCCCAGTAAAAGAAAAAGGTTCTCCTGATCCCAAGGACCAAGCCCCAAACTCAGGTCAATATACAAATCAGACCTTACCCACAAATCACGCTGTTGCCAATCCTTTAGAATCTAAAATCTAAAGGTTTATTCGTAAAAGGAAAAAGATAGAGATGAGAGTTAGAATTGGTTAAATGGAATCAATTACATACAGTAATGGCAAAGTTCTTGGTTCAGGCTTGCAGCAGCGATAGAATAAACTGCAGGTTCAAATCAAGTCTCTGGAATACATCCCCCGCTGGGATGGGTCCTTAGTCCTTTGTTCAGAGCTTCAGCTTGTAGCAAAGTTCCTCCAGAGGTATGAAGCAGGATTGAAGACAAGATGGAGATGAGGCATCAGCCTTATATAGTCTTTTCCAGGTGTCAGAACACCTCTTTGTTCTTACTGTGGAAAATTACAGCAAAATGGAGCCTGGAGTCACATGGGCCAGTCCCTGCATACTTTGCTGAGTTACAAGGCGTATCTGCCTTCTCTCAATGGGTCCATTGTATAGCTGATGGTCCTTAATGGGCCATCAAGCAGGCTAGGCAGAGCTAACACCAGTTTGTCTGGGATGTCACCCAGCAGCATAGCATAAGTTTGAAATACAGACAGTATAGAGCCAATATTCATAACTTCAACTACAAAACTGGTACACACATATAGACAGCATAATCATAACCAGTAAACCATAACCTTGTCCTAGACACCCCATTTGACCCCCTTTATACAAGATTTGGGTGCCACTACAGGACCTTGGTTGCAACAATGATCTATATGGTCCCAGATTATATCAATAACGTCACAGGGGGGCTGGGCTTTGTCTCCCAGACTTCACTGCCAGCCTGTGCCCCCTAGCCCTGTGTTCGGCGAGTCGGCCTTGGCTCTTCCCACGCCAGTGTGCGGCCGTACCCGCTAACGGGACACTTCTGGGTGGGGCTTGGGACCAGCCCAGCTTGTGTCATGATTGAATCCTTCCTCCCGGTCTCCGGCTCTCTCCCACCACATCCCATCTCACCGTCCTGGGGTGGGAAAGACCAGCCCCAACCCCAGGGTGCCCAGACACAGCCCCTCAGGGCTCTGCCAGGGGCAGGAGCCACGCGCCCAGTTTGGGGCTTCACGCCCACTGTGGGGTTTATTCCCCTGAGCGTCTGTCGCTGCTGCTCATCTGTCACAGGGCGCCACTCACAGCTGGTGGCACCTCCTGGTGGCCATCCTGGGGATTAGTTCTAGCCAGGCGCTGCGCCCTCCCCTGGCGGTATTTCTAGCATCATCCTCTAGTCCTGCGGACCCGTCACGCCAGGAACCGCAGCCTCCTATTTATGACTCGGCCCTCCAGCCAGGTCACCATACGTGTTCCCCTCTTCCCAGGTATCAACGTCCTTCTTGACTAATGGGCTCAGGCAGTCTTCCTGCTCACCGCCCCCCAGTACCACTTCATCCACAGTTGGGAGGTCTACTCCAGGTCCTGGCTCAGGGACCCCTCATCGACAGCCAAGGTTTGACCTACCCCACACCTTGCTGCTCTTTTCCTTGAGCCTTAAGAACATAAGAACAGCAATACTGGGTCAGACCAAAGGTCCATCCAGCCCTGTATCCTGTCGTCCAACAGTGGCCAATGCCAGGTGCCCCAGAGGGAGTGAACCTAACAGGTAATGATCAAGTGATCTCTCTCCTGCCATCCATCTCCACCCTTTGACAAACAGAGGCTAGGGACACCATTCCTTACCCATCCTGGCTAATAGCCTTTAATGGACTTAACCGCCATGAATTTATCCAGTTCTCTTTTAAACCCTGTTCTAGTCCTAGCCTTCACAACCTCCTCAGGCAAGGAGTTCCACAGGTTGACTGTGCGCTGTGTGAAGAAGAACTTCCTTTTATTTGTTTTAAACCTGCTGCCCATTAATTTCATTTGGTGGCCCCTAGTTCTTATATTATGGGAACAAGTAAATAACTTTTCCTTAGTCACTCTCTCCACATCACACATGATTTTATAGACCTCTATCATATCCCCTCTTCGTCTCCTCTTTTCCAAGCTGAAAAGTCCCAGCCTCTTTAATCTCTCCTCATATGGGAGCCTACCTCTATGGCTCTCCCCCGTCTCTAGCCGTGCCAAAAGCCCCACTCCCTCCTCCCAGGCTACTTGCCTTTAGCCCCGGACATCCCCTCTCTTCTCCCAGGGAGCAACTGCAGACTCCTTCCCTGCATCCCACTTCTGGTGCCAGCTTCCTGGCTTATATAGGCCCCGCCTGTTCCTGCCCAGCTGAGCCAAATCACTGTCCCCTGTCTTCTTCTCCAGGTGAAGCCTGGGTAGTTGATTGGCCCGCTTAGCCATCTTAAGCCCTCCGGGCCCTGTGTGCCATGAACACCCCATCACATCCTCCTAGAATGGGGGCAGGGGGAGGCCATCTCTCTCCAGCCCCCAGGGCCGGGCTCAAGGGGAGGCTCTTGTGAGTGCTGATTGTCTGAGGGGGAGTCCCTTGCACCTCCCCATCTATCTGGGACATGGGGTGACCTGGGGCACAATCTCTCCTTGGTCCCTCTCTCCAGGCTGGGCCTTGCTTCTCCGGCCTGCTCCCAGACTCCGTGTTTGTTGAGCCTGCCCTAGTGGCTCGGGGTTTGCACGCACCGGCCCTGCGCTGGGTAGCAGCCTCCAGCGGGCTGGCAACACCGCCGGATGTGGTCTGCCATGATTCCCATGCTCAGGATAAGAGGAGCGAGGGAAAGCACCTGCCCAGGGAGATCTCCTCCCACAGACCAGTTAGAGCGGGCTGGGGACAGAGCCGCTCCTGGGCAGGGCTTGCATTAATGGGGCAGGAGAGGCTGACGCCCCAGGGGCCTGGGCCTCATCCACCCCTACCTGCCAGAGGTCACCGCTGGGAAGGAGGGGGATTCTTGGCAGCTCAGCACAATCCTGGAGTCCCTGCTCCCGAGGCCAGGGTGAACTGGCTGCCTCTGCCCTTGTGCAGTTAATTAGCTGGGAGCGCGTGCCGGAGCTCTGGTCTCCACACAAGGGGCTCCCCTTCCGCCCCTCCATCTCATTTCAAAGCCCCTTCGGTCTCATCTTCCTGCCTTCAATTAGCCCACCTCGCCCTGCTTTCTCGGAGCCGAGGAGCCGGGCGGCTGACATTTCGCTCCCTGCTAAATTAGTTACATTAAAACGGGAAAAAAATGTGAGATTTAGGAACCTGGCTGCATTTCAAAGGCGCGCTGGTGTTCTATAATTTATTGGCTGAAGATAGCTACACGGTGGCTAATGAGGTGTGGGGCTCCCTCCCGAACAGGCTGCCGCTGGCCCCCCCGCCACAGAAAGGAACTGGGGCCAGCGCCTGGGGCAACGGACTGCCCTGACCCTCCTTGGGAGAGAGGGGCTGCAGGGCAGGCAGGGAGCATGCCAGTCGTGGCTGTGCTGTGAGCCACGGGCACCTCTCACAGTCAGATGCCAAAGCAGACTGATGTGGGGCTTAGCTAAAGCTCCTTCACTGGAGGGCATCGGGGTACCAGTCCCCCCCACATTCTGGGAGTGATTAGAATAGGGCCTAAGGGCAGGGCCGTCCTTAGGCATATGCAGCTGCCTAGGGCATCATGAAATCTGGGGCCCCAGTGACCAGCCCTATCCCTCGTCCGGCCCCCCCTGCAAGGGGCAGGGCTGTCCCTGGGGGGTGTGGGGCCCTGGACAACTCCCTCTGCCCTGCCTCTTACCCTTCCCCCCGCTCTGCCCCTGGCCCGCCCCCATTCCACCTCTTCCCCCAGCGACCCCGCACTCACCGGCAGCGGCGGGAAGTGGAGCAACCCAGCCCCAGCCCGCTCCACTCTGCCAGCTCCCAGCCGCGGTGCTCTGCTTCCCGCCGCCGGTGAGTGCGGGGAAAGGATCGCCCCCTGCATGCACCGATGGAAGGAAGCAGAGAGACGCGGCCCCAGCACGCTCCACTTCCCTTGCCCCGGCCCCAGCCGTGCCGCTCGCTTTGGGGAAAGGACCGTTCCTGGCTCTCACCGGTGGTGGGAAGCAGAGTGCCGCGGCTGGGAGCTGGCGGAGTAGAGCGAGCTGGGTCTGGGCTTCTACGCTTCCCGCCGCTGCCAGTGAGTGCGGGGGGGTGGATCCCTTCCCCCAAGCCTCCTCCCCCGAGCGACACGGCTGGGGCCAGGGTGAGGGAAGCGGAGTGGGCTGCTCCCGGCCCCCCGCTAATCCCCCGGGCCACTCTGGACCTGTGGGGCCCCCAAAAGTGGCCTCCCACAGTTCCTGCCTCCCAGACCCTGGGGGGGAGGCCTGGGGCCCCACACAGCCCCCCCGTGGGGGGGCTGCATAGGGCACCCAAATGGCTAGGGACGGCCCTGCCTAAGGGGTAGATCTCAATGCACCCGGGGCCAGCACCACCACTGTGGTTTGGCTTATTGTCACATACCTGGGCCTTGGCTTCCCCACTTTGATCCACAGTCTCCCCCTATGGGGGTGTGTGGATTGGAGCAGCCCTCTGGACAAAGTAACGGTCCCCGCTTCCAAGGCAGACCAGGAATCTAACCAAAACACAAAGCCAAATCTTCCACAAGAAGCTGGTGGCCGTGGCGCTGGCTTCAGAGCTGGGCAGCTGGAGAGTGGCAGCTGCTGGCTGGGCGCCCAGCTCTGAAAGCAGCGCCACCACCAGCAGCAGCGCAGAAGTAAGGGTGGCAATACTGTGACCCCCTCTACAATAGACTTATGACCCCCCCACGACCTCCTTTTGGGTTGGGAGCCCCAAGGTTACAACACCAGGAAATTTCAGATTTAAATATCAGAAACTGTGACATGTACAATTTTTAAAACCCAACGGCCATGAAATTGACCAAAATGCACCGTGAATTTGGTAGGGCCATCACTATGACCCCCAGATCCCTTTCTGCAGTTCTTTCCGGGGCAGTCATTTCCCATTTTGTATGTGTGCGACTGATTGTTCCTTCCTAAGTGGAGCACTTTGCATTTGTCCTTCTTGAATTTCATCCAGTTCACTTCAGACCATTTCTCCAGCCTGTAAAGATCATTTTGAATTTTAATCCTATCCTCCAAAGCACGTGCAGCCCCTCGCAGCTTGGCATCGTCCACAAACTTTATAAGTGGACTCTCTATGCCATGATCTAAATCATTGATGAAGATATTGAACAGAACTTGTAAAGCTAAGGACTTTTCCTGCAGCCATATGGTAAGGTCTGAGGCCTTATTAGGAGAAAAGCAGACAGGAGCTGAGAAGCAGGAAGTCACATCCTCCGGGTATGTCTACACCACGAAATTACTCCGATTTTACAGAAGTCAATTTTTGGGACCAGATTTGTAGAAAGTCGAGTGGACGCGTCCACACTAAGCACATTAATTCGGCGGTGTGCGGCCACAGAACCGTAGCAAGCGTTGACTTTCGGAGCGGTGCACTGTGGTAGCTATCCCACAGTTCCTGCAGTCCCCGCTGCCCATTGGAATTCTGGGTTGAGCTCCCAATGCCTGATGGAGCCAAAAATTTGTCACGGGTGGTTATGGGTAAATGTCGTCAGTCAACCCCCCCCCCCACCACCCCTGGTGAAAGCAACAACAGACAATCATTTTGCGCCCTTTTCCCTGGATTGCCCGAGCAGACGCCATAGGACAGCAAGCATGGAGCCCGTTCAGCCTTTTTTCACTGTCACCGTATGTCTACTGGATGCTGTTGACAGACACGGTACTACAGTGCTAACAGCAGCAGCTGCAGCTCCTTGCCTTTGCAAGTTGGCAAAGACGGTTACCAGTCATACTGTACCATCTGCTGCTGTCATGGGTGCTCCTGGCCGGCCTCCGTGAGGTCGGTCGGGGGCGCCTGGACAAAAATGGGAATGACTCCCCAGGTCATTCTCTTCTTTAAGTTTTGTCTAATAGAGATTCAGTGCTGCCTAGAATCGCAGGCAAGCCTACTAAAGAACCACAGATGCAAGGGGCCGCTCCGGTCCGAGCCCCAGACATCCCGCAGAAATGATGAGCTGCATGCCATTCTAGGGGGTGCCCGTACAACACCCCCACCCATTGCTTCCCTCCTCCCCCACCCCTCCCGGGCTACCTTGGCAGTTATCCCCCATTTGTGTGATGAAGTAATAAAGAATGCATGAATTTGAAACAACACTGACTTTATTGCCTCTGCAAGCAGAGATCAAAGCCGGGAGGCGAGGGCGGTTGGCTTACAGGGAAGTAGAGTGAACCACCATTCTGCACTTGCTCAGCCTATAGTCTGTCCATCATGGCCTTGGAGATTTTTTTAAATGTTTTGGCATTCCGTGTTTCGGAACGGAGTTCTGATAGCACAGATTTGTCTCCCCATACAGCGATCAGATCCAGTACCTCCCGTTCGGTCCATGCTGGAGCTCTTTTGCGATTCTGGGACTGCATGGTCACCGCTACTGATGAGCTCTGCACGGTCACATGTGCTGATCAGCTGGGGACACAGGAAATGAAATTCAAAAGTTCGCGGGGCTTTTCCTGTCTACCTGGCCAGTGCATCCGAGTTCAGATTGCTGTCCAGAGCGGTCACAATGGTGCACTGTGGGATAGCTCCCGGAGGCCAATACCGTCGAATTGCGTCCACACTAACCCTAATTTGAACCAGCAATGTCGATTTCAGCGCTACTCCCCTCGTCGGGGAGGAGTACAGAAATCGATTTTAAGAGCCCTTTATGTCGACAAAAATGGCTTCGTTGTGTGGACGGGTGCAGGGTTAAATCGATGTAATGCTGCTAAATTCGACCTAAACTCGTAGTGAAGACCAGGCCTCCTGTTCTATCTAAATTACATTAAAACAATGTCATATCAGGCCGGTAAGAAGGAGACCCCGTCCTAATGGCACCCACTAACACCAGATAAAGAAACAGCTCTTAAGCTGATTAAAGAAAACGTAGTTTGACTGCATCCTGTCTGGCAAGAAACCACTTCTCAATAGTTGTGGTTGTAAAATCCTCATTTCTTTATTGTTTTGTCATGATGGTCCCCACCTCTCTATTGTTTGTCTGTACGATCTCTGCCTGGTTCTTTGATTGTTTCTGTCTGTTACATAATTTTGCTAGGTGTAAAACAATGAAGGTGGTGGGGTCTAATTGGCTAGAGAATTGTTTTACAATGTGTTAGGATTGGTTAGAGAATTGTTTAGTAATATTTCAGTAAAATGACTGGTTAAGGTACAGCTAAGCAAGACTCAAGTTTCACACTGTAAATTGGGGTCCAAATTTAAGGAAGCTCTTTGGAACCAACTCCTGGACACAGCCCCACGCTCAGAGCTGCCAGACCTCAACGTAGGGTGACCAGATGTCCCGATTTTATAGGGACAGTCCTGATTTTTGGGTCTTTTTCTTATATAGGTGCCTATTACCCCCCACCCCAGTCCCGATTTTTCACATTTGATGTCTGGTCACCCTACCTCAACGCCCTGCTGACCACACCATGCAGAAGCTGGAGACCTCCACATGACCTGATCCTGACTGGCCATCAAGAAAAGTTCATCTGCCTTATTGGGAGTGGGGGGCACTCTATGCGTAGCGTGTGCCGTCTGGTTTGGTGGTTGTTAATAAACAGAGGTTAAGCAGAATATTACTGTGTAAGGCTCTTTCAGTGGTAAAAGACCCCACAAACATGCAGACTATAAGGTTATGCCCTGAGCCCTAGGAATGGGGCACATGCCTAAATTAAGAGGGACCCAGAATTGATCCCTGCAGGACCCACCTCGTTATGCCCTTCCAGCTTGACTGTGAACCACTGATCATTACTCTCTGGGAATGGTTTTCCAACCAGTTTTGCACCCACCTTATAGTAGCTCCGTCTAGGTTGTATTTCCCTAGATGGTTTATGAGAAGGTCACAGTATCAGAGCATGTTCCTCTGGGTACGGCTCAGGTGCTGGTCCCACCCTTGGTTGCTGGCAGGGAAATGGTGGCAGCGGGTGCCTGGTCTCGGGCAGGCTTGTTTAATCAGGTGATAAAGAGGCAACGCCAGGTCCTTGAAACTGGACTCAGCCCCATGGGAACCTGGTGCCTCCCAACAGCCTCACCCAGTGGCCTCATTTCCACAGGTGCTGAGTTCCAGCAGGGGTTTGTGGGCGCTCAGCAGCTCTGAAAGCCGGTTTCGCAGTCACCAGCGTGTCTCCTGGGGGCGATGCCCGCTGGCTGGGTCAGTGAGGCACGCCAGGGCCGCTGCCTGCCCCAGTCACTGCGCTGGCATTCGAAATACCAGAGACACCCTCACCCCGGGGCCCACAGTGAGGCGGACAGATGGAGCGACCAGCTGAGCAAAGGCCCCGATCGCCCCGGTCACATGCTTTCCTCTTCCTTCCAGACAACAGGACGAGGGTCCACCATGCTCCCGGGTTGTCGGGGGGAGCCTCTCGTCCCCACTCCATGCCTGGGCCTCTCTGGGGAGAGGAGTGGGACACTCAGGAGCCTCCAGGACATACAGGCCCAAACCATTCTACTCACAGGGGCTGGGACCCTCATAGGAGCCTGGATGCCCCAAGACAACAGGGCCAGCATAACTAGAGGTCACTTTGCTGGGCCAAGCCCTCAGCCCCGTGGGGGGAGGAGGAGAAACCCCAGCTGGGTGGGCGAGGGGAGGGCCGGAGCGCTGGGAGCAGAGAGCCTGCTGGGGGAATGCTTCCACGCTCAGGAACCTGCCCTGGGCCAGGCGTTTGGTTAACGCCCCAGTGTGAGGCACACGGTGAGCACCAGCCCTGGGGACCCTGAGATGCCGGGGTCACTCTGATGTCTGGGGCTGACCCCTTCTTCCAGGCCTTGGAGCACGCCCTCTGGTACCCAGCACACCTCCTTTCTGGAGTAGGGGCCCTCCGAGAGGGACCATCCGTGTTAACGAGCAAACTGCTCCCCGCCTCCCGCTGGAATCCCTGCTCATTGGAGGCTCAGAGAGGAGCCCCCTCAGCTGTTCCTAGAGAGGCCAACCCAAACCCACTTCCCATCCAGGCTTCGGAGTGTAACCCCTTTTCCCCTCTCCACTCGCTCAGGAGATGCATGTCTGACGTCTCTCTCCATTCGTGTCCCTGCTGTCTCCCCACACGCCAGCCATTGCTACGGAATTGGGGGCGGGGGAGATCTGCTGTGCAGCTTACATGCAGTGCACCTAGGGAGCACCAGTGGGAGCATTAACAAACCTCTTGCCCCGGGGGGTTTTTTTGCACTAAATCTGATTGTCCCTCTCCCGGATGCTAGTCGCTGTGGCTGCCCCTGGCCTCCCAGGCGCTGTGCCGTATCACACACAAGCGTTGCCAGCAGGCGCCGTTTCCCCGCGCGCCTCGCCGCAGACAGCATGAGAATCCTTGGGAAGGTGACCTCATGCCGGGGCCAGGCAGCCTGCCATGTTTGGGGCAGGCCCGCAGCTGGGGAATCTCCTCTGAGCCCGGGGCGGAATGAGCCCAAGCGCATTCTTTGTTGTACTTGAAACCAAAGATAAAGTCTTAACAAACGCAGCGGGCTCTTTGAACGGGGGATTTGGATCAAGAGCTTCTAAACAACTTTCATGTTTGCTGCCTTTCCCCGCCAGACGGGCCTTTGTGGCAGCCGGCTCCCTCAGAGGCGTCAGCAAGAACATGGGCTCAGCTACAAAACCCAAACACGGGCCTTGCCATGAGCGAGGCCTAAGGAGCCAGGAGCTAAATCCCGCAGCCTGGCTGCAGGCTCCCCAGCTCACCCTGCCTGGGGAGCGGGAGACACGGCGGAGATCTGCACACTCCTGGGGGCGGGAGGCAGGGGCTGGTCCAGGGACCGTCTGCAGTGGGGAAGGTCCGAGGAAGACCCCTCCTCGCAGAGCACTTCCACAGAGGGCAAGGGCCCAGATACCATGGCGATGGGCTCGTGAGACTCGCCAGCGATTCCAGAGACGGCTGAGCCAGGCCTGCTCTGAGCTGGGGAGCGCGAGCAGCAATCGTTCCCTTCGCTCCACAGCTAACAGAGACTCCAAGTCCCGGGCCGGATGGAGCCCTCAGCTACTGTGTAAATGGGGAGCGACCGCTCTGCCTTTGGACGAGCTACTCCTGAGCGGCTCAGGGAACAGGATCTGCCCCTTCCCCCGGGCCCACAGGGCCAGCTGGGTAATGGCTGGCATACTATCCAGAGGAACCCCCCTCAGGGCTCTCACATGGACATACAGGGTGCCCAGCCCGTGCCTGGGGTAGGGTCATGCAGAGTGTTTGGGTCAGTCCCCGATATACCCAACACCTGCTCCGCCTCGGGACAGGGCAGCATGGGGCATGGCAGGGGTTGGGGCCTCAATCACCGTATCACGTCAAATCGCAAGTGAGATCCGTCACAGCAATGAAGAACTCAGCCTGCTAGGAAACACGGTCTGGGGGCAGGAGACTCCCTGGGCCTCCCGCTACCAGCTGGTGGCCTGAGTGTAGTGTCCTCTACACCCAGCCTTTCCGACGCCCCTGCCTGGGCCCTGTGCACCAGGCCAGGGAGGTGGGGCGTGGCCCATAGCTGCCCATGTGACTCTCGCCTAAGCTCTCAGCTGTTGCCTTGGGTGCCTGGGCCCAGGAAGGGCGGGTGTTGACTTTCCCTGGCCTGCTCCCACCCCCTTCCCTCCTGTCCACGGCATCTGGTGCCAGGGCTACAGATTAATTCTCCCCGAGTGGTCAGGAGCCAGCAAACCCGCCTTATCTGCAGCAACCTGGGAACACAACGGTGGGAAAAGCTGAAAAACAAACACAGGCGAAAAGTTAAGAAGCTTTTGATGAATCAACAACAAAGGGTGGACTTGAGCGTGCGGCGGGTTTCCAGGAACCAGGGCCGTGCGGCGCCGGATGGCTGCGTGCTGGGGGAGGGGACCCGTGGCCCATGCAGGGTGCCAACAAACCCCGAGGGAGAGGGTAACTTCTGCTGAGTCATGTCCTTCTCCGGCTCAGTCACCCAGCCCTCCACGTGCCGAGTCCTCTTTGTCCTCCTCCATTCACACAGCCTCTCCTTCCAGCCCACGTTCCCTTGAGCTCTATTCCCATCTGGCTTCCCCTTTACCAGCAAAATTCCCCTCCCATCGCCCATCATCCTTCTGAGCCCCCAGTCCCATGGGAGGGCAGCAAGGCAGCGGACAGCAGTGACACAGCCTTGGCCCGGCCTGTGGGTAAGTGATGGTTCCCTCCCCTGCCCGTCGTGCTAGCCAGAGACGCTTGGGCAGGCAGGGAGAAGGATATGCACCCAGAGATGCCCGCCAGCAGCGTGGGAGTCGTGCTGCGGGTGTGGGAGCTGTGCTGCGGGCGTGGGAGCCGTGCTGCGGGCGTGGGAGCCGTGCTGCGGGCGTGGGAGCCGTGCTTAGGAGGCGAGGGTGAAGATGACGGAGCCAAGTTGCCTGCTCCGAACACAGCTTGCAGCTGAGCGCCAGGGTGGCCGCTGCGCTGCTGGGACCAACTGGTGGCTTCTGTTCCCATTACTGGCACTCCAGTGGCTCCTAGACACCCCAGTCGGCTTGAGGCCCCATCGTGCCAGCGCTGTACGCATGCAAAGGCACAAAGACGGGGAGCTCACAGTCCGGCCACGCTGCCTGAGCACAGAATGGAGCCCAGACAGGCTTCTCCTGCAGCAGCTGGCAAGGACAGAGACCTCTCCACAGCGACACGGGCACTCTCCCGACCAAGGCTTGCTCACTCCTCCCCCGTCCCCCCAGCCCTAGCCTGCATGGAAGGTCGCCTGATGCTTTGCGTGTGAGGACTCCAGGTGCATCTCAGTGGCCTGAGGAGGAACGACCGCGGCTCAGCGGGGTCTAGGGCTCTAGTGGAGACAAGGCTCAGGAGCACTGCAGCATGCATTAGTCCAGCCCTGTAGCTCCGGCACGCAGGGCTGGGCTGAGGCCTCCCCAGCAGGAAGGGAGAAGAAGGTCTTGGAACAAAAGCTTCCACCAACCACTTGCAACTACCAGGAGTTACAGGCTGGGCTCCCGGCCCTGGGCGGGCCCTGGGCTCCCACACTCTCCTTCCCAGTCTGGGCCCAGGAAGCAGCTGCGCCGGGGAGCCACGAGCCAGGTGCTGATGCCTCAGGGACAGAGCTCAGGACAGGTGCCTCCGTGGTGCGGGGCGGAAGCTCCCGTTCGTCCGCCATGCGGGGGGCTCCAGGGCTCACGGCCTTGCCATCGAACCGGTTCTCCCGGGTTCTGGCAACGACAAAGAAACAAAGCGGCAGCCGGGCCCTGCCGTGTGTGCCCAGGAGGACGAGCCTCACCCACCCTGGCTAGTTGCAGCGTGCCAGCCAGCGCAGTGAAAAGACTCGTCTTTGGGGCAGGGCACAGGCCGGGGAGCCCACAGTGCTGGGAAGCAAAGATTCATATGCAGCAGGGGGGTGGGCCGCACTGGGGCTTGGCTGCCCTGGGCGTGCGGACACAGCAGGCTTTTAAAGACCGGGCCACTTTACTACCGGCGGGTAGCCTGAGCGGCTGAAATTGGCATGGGCCCGGCAGGACAACTGAGCATGATAATCCCTTGGAGTTCCCATGGGGTGTGTCCTGAGGGTGTGGAGGGTATTCCCCAGCGAGGTCCCAGGCACATCGTGGGGGAAAGGGGCTGAGGGGTCAGGGAGATGGGGAGAGAACGGGGTGGAGAGGCAAGAGGGGGCTTGAGGGCTGCCCTGCCCTGACTGGCAGAGTAAGGGAACGTCTGCGGACTAGGCTTCCCCCACCCACAGCAGGCACCCCCCCCCCGCCCCCGTTGCCAGGCCTGGCGCAGGCACATGCCGAGCCATTCGACCCAGCAGGGCTAAAGGAACAAAGGCTCAGGGTCACCAGAGAGCCCAGATGGGCCGGGCATGAGAGGAGGTTAGAGGCTGGGCAGAGGATGTCCAAGGAGCTGGTCCCTGCCCTGCCACCACCCACATCGGGGCAGCCCCTGGGCCCAGGCTAACACAAAGATGCCCAGTACCCCTGTTGTCAAGCCCTTGAGCCAGAGGGGGTGGGATGGGCAGGAAGGACCAGCTGCAGCCAGCCCAGGCCACAGGAGAGGTGGGCAGCTAGAGCCCACGGCTCTGTACTTCCCCCCCTCCACCCCCTGGCCATTCGCCGCTTGGAGATTGGCTGCACAGGACTCTCTGGTGCTGTAACAATGGGCTCTCTGGGCCCGGTTCCGGCAGCCACTGCTTCCAGGCCTGGGAGCGAGACGCTGTCCCCCGGGCTGCGCGAGCACAGAGCTGACCCAGCGGGAGGGCGGCTCAGCCCCGCATTGCGACGGGCCAGGCGCTCAGGCCCCGCGCCGGCTGCCGGGGCCGATAAGGGGAATTGGGCTTGATTGAAAGACCAGACGCTTCTCAAAGTTCTTCACTTTAATTAACCTCTAAAAGCAGCCTCCGCGGGCCGGGAGATCCGCATGCAGCGCACGTGGATTAGCCAGGAGCAGCTCAGAGACTGCAGGCAGCTCACCTGAGCTCTTCTTCGCCAACAGTGTGGGGTACCGCGCCCCCTGCTGGGAGAGGCTGGGACTGGAGTAGCTGGGAGCTCCCCCACAACCAGCGCTCCTACCCTTGCCCTACAGCGCCCCCTGCTGGGAGAGGCTGGGACTGGAGTAGCTGGGAGCTCCCCCACAACCAGCGCTCCTACCCTTGCCCTACAGTGCCCCCTGCTGGGAAAGACTGGGACTGGAGTAGCTGGGAGCTCCCCCACAGCTGGTGCTTCTGTCTCCCCAAAACAGTCGGTCTACACTCTGCAGGGTCCCCAGCCCTGCCCCTGGCTCAGGAGAGGGTGACCTTCCAAGGAGAGGATGGAGATCTCAGGACAAAGAACCCCCAGGAAATGGCCAGGGAGCCCCAGGCTTGTCGGGAAGAGACAAGGAAGCCCCTGAAGAAGAGAACAGGGCGAGGGCGGCCAGTGGGGAGCCGGGAGGAGGAGATAATAGATGGCAAGGTTCAGCCAGCGCTCTTGCTGGAATGTGCTCATGCGAGTCCACACATGCCTGGAATGGGGATGAGAGCAGCCTCCCTGCGCCTGGCAGCGAGATAGGAGCTCAATGCAACATGGAGAGGGGGAGGCTCAGAACTCTCCATGCCCAGCATGGGGCAGAGAACCCCCCTCTCCCATGTGTGTCTGTGCATAGGCTGCGGATGAGCCCCCGCAATTGCATACCTTTGTCTACGTCTGTGCATGTGCGTGCATCCAATACATGTGCCGCATGCGTGCACACGATGGTCTACACACACACGCATGTACTGGGCAGGCGCGGGAGCAGTGGGTCCAGGCACTTGGCTGCAAGTGCATTTTCCTGCGCTCAGGTGCACGGGAGCTGCATGGATGTATGCGAATGGGCAGGCGCACGGGTGGGCAAGAGTGCATATGCGTGCGAGTGCTTGTAGGAGAGCGTGCAAGGCTGTGGAGCTGGATGGTGCAAGCGTGTCCGTGTGCGTGCACGTGTGGCTAGTGTGCAGAGGTTCCCTTGGAGCGGGGACCTGCCAGCTGCCCTGCAAGGCCTGAACGACTCCCTTGCTCCTGTCAGTCCCGCATGGTGCAAGCCCAGGTAGCGGCTGGGAGGAACCGGGCCCTTTCCTGAGCTTACACTGACATCTGCTGGCTCTGGGAGCCGCTGTGTGAGCAGAGCGGCCGCTCCCTGCCCAGGAGCTGAGGCTGTTAGTCACTGCCTCCTTTGGCCAAGTCAACTTGGGGCTTTGTTCTGCTAAACGGCCTCTTCCGGGGGCCGGCCCCTTGATCTCCCGCTTCCCTCTGTGCTTCATCCCCTGGGAATAGAGCATCCTTCCCCCTGGGCTTTCCTTCTCCCTCGTTGCCCCCTGCGCCGTGGCCCCAGGATACCAGGTCGGTCTGCAGGGGAACGCAGTGCCCTGTGTCCACTCTGACAGTGAGCAGAAGTGCCATGCTCCCCTCCGGGCCTGCCCCAAATCCCTGCCCGCTCCGCCATGCCAAGCAGCCCTGCCCTGCCGCGCCCACAGCTCTCAGGCTTCTCTTTCCTTTCAGGCTCTATTTCAGATTCACCCTCCCCATTTCTAAACCTCTGACTCCCCCCACAGGCCTGGGCCCAGCCGACATCCTGGCCCCGGAGACGATGGGGGCTGGCACAAAGTGAGCGCCGACGGATTGGACCGACTGGCCTCCCCTGCACTGTCCTGCCCTGCCCCCTGCAGGTCTGCACCCAACAGCCACGAGGCGCGGAGCCTTCTCCTCCGCAGCTGGAGTGGCCCCTTTCTCTCCGCCTGATCCCCTGGCCTTCCGGTTCCATCGCTCACCGGTCGACTGTGCCTCTCCCCCCTGTGGGCTGGCCCTGCCCGGTACCTGGGGACGCCCCGATGCACAGGACCCTCTGCAGTTCCCGGACGGCTCCGTGCACATTGGGTAAGGCTGTGCACATCCCCGTGCTGCGGTGCACAGAGGGGCTGCCAGCCCCCCAAATGGGGACGAGCTGGGGGGCCCTCCCCACCTTCTCCCTTCTGGCCCCCAGCTCCAGGTAGGCAAAGCCCCAGAGGGAGGCAGGAGCCCACGGGGCAGCTACTGCTGGTCCTTCCTGCCCATCCCACCACCTCTGGCTCAAGGGATTGACAACAGGGGTGCTGGGCACCTTTGTATTAGCCTGGGCCCAGTGGCTGCCCCTGGGTGGGTCTCTCTTCGCTGCCTCAGGAGCAAACAGGCCACTCCCTGCCAAGCCACCGCTGAGCATGCCCACGCCGTGGGCTCCTGACTGGCCGCTGGACCCAGGCCAGCAGGATGCCTTGTCAGCCTGGTACCACCCTGAGAGGTGTGTGCGCTGGAGATGGGGCTGCGTGGCACCAGCAGATGGGGGGTGATATGCACTCAGGACTCTGAGCTCCCCAATGCACAGCAGACCCCACACCCCACAGCACGGGAAGGTTTGCCCAGAGATCCAGGGGTTTGTGCAGTGACCGACTGTCCTGTTATTTGATCAGCCTCTTATTGTCACTCAGAGGGGAAATCCGTTCCCTTCAGCCCACGGCTCTGCCCCCATCTCTCCCTGGCGAGTTGCCTCTGGTCTCTCGCTGCATTTCCCTCTCTGCAGCCGCGCCCAGTCTCTTCCTACCCCTTCCCCATCCCATCTGCTATAGTGACCAGCAGTGCAAGAGTTAATGTCAGCACTGCACCATTGTCGCTGCCCTGACCTGGGGCTAGGGGAGTTACCCCTCGCAGCTGTTGGTTCAGGCTCTCAGCAGACTCAGGCAGAGGTGGTTGTGTCAGTTACCTTCAGGTAACCCACGAGGGCTGCAGACTGCCTTTGATTCAATGTGCAGGAGCTGGGCTTTCAATCTGAGTCTGTCCTGCGAGCCCCAGGCAGCGCACCTGGCCCGAGTGCCTGACAGCCCATGGGCCCTACAACTGCCCCTCTGTGGGCAAGGGGACAGGAGAGACCAAGGCTAAGGGTGTGTCCCAACTGAACTCTCCTGCCCTGTGTGGGGCTCAGATTAGGGTTACCATACGTCCGGATTTTCCCGGACATGTCCGGCTTTTTGGGCTCCAAATCCCCGTCCGGGGGGAAAGCCCAAAAAGCCGGACATGTCCGGGAAAATCGGGACATGCCGGCCGGCGGTGCAGGTGCTCGGGGGTCGGGCCGGGCCCGCGGTGCGGTGCCTGGCCGGAGGCTCCGGCAGGGCCGGGCGCTCGGGGGCTCCGGCGGGGCCGGGTCCGGTTGGGCCGGGTCGGCCGGGCCGGGGCCTCCGGCGGGGCCGGGGCCGGTCGGGTTGGGTCGGCCGGGCCGGGGCCTCCAGCGGGGCCGGGGCCGGTCGGGTCGGCAGGGCTGGGGCCTCCAGCGGGGCCGGGTCGGGTCGGCCGGGGCCTCCGGCAGGGCCGGGGCCGGTCGGGTCGGCCGGGCCGGGGCCTCCGGCGGGGCCGGGGCCGGTTGGGTTGGGTCGGCCGGGCCGGGGCCTCCGGCGGGGCCGGGGCCGGTCGGGTCGGGTCGGCAGGGCTGGGGCCTCCGGCGGGGGGATCGGGGGCGCCAGCCGGGCCGGGGACTCGGGGGCCGGGCCGGCGGTGCCAGGCCGGGCTGGGGGTGGTGGCCCGGGGCCGGCACCCCAGGGCCGGGGCCAGCCTGGGCCGCGCCTCCTCCCCCCACACTCCCCCTTACCTGCTTCAGGCTTCCCGCGACTCAAATGTTCGCGGGAAGCAGGGGAGGGGGCGGAGACTTTGGGGAGGGGCGGAGTTGGGGCGGGGCTGGGGGCGGGGCCGGGCCCCCGTGGAGTGTCCTCCTTTGGGAGGCACAAAATATGGTAACCCTAGCTCAGATCCCAAAGGGACGGGAGCGGGGAGAACAGGGTTACGGATGGCACCAGGACTCCATCCGCTTCTGCAGGGCACATGGCATGGACCGTGGAAAGCCAGAGGGGGCAGCAGGGGTGGGGAGGGAGGGATGTGTGTTTTGGGAGGCAGGTGAAAGGGAAGGGAGTGAAGGAGGGGGTGAGCAAGGCAGGTAAAGGGAGGAGGAGAGCAAGGAGATGCCGAGGCATAGACTGGAAATGCTGGGGGTACCCTGGCATCTCTGCAGGGCCCCGCTCTCCAGCTGCCCTTGTTAGGTCCCTCCCGGTAGGGCCCCAGCCACCCACTCTGATTTCCTGGGGGCGGGGGTGGGGGAGTCACACTCCACACTGAGGCCTCCGCGTATACCAGCACCAGCCAGCTGGAGGGGGGCCGCCGGCCAGAAGGGGAGGGGCAGGCTATCCTGGGGCTGCCTGGACAGGGACGCTCTGCTCGGATTAGCCCTGCCACACATGCTCGCCCCGTCACGGCCGGGATGGGGGGGGCAGAAAGCCGAGGATTGTTTTGATTTATGGGCTCGGGCCCCAGCCAAGCTGGCGAGAACTTGGCAGGGAGGAGTCTGCTGAACGGCGCCAACATACGGGAGGGCAGCGGGCAGCCTCCCGCTGTCACTGAGACACCGCGGCATCTGGGAGGCGCAGACAGCCCCGGCCAGAATCCCCTTCAGCAGCTGGGACGTGCAGGGCTCCAGGCAGCTGGGTCCTGTGACCTCAGGGCACCCCGCAAGCAGGGCAGGGAAAGCTAGGCCACTGGGCTTGCCTTGTGCATCCACCATACGCTCCAGCCCTGGGCTCCCTTGCCCAGGGTTGGCGGCCCCTGCCCAGATCTCTGCTCTCGCACCCGCTAAGCCGGCCTCTTCCATCGGTTACCTCCTCCGCTGTAACTGCTAACCCCCCCTGCCAAAGCTGGGACTAGAACCCAGGAGTCCAGACTCCCGGGGTCTCCCCCAACCCTGCTTTAGCCCCTGGCCTGCATTCCCCAACCTTAGTGGCAGGAAGCCGCTGCAGCATCCCTCCTGTACCGGCTGCTGACTGCAGGCCAGGCCTCCAAAGTCCCCTTGCGCAGCAGAGGAAAGCACCATCTCTGCCAGCAGCAGCCCTGCCAGCTCCCTTTAGTTCCTCAGGGATCCAACTCCTCCAGCCTGGCCTGAAATCACAGCCTGGCCGAGCCACGCGTCTCTGGGCTGTCAGCCCGTGCTGGGCACTGCAGGCCCGTGCCCAGCCACCGCTCACCGGAGAGGCTGCAGGGCACGCGGAGAGCGGGAGAATCCGGCCCCTTGCCTGAAACCCTTCTCCCTGCAAGCGCCAAAGCAGTTGCCCTGGTGAAAGAGGCTGAAAATAGAGGAGAGCCAGGGGAGGGAGGCCAGGAGACGGCGAAGGAGCAGGCAGGGCCCCTCTGGGTCAGAGAGCAAAGGGGGCAGAAAGGCTGGGAGCGGGAGAGCTGGACCGGCCCGGAAAAGCACCACCTACCTGGTTCGGCTTTGGGATAGCCGCTGCCTCAGTTTCCCCGCACGCAGGTTGGAGCTCCTGGCCTTCCAGCCTGGTTTGGCTTGGGCAGCAACTTGGTCCTCCGGCCCCTTTCGGGGATCTGAGTCCAAAACAAAGTCTTCACCCCCGTCTCAAACTGGGCCCAGCCCCTGGTGGGCACCTTTGAGTCTTTTGCCCTTCTCCCTACTGAGCAGCAATTCCCAGGATCTCCTCTCTTCTCTTGGATGCCCTGGGCCCCCCTTAGCTACATGACCTCCCTGTCATGGGACTTTGCTCATTTTCCCACCTGGGGAGGGGTTTGGAGTGTGCCACAGGTGGGTCTGGAGCCATCTCCCCTTAAAGGGCCAGTTGCCCTGTGACTGCCCGAGCGGGAGGCAATGCGTTTGTGGCCTGGGACTCAGCCAGGGAGGAGAAGCAGAACTGCTTGGCCACGCCGAGGGGAGGCGCTAGAGAGCACCCTCGGATGGCAGGGCCCACCCGTTTCTCCTGGGGCGCTCCCCACACGCCCGGCCTTTCCCCAGCGACGCCCCGCAGGAAGGGGGAGTCAAGGCTGGGGACAGGTGGAGCAGTGAGAAAGGAGGGCGGGCTAGCGTGGAGGGGCTGACGAGGGAGACCATGGAGGGGCGTCAGGAGGGGTGGGAGCCGCAGGGTGATAGACCAGAGCGTGGTGGGGGTTGCTCGGCGCAGAGGTCAAGTGAAGAACCCTCCCCACACACGGCCAGCGCCCGCCCCCGCACTCAGGAGGTGATAGATCTGAGGTACAGGTCAGCAGAGAGGAGAGGGCAGCGGTAGACAGATGGGAGTGCCACCTTGGCCCAGCTGATGTAGGGGCGGCGGGGGGCTTCCTGCTTTGCTCAGAGCAGCAGCAATTCCCGCTGCGTGTCCTGGCCCTGGCGGGAGGGGATTTCCCCGGACCCCCAGCTCCCGCGCAGGGAGGGGGGGTGTCATTAGCCCAGCGTGACTGGGTGACACGGGGCCATCACTCGAACCGCTTTGAGTCCTTTAATAAATGAACGTGCTGCATGATATAACCACTGTAGCATGCGAAGAGCTGTCAGCAGAATTTATTGATGCCACAAGAGACGGTCAGAGTCAGTGGGAAAAAATGCAAAGATTTATGGACTCGCAAAGGCCTTTTCTTTCCCCTCCACCAGCGCCTAAGAATCCCCCATTGTTCTCGCCACGGCGCTCAGCCGGCAGGACAGCCAGGGAGAGCGAGGGCCGGGCGCTCCCCGTCTGCCGGGGCTCCCCACAGCCCTGCCCCTGAGGGGCCGTCTGTCCTGCGGGGAAAGGAAGCCCTGGCCCTATGAACGGCATCCCCCGCTCTGCTCCTCCAGGGCCCAGCTCCACCCCGTGGCCCTTGCTTCGCAGATACCGCAGGGCTCAGAGCTCAGTGGGTGATGGGGCCCAGGGTGGCCTCAGGATGGTCCCCACCCCTGGCTCCTGTCGCTCCGAACCCAGCAATTTAACAGAGCTTCTGTATTGTAGCTGCAGCCCTGGAGTCAGTGACCTCCCTGCTGCTCAGCCCCACTGTTAACCCCCCTGGCCTAACATGGCAGCAGATCTCACAGGCCAAGGAGCGTCAGTGCAGCACTGGCATGGGAGATCTTCCTTTATGGAACACCCAGGCTGTGGGGGCCGGCCTGCCCTCGGAGTTAGTGCTGGCCCCAATGCCCAGGAGAGGCACTAGGGGGTGCTATGCTGCAGGCACTGTCCCCGCACAGTCAGTGCTGGCCCCATTGCTCCAGGGGGTGCTGTGCTGCAGGGTGAGGCTCAGTAGGGGGTGCTCTCCCCACACAGTCACTGCTGGCCCCAATGCCCCTGAGAGACACTAGGGGGCGCTGTGCTGCAGGGAGCAGGTTAGGGGCTCAGTAGGGGGTGCTCTCCCCACACAGTCAGTGCTGGCCCCAATGCTCCAGGGGGCGCTGTGCTGCCAAACATGCTGGCTTTGGGCTGGCACATAAATTGGTGCTGGCAGAGGGAGCTGGGCTCCTTGTGACACTGGGGTCATGGCCATGGCCCCTGCTCCTCTCTTTCGCGGGTGCCCTCTATCCCCATCGCACCCAGCCCCCTGGACTCCCTGGTGCCGTTAGCGCCCCTCCCTCTGCCTGATGTGGAATGTCCTAGATGGCGCACACACCCTCCCCCCGCCCCGTGCTCCCCTAGGAGCCGGACTCGCTGGCCATGGCTCCGGTACAATTACACACTGGCCCTAATGGGAAGCAGATGCGCTGGAGACGGGGCGCGAGGACAGAAGCAATGTCCGGAAGAGAGGGAGCGTGCAGCACGGGAGCCCTGGTCACATCCTCCTGCAGAATCAAAGCCAGATGGGCCAGGGCAAGGGCCGGGGCCAGAGCGGGACAGGCCAGAGGCCGGAGCAGCAGCCCGGGGAGGGGACGGGGGCAGAGGCAGAGCTCGAGGGGCCACGAGAGGACACAGGACTCAACGAGGGGATAGGACAGGGCCACGGCTGGAGAGGAAGCCAGGGCCAGAGAAGGGGCCGGGGGCTGGAGCTCACTCTCGGTGCTGAAAGGAGCTGCCCCCGGGAAGGAGCTGAGCCGGCCCCAGGCCAGAGGCTCAGAGCAGCCCTGGGGCAGGGAGCCGGCTGGATCCTAGACAGAACCTCAGCCCAGAGAGACATGAGTGCTTGTAACCCGCTCAATGCCGGGCACTCACCAGCCAGCAGCTCTGGTCTAGCTGGGAGCCCCAGGGAGCCTGCAGTGTGCTCCCCACTTCCCCCCCACACACACACACAGTGGGGAGGATGAGGGTCGGGCACCTGGCGGGACCTACTAGGCCCAGGCTGATCGTTGTCAAGGAGTCACGGAGCCTCCTGTCCCAGGGCCACGCGGCGGAGCCGGGCGCCTCTGTCTTGAGGGATGGGGATGGAGACAGCTGAGCCCTGAGTCATCTGCCCCCAGCAGCCTTTGCTGCTTGCGAGGCGAGCGCCTCTGCTCCGTGCTGCATGAGCTGCAGCCTCCACTCCTCGCCCGCCTCCGCCCCTAGGCAGAGCCAACGGCAGGAGCCCCGGCTGGAAGGGCCAAGGAGCGGGGCTCAGTGCCAAGGCCTCGCTGGGGAGGAGAGGGCGCAGGCGCCTGCCTGGTGCAGCGGGTCACTGGGCATCCCTGCCGTAGCGTGTCGGGGAGCAGCAAGGGTCCTGTGCCCAGCCTTGCCAGATGCCCTCACGCCCTGGGCACACGAGTGGCATTACCTCTGCCTTCCCCGCACTGGGGGATGGGGCAGCACCAGCTGAGACGCAGAGAACGGGCCCCCAGTGCCGGAGTCTCCCATCTGCATTGACACCTTGGCTGGAGCAGGGGCAGGAGCAAAGCCGAGCTGCCGACCTTGCTAGCCGCCTTCCCAGCACGGTCCTCGGCCCTGCGCTGCAGGGGCAGGTGAGTCAGCAGTCTCAGAGGCGCCTGCGGGGTCCATTCTGTGCATTCTCCCCGGACTCGCCTGGCTGTGCAGTGTGAAGGGTGGGAGCCCGGATACCCCCTCTCTGTGGGCGGGGAAGGAGGCTGGAGCCTGGAGGCAGACGGTGGTGGGTGAGGTCGCTGGGTCTCCCACACTTCGGGGGGCAGGTCTCTCTGCAGGAGGCACCGTGATCTAGGGGGCCAGCCCAGCTCTCCTAACCTCTCTCTCTGGGGCATGGCGACCATCGCCAGCCTGAGAGGCAGGGACCCACTGACTCCACCAAGTGCAACTCCAGGCAGATAACAGGAAGCGATCACCGTGTCCTGGGCCCAGCGCCTTGGCCAGCCAGAGCACTCAGCAAGGATCAGCAGGCCAGCGAACACCCACGCTGAGTTCAGAGACGGGCTCACCAGACTCAGTGCGGGGCAGAAGCAGAGGGAGCCCCCCAGGGCAGGGCCACCCCCAGCCTTCCAGGCCACCACACAGCGCTGATGCGATTCCTGGCGCAGTTGGCGGTGACCCCCTTAATGTCTGTGCGTGGAGATGCAGCCTGGCCCCCGCTCAGCCCCAGGGTGGGCTGGGAGGGGCTGTGCCAAGGATGACCTTGGCTTCTGGCTGCCGCCTTGCGAGCGTGGTTGGAAGCCAGTGGGGATTAAGCTGCCCCAGTCGGCGTGCGGAGCCCGGCGCAGGGCTTGTGATCAGTGACTTGGCTGCAAGTCAGGCACGCCCACCAAAGGACTCAGCCACCGGCAAAGAGGATTAATTAACGTTTCCTTCTTAATCGTTCCCGTTTCTGCTTGGCTCTAATCAGAGCTCCCTGGGACCAGCCGGCTCCCCAAGTGCCCACCGAGCTGCGAAGCAGTGGCCAGGCCTGGCGCTAAGCCCCGCTCGCCCCAGCCATGCCAGGATGCTGGTGTGCACGCCATGCGGTGCCATCTCCCAAGGGGGGCTGCCTCTGGTAGCTCGGTGTCACCTGGGGAGGAGGGATCTCCCATCCCCCCCCAGCCCTAGGGCACTGCCACTTACGAGGCTCTAATGTATTGCTGGAGCTGCTATCTGGACTCCATGCTCTGAGAGTGGCGGGGGCGCTTGGCAGCACCCCCAGCCCCGGGGTTCCCCGCAAAGGGCAGCCGGGAGGGTAATTGACAATTACATTAAAAAAACAAAACCTCCAGCCACAGCTGAGCTCCACGAACCTTTATTGACAGGAGCAAATTCCTGCGCTGGACATGGGCCCGGCGCAGGGGCTGGTGCTGGGGAATCCTAGGGGTGATGGGGCCTGGAGAACCTCCCCTGGGTCCACGCACCCTGGGAAATGCCTGGGGAAAGTGTGTCACCCGCACGTCCTGGGCAGGAACTTGCAGCCTGTTCCCCGAAGGGGGGGCTCCCAGCTCCTGCTGGACGCTGACTGACTCGTCTCCACTCCGGATGCCCACGGAGCACAGGGCTGTTTGCCTATGCAGTGGCCGTAGCAGGAGCCCACCTGGCCTCTGTGGCACAGTCGAGAGCTAGCGCCGCCCATCCGGCTGTGCGTCTCCCCTGCCGATCTCCCTGTGCGCCTGCCCTGTCCTCGTGGGTCAGTGACTCAAACCCCGACACAGCTGTCGCCCCGGTATTGGGAGGGCTGGAGATGCCCTGGGTGGGACAGAGGGGAGCTAAAGAATCAGCCAGGCACTGATGGACCCAGCGCGTCCCGCATGCTGGAGCGGATCGTTCTGCCGAGCCGCTGGCATGGGCCAGATTTCACGGGACGTGCCCCAGGTCACAGTCGCAGCCGGAGGTCTAGGCGCTCATTCATCTCCATCTGTACCTGCGCAGCCCGTCCGCTGGGGTGGCAGGTCACAGACTTGGGGGGGAATCCTGGCCCTAGAGAAGTCACTGGCAGCATTCCCCTTGTCTTCGGCTGTGGCGAGATTTCACCCACGCTCTACCCCCGGCAGGGGAACTGCGAGAACATTTCCCTACAGTGTCGGACCCACGCCTCCAACGCAGAACATGCCAGAGGCAAAGCTGGGGGGTGCTGGAGGCAGCCACTCTGAATGCACCGCCATGCACCGTGGAGGTGGACAGTCCAGCCTGGGGACAGAGCATGGTTCAGGTGCATGGACAGACAGGCCAGGCCAGAGATCGGCCAGAAACGAGCGTTTTCAGCAAGAAAGGGGCTGGCAAGCCTCACCACCCCGATCCCGGAGCTCTTCCCCTCTGATTCTTGCATATCATCTTCCCGGTGGCCTCCATGCCAAGGTAGCAGGGCCGGGGGCACGGGGTGGGGTAGGGCTGCTCCCAGGCCCTCTGGGGAATGTGCGTCACACACCAACCGGATCAACAAATCAGGAGCCCCGGGGTATTCGCACCTCAGAGGCTACTAGCCAGCCCTGCACCTTCTTTTCAGCTCTGTCACACGCCGCTCTGCCAGTCCAGCCGGCCCTGTCCTAGCTCATGGCGAGGGGTCAGCACCGGTGCTGAAAAGCCGAAGCAGCTTCATGACCCCAGTCAGGAAGGTGACACTTTAGGGAGCTGGGGGCCTGCGGTGACCATCGATCTTTGGGGAAGCCCTGCCAAGCCAGCTGGCCTCCCCTGGCCCCAATCCCCCCCGGAGCACGGAGCAAAGACACCGAAAGCACCACCCTCCTGCCCTGGTGAGGCTGCAGCTGGATTCCTGTGCTGTTTGCATTCAGTGGAGCGTCTCCTAGGCTGCGCCGGGCACTGGGCACTTCCCGCAGTGCCCAGCCAGCAGCTGCCTGGAGCGTGGCCGACGCAGACGCTGGCATTGGGATAACCTCTCCTGAGCCATTCCTGGGATGCCTCCGCCACTCTCACGGCACGTTTGGCATCGGCTCAATCATGCTAAACTTCTGACCCTGGCTGAGGAATCCAAGCCCCCCCCCCCACCACACCCCCGTCCCACCCCTCCAAGCCGAGGCGGCGCCGGGAGATTCCTCTGCACACAGCTCTGGGTTCACAGCCTCTCTGAAATCTCCCACAGGCTGATGACGCTGGGCCCAGGCACGATGGGAGCAGCACGTGGACTAGCTGTTGGATGGCAAAACCACCAGGTCCCTTCCGACCTTCCGTCTGGTGCCAGCTGGCGCTTCCCTCCCCCTCTCAGCGTCTGGGCTGGTCGCCCGGGTCCGGGCCAGGCCTTTCGTGTCACGTGCAACTGGTTGCTCATCTCTGCAGCTGGCCTGCTTCGCTCTCCTCCCAACCCACGGAGGGTTGGCTGGATCTTCTCGAGGATGGACGCTTGTCCTGAGCCGCACCGGCCCCATGGCCCCGCCTACGTTCCAGAGCCACGCCCACCACTGGGCTCTCCAGGTGCAGAGAACATGTGGCAGCTCACTCCCTCGCCCTGCTGCAGGGAGGGCCCTCGCTGTGCCCAGCCCATCAGCCATTTCCCCCAATTGACCCGTCTCTCCACCAGCCATGTTCCTTGGCTACCGACTGTGAAATGGGGCCTTCTCCTGACTCTCTGAAGTAGCCGGACTCTCCCCGGGACACCAGCCCCTTGTGAGCAGGGTGTGTTCGGGCCCCTCAGCCCGGCTCTGTTATGACGAATGATTCTAATGTAGCCTTTGTATTGCCACAGAGTCCCAGAGCCCCTGTCATGGACCGGGACCCCAGTGTGCTCGGTGCTGTACAAACACAGAGCCAAAAGCGCTGGAAATCTCAGGCCGAGGCAAGCGATGGCAGATGGATCTGGCCAGGGAACCAGTGAGCTGGTCAGCGTGACCAGCCGTGGTGTGGGCACAGCAGCTGCTGCGTAGGCCTCAGTGCCGAGGGGAGTTAAAGGCGGGAGCTGGAGGCAGTGGCTTGGTGGGTGTTTATGGGGAGCTGCCCCCAGGGGTGAGGGGCAGTGTGGGAGAAAGCACCCAGGGGCTGGGTTGAAGGGGTGGGCGATGGAGGCGGGGGTGCTGGGCCGAATGGAGGCGGGCGTGGCCATCGTCACAGCGGTGAGGATGGCTTGGCTTTCCCTTGGCTGGGGGCGGCAGGGAAGAGGCCGAGATGTGGATCGTGCCAGGGGCCAACTCCACCATCCCCGCTGGGAGGTCCCACGCAGCTCCCTGTGCTCCCGTCCCATTGGGGGAGCAGGGGGAGTCCCTCCATTGCGCATCGCCGGGGGAGTGCCCAGCCGGGAGCAGGGGAACAGCCCCTAAGGCACCAGTCAGCCCCCCGAATGGGACAAAGACCCCGTGCGTGACAGCCCGGTTCCAGAGCAGACACTGGGCATGGAAACCTTCAGGGCAGCAGGCCAGGCCCTCGTGTTCTCCCCTGTGCCCAGGAGGTGCCCTTGGCTCTGCTAAGAGAGGCTAATGCCCATGTCCGGCCTGTCCCCCGGGTACCCAGGCAACCCGGGTGACTGCGCAGTCACGTTTCCGACAAGAGCCCCCGGCACGGCAAAGGCTCCGGAATGTAGGAACGTTTAACCAAACAATCGGAGTGCTGAGGAGAGGCCCAGGGCTGGGATAGCAGGGGGCTGTGGGTCTGGGTTGGGGCATCGGCAGAGCTGAGGAGAGGCCCAGGGCTGGGATAGCAGGGGGCTGTGGGTCAGGATTGGGGGCATGGGCAGAGCTGGGATAGCAGGGGGCTGTGGGTCAGGATTGGGGGCATCATCAGAACTGGGGGGAACCCAGGGCTGGGATAGCAGGGGGCTGTGGGTCTGGGTTGGGGCATCGGCAGAGCTGGGGGGGCGGGAATCCAGGGCTGGGATAGCAGGGGGCTATGGGTCAGGATTGGGGACATCGTCAGAACTGGGGGGAGCCCAGGACTGGGATTGCAGGGGGCTGTGGGTCAGGATTTGGGGCATTGGCAGAGCTGGGGGGAGCCCAGGGCTGGGATTGTAGGGGGCTTTGGGTCAGGATTGGAGGCACCGGCAGAGCTGGGGGGGGGGGGAATCCAGGGTTGGGATTACAGGGGGCTGTGGGTCAGGACTGGGGGCATGGGCAGAGCTGGGATAGCAGGGGGCTGTGGGTCAGGATTGGGGGCATCGTCCAAACTGGGGGGAGCCCAGGGCTAGGATAGCAGGGGGATGTGGGTCAGGATTGGGGGCATCAGCAGAGCTGGGGGGAGTCCAGGGCTGGGATAGCAGGAAGCTGTGGGTCAGGATTGGGGGCATCAGCAGAGCTGTGTGTCAGGCAGCCCAGGGCTGGGATTGCACAAAGCTCTGTGCCCTGGCAGAGCCGTGCCATACGGGGGGGGGGGGGCGGGGGGGCAGGCGAAGCCCACACAAAGCTCTTAGCTGCAGCATAAATAATTTACCTTAAGTGTTCGCATCCACCCAAGTACCGCGGCGTGAGGAGGCATTGTTGCTGGCTCCCCGGGGATGCTGCGTGGGGTCAGAGCCAGCGGCGTGGCTGGGGGCGCTGCAGGCACCTGCTGACCGCGGCACTTTGCAGAGATGGCGCTAATGAAAAGGCAGCTAGTGCCCTCGAGTCACCGCGCGCGAGGGAACCAGGGTTGCTGTACTGCTGAGAGCCACGGGCGGGGGCCAGGGGCCATGCAGCAGGGCTAGCCTGGCATGCAAGCAGGGTGCAGGGAGAACTGGCTCCAGGGCTCAATGCGGGGCAGAGCCCGCAGCTCAGGACTGCAGCCCGGCCTGCTAAGGCTGGTGCTTGGGGGGTCTCTGGAACATGGGGACACAGAAGACCCAGCCTTGCCTGCTGGGGCGGAGAGAGGTATTTAGGGCTCACACACAGCCTGGAAGGGCCAGTGGTGGCCACTGCAGCGGACAGAGCTGACACCGCTTGGCTTTTCCTCCGTCACATGCAGAATCCTCTTCCCTGCACAAACACACCCCAGACTCAGCTGCATTCGTCAGTGGGACAGCCACAGCCTGGGCCCAGATGGGACCTTCCACCCCCAGGGAGCTGGATACGCTGGAACTGACCATTAACTGTAGGGTTACCATTCGTCCGGATTTACCCGGACATGTCCTCCTTTTTGTGCTAAAAATAGCGTCCGGGGGGAATTTGTAAAGCACTCACAATGTCCGGGATTTCCCCCCTCCCCCGGAGCGGCTGGGAGGGCTGCAGGAAAGTCCCGGGCTGGACTCCGGAGCAGCTGGAGAGGAGCTCCGCCCTGCATTCTGAGCAAGTGTCTCAGCACAAAGTGCAGCCCTCCCCTTTTGCAACTGGGAGCAGTTACTGCCATGCAGCGTAGCAAAACGGGAGCGAGAGCACTTTGTGCTGATACAAGGGCAGCTCTCCCCTGCAACCCGGTCCGGGCCAGGGACCGGGTTTTGTTGTGCAGGGCCAGGGACCGGGTTTTGTTGTGCTGGGGAGCTTAGCCACGTGTCCGGCTCGCACAGAGCCCAACACCCTGTTCTGAGCAGCAGGGTAAGGGGGGCAGGAGAAGGGGCAGGGAGGTTCTGGAGGGGGCAGTCAAGAAACGGGGGGGGGCTTTTTGGGGGGAGTGGAGAAAGTTTTGGGCAGTCAGGGTACAGGTAGGGGGTAGGGTCCTGGTGGGCAGTTGGGGGGGGGTCTTAGGAGGGGGCAGTTAGGGGACAAGGAACAGGGAGTCTTAGGTAGGGGGTGCGGTTCTGGAGGGAAGTTAGGAGCAGGGGTCCCAGGAGGGGGCAGTCAGGGGACAAGGAGCGGGGGGGTAGGGGGCTGGGAGTTCTGGGGGGGAGCTGTCAGGGGGCAGGAGTGGGGAGAGGGATCGGAGCAGTCAGGGGACAGGGAGCAGAGGGGTTTAGATGGGTTGGGAGTTCTGGGGGGGGCTGTCAGGGGGCAGGAGTGCGGAGAGGGATCGGAGCAGTCAGGGGACAGGGAGCAGAGGGGTTTAGATGGGTTGGGAGTTCTGGGGGGGAGCTGTCAGGGGGCAGGAGTGGGGAGAGGGATCGGAGCAGTCGGGACAGGGAGCAGAGGGGTTTAGATGGGTTGGGAGTTCTGGGGGGGGCTGTCAGGGGGTGGGGAGTGGTTGGATGGGGCGTGGGAGTCCCAGGGGTCTGTCTGGGGGTGGGGGTGTGGATAAAGGTTGGGGCAGTCAGGGGACAAGAGGCAGGGAGGCTTAGATAGTCCTGGGGGGCAGTTAGGGGCAGGGGTCCCAGGAGGGGGTAGTCAGGGGACAAAGAACGGGGGGAGGGTTGGGAGGTCAGGGGGGGCGGGAAGTGGGAGGGGCAGGGGCGGGGCTAGGGCGGGGCTTCTCCCGTCCTCTTTTTTGCTCGCTGAAATATGGTAACCCTATTAACTGAGAATGGAGGAGGGGAACCAAGGCGCCCCGGCTGAGGAAAGAGGCAGGGGTAGGGCAGCGGCCAAGGGGGCTGTGCTGGCAAAGTGACCCCCGGAACCCGGTGACCCACTGTTCCAGGGCAGGGTTATTGTTTCCACTGGAAAGGGCCCAAGCCGTCAGGAGCCAGAAGTGCTGTGAGCACCCAGGACAGGAGGCGGCCCCCGAAAAGCAAGAACAGCGCCCCTCCCCCCTCCCCAATACGCCATGCAGCTCCCCCAGCCTTGCTCCTCCCCGACAGATGTTTCTACTTGGCTCCTGGCAGCACCAGCCGAGAAAGTTTCTTGGCTGGGGCTGCAGTGTTCACACAGCCCCGTCCCTCCACCCCTCCCCGGCGCTGGCCCGAGGTTCCCGGAGCTGGAGTCCAAACATTCCCCTTCTCCCTTGGAGAAAGGCTCCAGCCGGGGAGAGCGGTGGCGGCCAGGGAACCGGGCCACGCTTGGGGCTGGAAATGCTCCGGATACATTAATGCCTGTCAGATGGCGGCTTCCCGGCTCCGCGTTGTGCCGCCACGGCCCCCAGCAGCGCTCACCAGCGGCGCGGGGCCTGGGAACCAGATCCGCCGGGGCCGCGCCCGCCTGAGCCCTGGCAGGCAGTGGCTGGCACACGCCAGCTGGAAATGCCTGACCCTGCTGGGAGGGCTTGGGGTGCCAGGTGCCCCAGGAGCCAGTGGCACGAGGAGAACAATGAAGGAGCCAGCTGGCAATTCCTCAGACAGGGGCCAAGGCTTCGGTCCCCTCCCCGCTCAGCTCCCCGCTTGCCAACAGAGGGAAAAACCAAACATCCTGGGCCACGTCACTCTGCTTGTGCAGGACGCCCTGGCCCTGCCCCTGCCCCTGCCCCGGTTCTGGCTCCTCCATTGAGCGTATATGCTATTTGGGGCAGGGACTGTCGCTGCTCAGGGTTTGTACAGCACCTAGCGCATTGGGGCCCTGATCCAGGCTGGTCCCTTGGCCCAGGAGTAACCAACACAATAATCATAAAGGTGCCCCATGGGGGAGGAGCCTGCACTGCAGGTGGGGAAGGGGAGAAAGCCAAGGCTACCGGCACCAAAGGCCAGGTCAGGGGCAAGGGGCTTTCAGAGATACATCGGGGCGGGGCCAGGAGGGGCTGCAAACTCTCCACTGAGGAGGTAACACAGATGCTCCATTCTGCCCTCTCTGAGCACAGAAGCAGGGCAGATATTTGCCAACACTGAAAAGCAACTGATTCAGAACGGACACACGGAAATGCTTTGTTTTGTTTTAGCCTGTGGAACTCACTGCTGCTGGAGATCATTGGGCTGGGAGCTTAAAGAGTCCGAAAAAGGGTTCCCCATGCACATGGGCAATGAGGCCATCCCCGGCGCCAGGAGAGGGGAGAGAAAACAGGAGGGGCATCAACCCCCTTGTGTTTAGGGGGGTGGAGGGGGTTATGAGGGGAGCAGGAGCCTGGGGCTGCACGATGGGGGAAGGGATGGAGGTCAGTGCCTGGCCTGGGGAGCGAGAGTCCGGGGTGGGTGCTCCTCCCCCTCTCCCAGCTGCCCCCCCCCATCTCTGGCCTGGGCGGCCCCTGGGAGGAGGGGATACCCAGAGCCCGCAGATGGAGGGCAGCCCCTGGCACAGCCGCTGTCAGAGCAGGGCAGCCCCGGGGGCGAATTGCTCCTGTGGGCTGTAGGATGTGGCTTATTCCCATCCCTGCCTGATGGGCCCTGTTAATGCCATTGCCAGAGTGACGCTGCGCCAGCCCCTCTCAGGATCCCCACTGCAGGGATGGCACCGGCTCTGCCCCTCGCCAGCCCCAGGCCCGCGCCTTGCTCTCATGGGACAGTCAGTACCTCTGCGACTCCACCCACCTCAGACAGCAATGCCCGGGCCCCCCCGACATTTGGGCTTGGACTGGGGGGACCAGGCCCCCCGCTGGTCCTGCCCCATCTTCCAGCTGCCGACCCTCCATCCCCATCTCCCTGCCTCCAGATTCCGCTGTCTCTTCCACCCAGCCAGCCTGGCAGCAGGTACCAGCCGGTTCCTTTGCTCCCCCACCCCCAGCCTGGTCATGGAGCCTCCAGACCCTCCCCGCATCTGGGCTGAGAGCTCCACGGGGCTGCAGCTCATTAGAGCAGTCGAGTCTGGTGAGCAGTGACGGGGGAAGTACCAGGGACACCCCCCTGCAGCCCGATGGGAGCCGGGCTGCCAGCTCCACTCCGGAGAGGGAGCGGGACAAGGGAGAGTAGATCCATAGGCTCTGGCTAGACCAAGCCGGGGACATCAGGACCAGAGACGCCCTTGGGCCCCAGCCAGGCCTGCCCGGGGGGGCAGAGCCGAGGGTTTTGTCCAGGGCTTTGGGCTGCGTAGCCCGGAGCACGGAGCAGCCAACCAGCCCCCCGCTTACATCCCACGGCTAGGGGCACCCAGACCCAGATCAGGCAAGTGGTCCCCTTCCTGGGGAAAGGGAGACCCTGCCCTGCCCACCCCCACCCTGAGACTCTCAGCTCCTGGCCTTGCTGTGGGCACGGGGCCCTACAGAGAAATGGCCCTTCACCAAACAGGCTACACTGGGCAGAAGGAGCCAGGGCCCCTTGGCGGTGGGTGCTGGGGAGCCTGCTGGGAGGAGGACATGGACCATTTCAGCTTTGTCTCTGGCTCCGGCTGGCCTCCTCTCCCCCGGCACATGCACTGGCCCCTGCAGTCAGCGGGCAGAGCCTGGGGGGTCCCCTGGGGACACAGAGCCACGATCGTGGAGTTCACATTTTCTAAGGCCAGGCCATGGCTCTTAAAAGGGCAGCAAACTGGAGCGATGCCAGGGGAGATGGGGCTAACAGCTCCTCCATGCCTCGCCAGAGCCCAGGAGCCAGTACAACCGGAGCGGCTGGGCTCAGCTGGCACCATCACCCCCACCGATGCCAACTCAAACCCTCTCCCCCGTGGGCCAACGCCTGGCGGGGGCACCAGGGACTCAGGGCTTCAGTGCTTGTTTTCATAGGACCCACCCAGAGCGCTTTAGCTGCTACTGCTCCAAGTCCGTCTCTGGGCTGCAGCAGCCTCAGGCATGCCCCCGAAAGTCCCAGGAGGGTGGAGCCCCGGAGAGTCTGAGGGCAGAGGCCTGGGGTGAGGTAGTTCCCGTGTGCCCCACACGCAGGGCTCCTGAACTCCCAGCCATGTGCAGCCCGCAGCATGGGCCTCACTGGCAGATAAGAGGCGGCAGCAGGTGGGCAGAGAGCTGCATGGGCCCCTGGGCACTTCAGGCCAGCCCTGTCCCCTGAGACAGCCTCCCCCTGCCGCAGCGACACGCCCTGTGCCTGGCTCATCCCACAGTCCTGCACCAACACCGCTGCCCAGCCATGCTACCAGCATGGCTCTGCCCCACTCCCATGTGGGTGACCTCCCCGAGACCCGCCATCCCCCTGTCTCCATTGGCTAGCAGTGGGGTGGGGAGGACCCGGTGCCCACTCTGGCAAGGGCCCTGAGCTGCACAGGGGAGGCTGGGAGCAGGCGTGACTCTCCCTAATGAGATTCCAGCTCACCCATTACCAGCTGAGAACCAGGCCCCCCAGGGCTGCCGTCTCGCCTGCCCCCTCTCTCCTAATGGTTCTGCAGCCCCGACTGGCAGCATAACCCCTGGCCTGAACTTCAGCATCCTCCATGGCTGCCTCCGTTAGGACCCTGCTGCTGCAGCCGGAGCGGTGCCTGAGCAGACAGACCTGGGCAGGCGTGCGGGGGATGCCCAGGCCCAGCAGGAGAGGAGCTGCCCACCCCCGAGCCTGTGGGTGGATTTGCGCCCTGTGGTGCTGATGGGGCTGGCACAGTGCTAGCGACCACCACCCCCTCCTGACCCACAGCCCCTGCTACTGCCACTGATCCACTCATGGGCTCCCCACACACATCTCTCCAAATGCCCCTCACTCCCAACTCACAGCCCCTGCCATCCAGCCCCGGGCACCCCACACATACACTCGGCCGATGTCCTTCCGTCACAGCCCAGAGCCCGTCACGAGCCCAGCCCTACACCCCCTCTGCACAGCTCTGCTCATGCCCCTCACTCCCGACCCGCAGCCCCTCCTATTCCAGCCCTGGGCCTCCCCTCCCCACCCCCCCGGCTCTGCCAGTGCCCCTCACTCCCGACCCACAGCCCCTGCTATTCCAGCCACGGGCCCTCCTCTCCCCTCCCCACCCCCCCGGCTCTGCCAGTCCCCCTCACTCCTGACCCGCAGTCCCCTGCAATTCCAGCCCTGGGCCTCCCCTCCCCGCCCCCCCGGCTCTGCCAGTGCCCCTCACTCCCGACCCACAGCCCCCTGCTATTCCAGCCCTGGGCCTCCCCCCCTTCACCCGCCCCCCGGCTCTGCCAGTGCCCCTCACTCCCGACCAACAGCCCCCTGCTATTCCAGCCCTGGGCCCTTCCCCCCCGCCCCTGCCAGTGCCCCTCACTCCCGACCCGCAGCGCCTGCCATCCCCATGCATCCGAGTCCTGTCGGTCCCTCTCCCCGCGCTGTGCGCTTTGCAGTGGCTGACATATGGCCGTGGCGGGGCCTGTCCGGCGTGAATGTCAGTGCCCCGACAAACGGTCCTGCTCAGCCACGCGCAGACACAGTGACAGCAGGAGGGCATTAGCCAAACAGGAAACAAACTAGCCCCTGCGCTCGGAAGCTGTTCCCAGTTCCGCCGAGGCCCGTAATGACTCGAGCGAGCCCATAAATCCAGGGCAGGCTGCGGCTGTCTGGGCCACGCCAGATGGGGCTGCCTCCTCGCACAACCCGTTAGCAAGATGAGCCTGTTTATCAAGGCTGCTCCGCTTTAACCCCTACGTGCCAGGCAGCCAGTCCCCAACACAGCCCCTGCTTCCTGTCCTGGAAGTGGGGGGGCGTCAGCAGGGCCGGCTTTAGGCCAATTCCACCAATTCCCCCGAATCGGGCCCCGCGCCTAAGAGGGCCCCGCACCCAGTGGCAGGGCCGCCGGGGTGGGGGCAAGTGGCCGAGAATCCCTTCCCTGGCTAGAGGCTCCTTTTTAATTTTTACTCACCCGGCAGCGCTCCGGGTCTTCGGTGGCACTTCAGCGGCGGGTCCTTCACTCCCTCTGGGTCTTCGGCAGCCCTTCGGCAGCAGGTCCTTCAGTGCCACCAAAGACCCGGAGCGAGTGAAGGGCAAACCGCCGAAGACTACGAGTGCTGCCCGGTGAGTACAAGCCCCACATGTTTTTTTACGTGTTTTTTTTTTTTTCAGTCATCCCTGCCGGGGCCCCGTCAAAACTGTTCGAATCGGGCCCCGCACTTCCTAAAGCCAGCTCTGGGCGTCAGCCCCATCCACCACTGCCAGCCAGTCAGCACAGCCATCCCCAACCAGCCAGCCAGCCAGAGCCCACGGTACACTGCAGGGCCCGTGGGAGTGGGTGGGTCACAGGGCTAGAGATGGAGATGCCCCCCTGGGCCCCCCCAGCTCCCCCTACTGGGAAGGCATGATGGGCCTGGCCTCCATCAACACTTTGCCCATGTGGCAGGGCTGCTGGCCCTTCCCTGGGGGAAGATTCCCAGCCGGATCCACTCCCCCCTCGAGACATTTTCCCTGATATTCCCCCGAGATCCCATCCCGCCCCCTGGTTTCACCACAGCGATCACTCTCCCTGCCCGGCATTTGCACCCAGGATCTCAACCCGTCCGCTCGCGAGCTGGATGGAGTCGGCTGTTCCATCCCTCCACCGCGGGTCTGCTCGGAGCTCTGGCCAGCTTGTCTCGCTGGCTGGTGTCAGGAGGCCAGGGCTCCCATGCCACCCGGAGCTCCCAAGGCTCAGTGAAAGAGCACAGCTGGTACTGGCCAGGCCGCGCTTCTGTCATTGTGCCCCCTGCCCAGAGCAGGGCGTCCCGGTGATGGCCTGTCAGTTATGGAAGGCAGCAAGAGACAGGCCTGCAGGGAGCAGGGCCTGGCCCTGATGCCACCTTTCTGACAGCTCCCTGTGCCACCGGGGTGAGCCCAAGGACGGGGCGCGCCGATCCAGCAAATGAGGCCTTAGTGGAAAAAGCAGAACACAAAGAGCTGGGGGCGGGGGGCACGTTGGCAGGGGACGGAGCGCGCTGCACGGCGGGGTTGGCCGGGGGCTGATCCAGCCCCGCACAGGGGTTCCCACGCTCAGTGCCGGCGGCAGGGGCTCATTACGGGGAACCATAAACACAGAGGTCCTGACTCCCCCAGCACAGGTGCGGCTTGGGCCCCCCGTTCCCTTCCAAGGTGGGGTGAGCGCGGTGCCCTGCCGTGGGAGCGGGTGCCCGCGCTGCCCAGCCGGGCGTGAGCGATGCCAACAGACAGTTTAATGCAGAGAGCGGCTCTTTCGGGGCTGCATTTCAGGAGGCGGCAGAAGACGCGTCTGTTTACTGGCGACACGGAAAGGGCTGTAATTAGGAAGCAGAAGTGAAGAACTAACACATGCCTGTGACCCCGGGGGCACAGCTCCCCGGAGAGGGCCCAGAGCAGCGCCGCTGGGTCCTAGTGCCGCATGGGCCCGCCCCCTGCAGAGCCCCCTTCCCCAAAGCAAGCAACCAGGCCCTTTGGTCAAGCTGGGCTGGTACAGGTGTCCCCTGACCCGCAGCCTCAGGCCGGGCTGGGACTCCCACGGGCACTGAGTGTGCATCTAAGAGCTGCTGTTGTGTGCATCTGGACCGGCTATCCCCGACCCCCCTTCCTGCCATGCTGGTGCAGGTCACTCAGCTGGCATCTGCTCTAGTGTTGGGAGCCAGGCGTCCCGGTTCTGCCCCCAGCTCACCGCAAAGCAAAGGCAGAGGCCAGGACGGCCTTTAACACAGAGCTCATCTTCAGCAGGGCCTGCCACAGGTACCCCGGCACTGCTGTCGCAGCCAGGGCACGCTGGGGTACGAGACAGCCACGCCACAGGCTTTGGCTGCCACGGTATAGCCCTTGGCACCGTCTGCACAGAGGGCAGTTAGCACGGGCCTGCCCCAGGCTTTGCGCTGTTGGGTGAGGGCAGGGGGACGCGGTGCCAGCCGTGGACTGACGTGCCTGACCCGGGTCAGCCTGATGAACCGTTGGTTCAGGGGGACTTTGGCTTCTCGTGCAACTTGGCAAGTGTCCATGAACCCCAAACAGCCCAGGGGGTTCAGAACCCCAGCCTGCTTTCTCAGGTCCTGGCCCCAGGGTCGCCCCAGGTTGGGGCTATACGTGGGGAACCTAGTGTGTCATTTTAAATGGAGGGTCCCCGCAATATTTTTAGTGTTTGTGAGAGTTCCCATGAGACCCCCACCCAAGGTCCCTAGATTTGGGAAACCCTGGTCTAGTCAAACATGCTGCCCCTGTATGCTGGCCTTGCCCCATCTCATCCAGGAGTCTGTTCTGAGAATGGATGAGTGCAGCCTCGTCCCCTCACTGGGGTCAGAAGAGCAATGGGGAACCCTTAGCAAGGGCAGTAGGAAAACACAAGCCCAGACCCACGAGGAGCTCTGCTGGGCTGGAGTGGGACGGGCTGAACACCCCGTCCAGGCTGGGCACCGTGGGAGTTGTGGGGTGGCAGGGAGGGGTTGGGAGCCCACTGGTGCTTGGCTGCCAGTTCTGCACCCCGGGCAGCACTTGGGCACATCAAGGGCCTCAGACTCCCCTGCAGGATACAAGGAGCCAGATTCGGGGTTAAGCGGTGTCAGAGCAGGGCTGGGGCACTGCTGCCCGCGCCAGCATCCTCCAGCTTCTCCAGGCTCTGCCCTACCACTTCCAGTGAGCGAGCCGGGCTGGACGGACCCCGGCGTGGCAAGCAAAGTGCCCAATTGTACAGAGCGCCCCGTGCGGCCCCCCGGCCTCAATCTGCCACCAGCATCAAACCTCGCTCGGGTCGCTGTAGGAAGGAGCGTTTTGATGATTCCTTTTCAGACACCATCCGTCCGACTCCCGATCGCCTTGCCCTGGCGCCGAGCAGCAGGCCCAGACCCCTCTCTGCCCCCCTGCTGGTCTGGGCCCCCCTCGCTCGTCCCATGAGCCCCTCCCACCTTTGTGCCCTTTTCTTCTCATCTCTTGGGGGACTTTCCCCTCCTGTTCTGAGCCAGGGGACGCCAGCCAGACACTTCCAGTCAGTTCCTCGCATTCCAATACACAGGCACACTCTGCTGCCCCGATCTGTGCTCCTTTCAGCCTCCCAAGGCCGATGGGATGCTACTCTCGCTGCCCCACACTCACTGGGGTTCTGGCTTGGCTCCCCTTGTACTGCCTCATTCCAGGGCCCGGCTCATCCCATGCTGAAGTTAAGCCCAGTAGCTTGTGACCACAGGTGTCTTGCTCACCCTCGGCCAGAAGCAGAGATGCAGGCCGGCTCCATCTCCCCTGCTGAGTGTCTACTCCCCACCCTGGGCAGTCACCTCCCAGCCACTTCCCTCTGTAGCAAGAGGGGGGAACCCAGGCCCACCCGCTACTCCAGGGCCCAGCCCAAGGACCCTGTAGATGGCCGCCACTTGCTGCATCCCCTCTGACTCCCCAGTTCATTTCCCTGGGCTTCTTCCCTGCAGCCCCCAGCACTCTCTTCGCCCTGGCCTCAGGTCCTCAGCCTGTGAATCCCTGCAGCCAATCAGGAGCAGTCTTTAGCTCCCTCTGGTTGCTGCTAGCAGCACTGCTCTGTCCAAGGTGCTAGCTCCCTTCTTCCTGCTCAGAGCCTGAACTTCCCTCCTCAAGCTCCAGGCAGCTACTGAAGCTGTTTGGCCCTGCAGCTTTTCTTATATGGGCCTGCCTGGCCCTGATTGGCTGCTCCTCACAGCCCTTCTCTAATTGGCTGCCTGCCGCACAGCCTCCCTAGTGTTCTATTAACCCCTTATGGGCCAGCGTGGGGCAGATGCCCCATCGCAGTCCCAATAGGAGCTGCTGGGTCCAGGCATTTCTGAAAGCCTGGCCCTTCTTTACGTGTGCAAGTTGGTGCTGAGTGCTAGGGAGCCTAGCCTCACATCTCTCTGTACCCCAGCTCCCCATCTACAAACGGGGGGGTAGCGCAATCCCTTGCTCCCACCCTGGGCCTGCCATGTCTCTGCAGACTGCGAGCTCTTCGCGGACGGGGCTGGCTCTTGCCGTGAGGTCCTGGTTTCAGCTGGTGCTGCTGGAATACCAATAATACAGAATAATAAAACTTGTTGCACCCTCCAGAGTTTCAGGGGATAGAGGCTGGGCCAGCCATTGCCACCCCCTAAGCTCCCCCTCCACGCATGGTGTGAAGAGCTGATGCCCCCAATTTCTTCTCAGCCAAAGGTCCTTGGAGCATCAGTGGTGAGCGCAAGCTGATTGTAACGGTGCTGAGACCGTATTGCTATTTCCTCCCAGTCCCTTTAGCACCTGCCAGGAATGAACTGGAGTTTGCTAGCCTAAGGCTGCTCTGGAGAGTAAGAGGAAAGATCCCGATTCTGCCCTGGGACCCACTGAGCCAGCCCCAGTCCTTCCATGGGACCCGCCGGCACAGTCCCCTGCATGTCTGCTGAGCCCCTCAGCAGGATCTGGGCCGAAGCATGTGCCTGCCAGCTAAACCTACGACCAAGTGGTGCCCTCAAAGGTCTAGTACTAAATACATGCGACATTATTATCCATTATTTTTTATTCTCAATTATACAAAATACAAACAATAAATCCTACTACTACACCCCCATCCCTACCCCATCTCCATGCAGGGCACTGCAGCCTCCCGCCCTGCCCCGCTGCCCCCCATCCCTGCCCCATCTCCATGCAGGGCACTGCAGCCTCCCGCCCTGCTGCCCCCCATCCCTGCCCCATCTCCATGCAGGGCACTGCCGCCTCCCGCCCTGCCCCGCTGCCCCCCATCCCTGCCCCATCTCCATGCAGGGCCTTGCAGCCTCCCGCCCTGCTGACCCCCATCCCTGCCCCATCTCCATACAGGGCACTGCCACCTCCCGCCCTGCCCCGCTGCCCCCCATCCCTGCTCCATCTCCATGCAGGGCACTGCAGCCTCCCGTCCTGCCCCGCTGCCCCCCATCCCTGCCCCATCTCCATGCAGGGCCTTGCAGCCTCCCGCCCTGCTGACCCCCATCCCTGCCCCATCTCCATGCAGGGCACTGCCACCTCCCGCCCTGCTGACCCCCATCCCTGCCCCATCTCCATGCAGGGCCCTGCAGTCTCCTGCCCTGCCCTGCTGCCCCCCATCCCTGCCCCATCCCCATACAGGGCCCTGCAGCCTCCCCACCTGTGCTGCTGCCATGTACCCTCCAGGCCCGGGGAGCGGTGGGGCAGTGGGTGGCCCGTGGCGGCTGAGGGAGGACACTGTGAGCGAGGCTGGTGGGGGAGGTGGCTGGGTGCCAGGGGTGAGGTGAGACCATGTCGGGCACTTGCTCTGTTGTCCTGGCCCAGCGAGCAGGGCGCTGCTCTGGCAGCCATTAGACAGATGGCCGGTTAATTTGTGCCAGGATTACGGCTGCCAGCGGGGGTTGCTAACCGGCCCAGGAGCCTCTGTCCCTTTCTCCAGCTGGCACAGGGTCCGTGGCCAGTCACTGCTGGAACGGCTCGGGGCACTGGGATCGGGGGGGTGGTGTGGAGGAGGGACTTTGGAGGGGCCTGGGGGCCTGGGACAGGGAGAGAGTCAGTCCCCACCACAAAGCAATGGCATTTGGATTGGGGGTGGAGAGTCTTGGGGAAATAGTGACCCCTCGTGTGCCAGGGCTCTCCCGCCTCCCATGATGCCTCATCTCCATGCGGTGCAGTACCCTGGCCCGGGCGCTCAGTCCCGGGCAGAGCGGGAGTTACCACAGTGCGTGGAGCTGACCCAGGCTGGATCACTGGGGGAAGGGTGGCCTGTGTCTTTGGCGGGGGAGGCTGTGCACAGGCGGAAAGTGTCACTGCCCGTCACCGCTGCTTGGGAGTGGAGCCAGTTCCCCCTCATAGGCCCTGGCTTGTGATCTCGGCCTGCTCGGCAATGCCGCCAGTGCGGAGAAGGGTCCCCGGAGGTGAAATGCCTCCCGCCCCTCTGAGAAGGGTGAGGGCAACACGGGGAGCAAGACGGGCGAGGTGGCAGTGGAGACTCTGTGCAGCGTCTAGATGGGGCAGGGATGGGGGTCAGCAGGGCAGGAGGCTGCAGTGCCCTGCATGGAGATGGGGCAGGGATGGGGGGCAGCGGGGCAGGACGGGAGGCTGCAGTGCCCTGCAAGGAGATGGGGCAGGGATGGGGGGCAGCAGGGCAGGGCGGGAGGCTGCAGTGCCCTGCATGGAGATGGGGCAGGGATGGGGGGCAGCTGGGCAGGACGGGAGGCTGCAGGGCCCTGCATGGAGATGGGGCAGTGATGGGGGGCAGCAGGGCAGGGCGGGAGGCTGCAGTGCCCTGCATGGAGATGGGGCAGGGATGGGGGGCAGCTGGGAAGGGCGGGAGGCTGCAATGCCCTGCTTGGACTTCAGCCCCGACGCGCTGCAGGAGACCAGGCGAGTCAGCTTCCTCAGCGTCTGGGAGGTGGTGACGGCGGGACGGGATTTCCAGTGCTGCGTGTAGCGAAACGAGCACATGCCGGCCATCCCCCACCAGACATACTGCTACCAGGCCTGCAGGTTCAGGACGGTGCAGGCCCAGGCGGGGGCACTGCAGCTCTCTGGGCACCGTTCCGAGGTGGATGGCATGCAGACCCTTGGGTGGGGCACAGGGGGCTCATGGGTCTACGGTCCTGGGAGGCAGGGCGTGCCCTCTGTGAAGAGATATGAGAGAGTCATGAACCAGGGCAGCCCTCGGCTCCTGGGCTGAAGGCGGGCACCTCACCCAGCGGTAACGCACCTTGGCAGCGGCTGGGTTGGGGCGTGCTGGCGTCTCCCCCTGAGGCGATTCTACGGGGCCACGTTCCCTGCACTGCAGGGGCCACTGGGGAGGGGTTTCCAGCCTGGTACCTGAGTTACGATGGGCAGAAGGTGGGGGAAATCCAGCCCCACCCCCGTCAGCATGAGGGGCCCCCGGGGCCTGTGAGTCTGGGGCTTTGACAAGAAGATTACAAATCGGCTCTAATAGGCCCTTAACCTCTGCCCCCCTGGACCTGAGGCCACCGCCGCAGGAAGCAGACGGCGGCCATGAGGGACACTGGAAATTGCAGCCACGTGGGCGATTGGTTGCAGACAGCTGGGTGAGCAGGGGGGCAGGGACAGGCTGCGGGGAGCCGAGAGGAATGTGTCACACCCCGTGTGCTATCTGCATGACAGGCTCTCGGGGGCGGGGGGGGAGCGATGGGGATAATACAAACCCTGCCTGCCTTTCATAACCAGTTTAAGTCAATAGCCAGGCTTAGGCCCACCATTGAAATGCAGCTACCTCTGGGATGGGACACGGCAGCTGTTTATGCAGGGATCCCCCATTTGGCACTGAAACGCAGCTGCCTCTTAGTCAGGTCATGGCTGCTGTTTAACACTGGAGCGTGGCTCAGGGGAGAGTGCCCCTGCTGAGTCACCCACCCCTTTCCCATCAGGACCTGGATTTCCTGGGGAGGGCTCTGTGACGTTGCCCTCCGTATGATTTTATGAAAATATGCTCATGAGTGTGAATATAATGTAACTGGAATATGCTTCATGCCAAAGGTCTCTTGTAAGGTATCATTACAAAGCTTATAATCTCCTGAGTGTGGTCATCCTATTTGTATAAATGTATCACTCTTGTATCTGAAACTAGACATATGAAATTAACTCTGAGGTCCTATTGTAGTTATGCAAAGTGTGGGCCATTAATGGGGGTTTGGAATCTTGATGGCTCCCATCAACTAAGACAATTGGTTGTAAATGGCTCTGTTTACTTGCAAGCCTTCCTGTGAGTCAGGCCGGGAAGAATGAAGGCTGGGGGGGGGCGGTCTCACAGAACATGTGACTGTGTCACCTGGTACTGGAATCCATCTTAAACCTGGTGCTTTTCCATTTAGAACGGGGGTGGGGACACAGAGAGACAAAAGATTCCCGCCTTGTGCCAAAGCCATATAAGGGGGTGGACCAGAACGAAGGAGGCTGCAGTCATGAGAAATCCTCTAGTTACCACCTGAGCTGGAACAAGGACTGTACCAGGGGAAAGGATTGGGCCCAGAATAGGAAGAAGTCTAGTCTGTGAAAGAAGCTTATTGGCACATCTCTGAGAGTGAGATTTCATCTGTAATCAGTTTTTTAATGTATTAGGCTTAGACTTGCGTGTTTTGTTTTATTTTGCTTGGTGACTTGCTTTGTTCTGTCTGTTATTACTTGGAACCACTTAAATCCTACTTTTTATACTTAATAAAATCACTTTTGCTTATTAATTAATCCAGAGAAAGTGATTAATACCCGGGGGAGCAAACAGCTGTGCATATCTGTCTATCAGTGTTATAGAGGGCGGACAATTCATGAGTTTACCCTGCATAAGCTTTATACAAAGTAAAATGGATTTATTTGGGTTTGGATCCCATTGGGAGCTGAGTGTCTGGGTGCTGGAGACAGGAGCACTTCTTAAGCTGTTTTCAGTTAAGTCTGCAGCTTTGGGGCACGTGAGTCAGACCCTGGGTCTGTGCTGGAGCAGACTGGCATGTCTGGCTCAACAAGGCAGAGTTCTGGGGGCCCAACCTGGCAGAGAAAACGGGTTCATAGGTAGTCTCAGCACATCAGGTGACAGTCCCACGGGGGTTTCTGTGATCAAACCCATCACAGGCTCCCATCCCTGGCCTGCCCTGACTTGTGAGCTCGGCCGCTCTGTGATGTCTGTGACAGTGCACTGGTAATGCCATGGCTTGGTAGATCAGCCAGGACTGGTCATAGCGGTACCATGCACCTGAGGTTGTGGGGTCACGCCCATTGCTGGGAGCCGACCTGTGGCCCCCGGAGCTGGAGGACTGGGATTCACGCCTTGCTGCAGGCACGCGATCACCAGCTCCTTCCCGCTGGACTGCTCACTGCTGCTAGGCCAGTACGTGTGGCTGGGCCAGGCCACCTGCAGCAACCCCTCCCCTCCTAGCAGCAGACTGGATTTTCTCCCATCCGGGCACCAAGTCCTGAGCGTGGCCTGTGACATAGAATCATAGAAGATCAGGGCTGGAAGGGACTTCAGGAGGTTCTAGTCCAATCCCCTGCTCAAAGCAGGACCAATCCCCAACTACATCAGACATGGATTGGCCCTGCCAGCCAGCCCGTGTCCCGCAGCAGTTTGCCGGGAGCCAGGTCTCAGCTGGGTTCACAAGCACAGCGCTGCACAGAGCGCGGGGCCAGCCAGTCACCGGGGCTGCTTGGTACAGGGGAGCTCGGGTCCCGCCAGGCATGGGGCAGGGCCTCGGCTGGGTGGGGCTGGCAGCAGGTGCCTGGCTGTGCTGCTATGCGGGTAATCTCCTGCACTTGGCAGTCGAGAGATTCACCCCTGCCCCCACCCCCAGTTCTCCCCATGCTGCCAGGAGCCAGGCTGAGCCACCTGCAGGCCTAGGGGAGCCGCAGGCCGGGCTGCCCGGGTACCTTAGCCCGGATTAGTGACAACCCCAGCGCCCTACTGAGCAAAAACCTCCCTGAACCAGCAGCTGGGCCAGTAACCCACTGCCCCCACCCCATTGGGTGTGTCCCCCCATCAGGATCTCCCCCGTGTGCCTCACACCTGTCTCCCCCCACTCCCCCATGCCTCCAGCCCCCCTCTCCTGGGGTGGGGGAGGCAGGAGGGAAGCCCTTTATGGGACACCTGCACCGTTGAGCTCCATGCCACCCGCCTCCTCGCCCGTTTCCTGCCCAGACGCTGACTGGCAGGACACACTGTCCCCAGCCAAGCCCATGGATCCCAGGGGGTGTCTACATGCCACCCTGGCTTGGTGATTTGCCGGCATCTTCTCCGTGTTGCCGTAAGCACAGGCAGGTACCTGGTGGGGTTCACAGGCCCCGCCAGCCCCGCCAGCCCCTGCCCTCTCTGTAGAGAGGAGACCCTGGCACAACTTACGCCCAGTGCGCCAGCCCCTCTCCAGAGCCTCCTGGCTGCATGTCTCCCCACACTGGATTAGCCTGGACATCCCATTCCAGACCTCCCGGGCGCCCCCGCCTCGTCTCAGTCCAGGAGGCAGCTCGCCTGCAGCATGGCTCTCTGAGACTCACTCCTGCATCCAGGCAGAGCTCTGCTGGGTGCCAGGCTGGACTCCCCGCACATCACTTTGGAGCAGGGGGCACCAACCGCGGTGTCCCCCCTGGCACCCGTCCGTCACACCCCGTAGGCTGCTAGCCTCCGACCCTGTGCCGCCGGGCCCCTCACTCAACGCAGGATCCGAAGCACAGCGAGAGATGGGGAGCCAGTCGCAGAGCACCAGGGGCAGGGAGGACATGCTGACCCTGGCCCCTCTCAGCCTGCAGGGTCTTGGATAGTCATGGGGGCCTCGGAGTTCAGGCCTGGTGGGGATTCCAGGCCCTCCCAGTGCCGCTCGGCCCCCCACCTGGCCCAGCTGTCTCCCTTGCCCTGGCGCACTGCCCCATCCCCTGCCCGTTCCTGGGGCTGTCCTCAGTCCCACCCACAACCCCCTCCTTGTCTCCTGGAACAACCCTCGGGCTCCAGGGCTGCCTCCCCCCAGTAAATCCCCCCGTAACTCTCCAGCCTGGTGTGACGAACTGGGCCTGTTCTCACGGTGGTCTGTGAATGCTGACAGGGGAGTGTGCTGGGATAGTCTGCATTGTAGGATGGGATCTGCCCGAGGGCGCATACCTGAGTGTGTAACATGAGAACCCAGGAAGGGGTTGAAGGCGAGGTGACTCCTTAGCCCGGGAAACTGAACAAAGGCTGTGGGAGGGGTCGCAAAAGCAGAGTGCTGGAAGCAGGCTGGAAGGAGGCTGGAGAGATGGCTGGGAGGCAGAGATGGCTCTGACCCCCCAAAGGGAGGTGGGCTGGCATGCCCTGGGACCCCAAGCTGGACCTAACTGAGGGGGGCCCTGTTGTCTGTGCCTGCAAGACCTGTCTTGGACTGTATTCCTATCATCCAAATAAACCTTCTGCTTTACTGGCTGGCTGAGAGTCATGGTGAATCGCAGGAAGTCGGGGGTGCAGGGCCCTGAGTTCCTCAATACTCCGTGACAACTGGTGGTAGCGGTGGGATCTACTGCACCCCGTGGACGGCGCTTCCTGCAGTAAGTGACTGGGGAGCAGTAAAACGAAGGGGGATTGACGGGGACCAGGCCGGCTGAAGAGTGGGAGAGAGACGGTTATTACCCCTGGGAGTGTGTGACCAGCGAGAAGGACTTTTGCAGTAACAGGGTCCCCCGGGGGGATCGCAGCGAGTGGTCCCAGGGGCGGAGGAGTCTGCAGCTCGACCCTGGCAGAGAGGCGGTGACCTCGAGAAGAGCTGGCACACTAGGGGTCCCCCTGGGAACTGTGGGGAGCTGTGAGCACACAGGCCGGTGAGTGGCCAGCAGGAAGATGTATGCCAAGCGGCTTAAGAGCGACCTGGTGGAGCTGTGCAAGCAGAGGCGGCTGCGCATTGGGAGGCTCACTAAAGAACAGCTCATTGCCCAGCTGGAGGCGGAAGATCGCGCGAATGAACTGATCCCTGTGTCTCAGGGAAGCAGCCTGGCAAATGCAGCGCAGGCACCAGTGTCTGTCCCAGCTGGGAGTGGTCAGCCGGCTGCTGAGGGCTTCCCGAGACCCCTCCTTCCTATGCCTAGGGGAAGGGTGGGGAGGAGCCCAGCAAATACCGAAGGCACCGTGACCCCCCCGGCCAGCAGGGGGTCCCCCCGGCGAAGCCCGCCGGCCAGCAGAGGATCCTCCCGGCGACGTTCGGCATCCGGGGAGCGGAATTGGCTGGAATGGGAGAAAGAGCTAAAACTGAGGGAGCTGGAGGATCGTGAACAACAGAGACAGCATGAAGAGAGACAGCGTCAGCATGAACGGGAGGAGAAAGAGAGACAGCATCAGCGTGAAGAGAGACAGAGACAGCATGAACGGGAGGAGAATGAGAGACAGAGACAGCATGAAGAGAGACAGAGACAGGAGAATGAGAGACAGCGTCAGCATGACCTGGAACTGGCGAGATTGAAGGGCAGCGAACCCCCGGCTGCGGTGAGTGAGGGGGGACCCAGGACTGCACGGAGCTTTGATAAGTGCATCATGGCCCCATACAAGGAGGGGGAGGACATGGATGACTTCCTGGAGGCCTTTGAGACGGCCTGCGAGCTGCACCGGGTGGAGCCCGCGGACAGACTCCGGGTCCTTACCCCCTTACTGGACCCCAAATCCGTGGCATTGTACCGCCAACTGGGAGAGGCAGAGAAAGGGGACTACGAACTATTCAAAAAGGCCCTGCTACGAGAGTTTGGGCTGACTCCTGAGATGTACCGGGAAAGGTTCCGGAGTCAAGATAAAACCCCTGAGATCTCATATCTGCAACTAGCCGCCCGCATGGAAAGATACGCCAGCAAGTGGGCTGGTGGGGCCCAGACGAAGGAGGACCTGATTAAACTGCTGGTACTGGAGCAACTGTATGAGCGGTGCCCATCCGACCTGAGGCTGTGGTTGGTGGACAGAAAGCCAGAGAACCCGCGACACGCCGGGCAGCTGGCTGATGAGTTTGTAAAGAGCCGGTCAGGGGGTGGCAGGGAGGAGTCCCAAAGGAGCAATCCCACCACAACGCAGGGAGAGAGTCACCATGGGACCTCCCCGTGGGAAAATACAGAAAAACCCCATCAGAGGGGAACATCCGGCATCAGGACCATCCGACCCACTCAAGGGGACCCATGGGACATGGGCTGCTACCACTGTGGCCAAAAGGGCCACATACGGGCCCAGTGCCCCAGGCTCAGGGACAGACTGAGCAGGCCGAACCCACAGAGGGTTGACTGGGTAGAGACCCAGCCCGGCGAGAGGCAGCATTCCCAGGGAAGGGGGGCTGGCAGGGTACCACCTGCTAAGGAGGGAGGAGAGCCCCAGGCCAGCTTCTCTGGGGGGCCAGATGCTCCGGATTCAAAGTTCTCCGTTTACAGGGTTGGCGCGGGGCTGTCCCTGCGGAGCGAGTGCCTTGTTCCCCTGGAGGTGGATGGGAAGGAAGTTTATGGTTACTGGGACACGGGCGCAGAGGTGACACTGGCCCGGCCCGAGGTGGTGGCCCCAGATCGGGTGGTGCCCAACACCTTCCTGACCCTGACCGGGGTGGGCGGGACCCCATTCAAGGTTCCCGTAGCGAGGGTACACCTGAAATGGGGGGCCAAGGAGGGCCCCAAGGACGTGGGAGTGCACCACCATTTGCCCACTGAGGTGTTGATGGGGGGGGACCTAGAGGACTGGCCCAGCAGCCCCCAGACCGCCTTAGTTGTGACCCGCGGTCAGAGCCGGCGAGGGGCACTGCGCCCTGGCCTTGGGGGGGGTGCCTTGCCTGAGGCGCGGGACCCTAACCTGGTGGGGAGGGAACGCCCAGGGACACGGCTCAGGGAGGCTGCAGCTTCGGACCAAGCGGGCGAGAAAGAGCAGGTGGCCAACCCAGTCCCAGCTGCTGAGTTCCAGGCCGAGTTGCAGAGAGATCCCTCCTTGCGGAAGATAAGGGACCTGGCCGACCTCAATGCGGTACAGACCATGGGACGAGGTGGCCGGAAAGGATTCCTGTGGGAGAAGGGGTTCCTGTACCGAGAATGGGCTCCCCCAGGGAAAATGGAGTCAGGGGGGATCAGGAGGCAGCTGGCGGTACCCCAGAAGTATCGCCGCCAGCTGCTGTGCCGGGCCCATGACATTCCCCTCTCAGGGCACCAGGGAACCTGGCGTACCCAGCAGAGGCTGCTACGGAGCTTTAACTGGCCTGGGGTCTTTGTTACTGTCCGACAGTACTGCAGATCCTGTGACCCCTGTCAGAGGGGGAGGAAGGCCTGGGACAAGGGGAAAACAGCTTTAGGACCCTTGCCCAGCATAAAGGATCCTTTCCAGAGGGTGGCCAAGGTTAAAAGGGCGGCTCTAAACCAAGAGAGCCCAAAGCACAGACCTCCAGACTGGAGCGCTGGGAGAAGACCACAGCCCAGTTGGAGCCCCAGAGGTATGGGGGTGGGAAAAGGGCACAGGCCGCATAAACCTTCCCACATGCGAACTGCGAGTGCCATCAAGCACCCCCGACCTAAGGGGGGGCGTGGAACTGGAGGGGCCTGGTGTAATTCTCACCAAGGAATGGGAGGGATGCGGGGGCATCCATGGGAACGGGGGTAGGTTCGAACTTCCCCAGGTCACTGGCTAAAGTGACCCCGCTCAGTTCGGTCTCGAAGGGGGGAGAGATGTGACGAACTGGGCCTGTTCTCACGGTGGTCTGTGAATGCTGACAGGGGTGTGTGCTGGGATAGTCTGCATTGTAGGATGGGATCTGCCCGAGGGCGCATACCTGAGTGTGTAACATGAGAACCCAGGAAGGGGTTGAAGGCGAGGCGACTCCTTAGCCCGGGAAACTGAACAAAGGCTGTGGGAGGGGTCGCAAAAGCAGAGTGCTGGAAGCAGGCTGGAAGGAGGCTGGAGAGATGGCTGGGAGGCAGAGATGGCTCTGACCCCCCAAAGGGGGGTGGGCTGGCATGCCCTGGGACCCCAAGCTGGACCTAACTGAGGGGGGCCCTGTTGTCTGTGCCTGCAAGACCTGTCTTGGACTGTATTCCTATCATCCAAATAAACCTTCTGCTTTACTGGCTGGCTGAGAGTCATGGTGAATCGCAGGAAGTCGGGGGTGCAGGGCCCTGAGTTCCCCAATACTCCGTGACACCTGGCACATGATGAGCTGGCGCGTGGTGAGTGCCAGGCCCGTCCGGGCTCCCGCGCCCGCCCTGCCTGGCTGCAGCTGATGGATGGGGGCAGCGGCACTTGCAGCGAGGGCATGTTCCCAGGCTGCAGCTGTCATGGTGATTTGAGCTCGTTAGTCAATCAGCAGCAGGGTGAAGCCGAGACCCAGCAGCTCGCCTGGCGCCCTGCCATGGGCTGGGCTGGGCTGGCAGAGACAGGGACAGGTACCCAGGGATGGAGGCAGACAGACAGGGACAGGGGTATGCGGGGACAGCATGGCAGAGAGATGGGGATAGGGATACGTGGGGCTCAACTGGCAGAGAGTTGGGGGTGGGGGTACCCAAGGCTGGAGTGGCAGAGACTAGGATGGGGGAACCCAGGGACAGACTGGCAGAGAGACAAGGCTGGGGACTTCCCTGGCTCACAAGTTCTGTTCTGCCTTTGCCCTCAAGGCAGCGGGTCTGAGCCCAGCAGGGCCTGGGACTGAGACTGGAGCCCCTCCCTGCCGGGGCACCAGCCAGAATTTGGAGCAGGGTGACGATCGAGGGCGAGGGGGGCGTTGGCCACTGAGGCAGTCAAAGACCAGGAGATTGGCTTAGAAATCCTGAGCTTTTAACCACAAACCTCCGGGGCGTGGGGGTCACATTTTCATGCTTTTCCTTGCGGCCCCAAGGGCCAGAATCCGCCCGACGTGTAAGGTGAAAGCTGCGAGTCTCCCCTGATCCCGTGACTCCGGGTGCTGGGGCTTCCTGGGAAACACCAAATGTGGGGAGAGATGGTGATGGGGGATGGTGGCAGGTGGGAGTGTGTGTGCTGGGACTCTCCTACACTCCTGGCACAACCCTGTCCGACTCCCTAAGCTGTCCACCGTGCCCATCTCCCTGCGGGCACCCTGGACCTACGGCTCTGTAGCCAGCGCCCAGAGCCAGCAGGGAGTCAGTGTACACCCCAGGGCAGGGGCCCACACTCCCACCAGGCAGGACTGTGTCACACTCCGCTGTGGGGCTTTGTGCCAGGTCTATGCGGCTGAGGGGGGCATGGGGCCAGTTCACATGTTGCCCCTCCCCCGACCCTGCTGGTGACCTCAGGCAGCTTTGCCCCTCTGCAGCTGTGAGGAGGGTCACTGTGGGAGCCCCATTAGCCATGGGCGTAGTTTGGGGGGATGGGGGGCCGTTGGCCCGACATCAAACTATGCCTTTGCCATTAACAAGGCTCAGGACTGAATGATGGGGGCATGGGAGGGGCTGGGCTAAGCGTCCTCTGTCCTGTGGGGCCATAGCCCCTCCTGCGGTGGCAGGGGCTGTGCTCTGGCAACCCCGGATGTGCCTGGGGTGCCATGGCCCTGGGCCCCGTGACTGGACTGAACTTGTTAGCATCTAACCGCGGGGCTGGGCTCACACTCCCCCCTCACTTTGATGTATTTCCCAGCCAGCAGATCCAGGGAGCAGCGGGCACCGGAGCCAGCTCTGCGTTAGCTGAAGGACGGGGCATGCCCGCTGCTCAGCACAGGGAGCGGGGCCCTGACACGGGCGTGGAGGGCAGTGCCACAGCAGGGAGTACGCTGGCACCACTAGGCCATCCTGCCCCTTTCGTGGAGTGCGCCTGCACCGCACACCCCAGCTTTACCCCAGGGCGACGGTGCTGGGCATCGAGGCCCAGCGAGTGGCTAGTGGCAGCTCCCTCCACGCTTGCCCTGGCAGCCCCGGGCCTCCTGCCCGCACTGTCTATCCGAGTGGAGTCAAGGCTGTGCCGTCTCTCCCCCGCCAGCTCCTAGGGCAGGGAGGCCCCAACTCCTACTGCTCTGGAGGGGCTGGGCCAGGGCGGGGCGGGCCGGCCCAGGAGCGGGGAGGAGGGATAGCTCAGTGGTTTGAGCATTGGCCTGCTAAACCCAGCGTTGTGAGTTCAACCCTTGAGGGGGCCATTTAGGGATCTCGGGCAAAAATCTGTCTGGAGATTGGTCCTGCTTTGAGCAGAGGGTTGGACTAGATGACCTCCTGAGGTCCCTTCCAACCCTGATATTCTATGAGGGAGCTAGAGATGGGCAGGCAGGTCTGGGGGCTGCCCTGGGGGGAGCCCGGCGTGGGGGTGCAGGGGATGACAGGTGTGCCCATGGGGGATGAATAGCATGGGGGATGTGGCTGAGCGGACCCCATTGGGGAGCAGGGAGCTGTGAGTGGCACTGGGGCACATACCCCCGGTGAGGGTCTGACCCTGTCACTCCCCTGCCTGATGCAGCCCTGGGGAGGGCCCTGCTTCGGGGGGGGGGGGGGTGCAGCACCCCCAGCAGATTCCTTGCCCCCTCCCCAAGGGAAGCCCCAGCTCCAGGCCCTGCAGCGCCCATTTCCTACTAGTGGGACCATTCTTGGTGCAATGCTGCCACCTGCTGGGGAGGTTCAGAGCCACCGGATCCCACAAGCTGCAGGGGCCCCAGACTCAGACCTGGGAGGAGAAAGGGAGACACCTCCCCGCACTGCCCGGGGATGCAGGGGCTCAGACCCCCTCTCCTGTGAGACCTGGAGCAGGCCCTCAGCAGCAGAAAGGTATGGGAGAAGCACCCCACCCCCATGTTCCTCAACTCTCTGCACTGACCCCGAAACCCTGCGCCCAATTTATCCCCCATCCCTACACTGCAGCTCCAGCAAATGCACCCTTCAGCCTGCACTGCCCCCATGCACCCCTTCACCCTGCACTGCCCCATGCACCCCCATCCCCATGAACCCCTTAACCGTGCACTATCCCCATGCACCCCATCCCCTGCACTGCCCCCATGCACCCCTTCACCCTGCACTGCCCCATGCACCCCCATCCCCATGCACCCCTTCACCCTGCACTGTCCCCATGCACCCCTTCAGCCTTCACAGCCCCTATGCACCCCCATCCCCACGAACCCATGCATCCCCACCACCTGCACTGTCCCCATGCACCCTGTCCCCTGCACTGCCCCCATGCACCCCATGCCCTGCACTGTCCCCATGTACCCCTTCACCCTGCACTGCCCCAGTTCACCCCATCCCCTGCACTGTCCCCATGCCCCCCCATCCCCTGCACTGCCCCCATGCACTCCTGCTCCCCCACTGCCTTTCCCCTGCACTCATTTCCCCTTGCCATGGTTGCTAGCCTAGAAGCCATCAGCCCTGGCCCTTGGTCGTGTCCCATGGCTCCCCCGGGGCTTGGCTCCTCCCCACCTATGCCCCCCTCTTTACCCATTGCAGGGTCATGGGCTCTGAGTTCACTCGGAGAACGAAGCGCCTGCTGCTCCCCCTCCCGATGGGACCCCCCCCCCACTGACATCAATGGCAACTTCCCCCTTAGATGCAGCCTGTGCTGCAGGGCTGGGGAAGGCGGGGGCAAGGGGGAGCTGGCTCCGGGCATGGCCTCGGCTGCCACCTGTCCCCCGGGGTACCCAGCTGAATGAAACTGCGTCTGCCGAGGGGGACGGGGACGCTGATGAGGACGGACGGGGCCTTCCTGGGGGCGACAGGGAGCGGCCGCGGCTCATCTCAGAAGGGGCCCTGGGAAAGCCTGTGACCTCTTAGCTCCTGCCCAGAGACACCGCCAGGGTGAACCAGCGGACACGGCTCCGCTCCCCTCCCCCACCGTGCTCATCTCTAGCCATCTCCAGGCTGCACAGAGCGCCCGTTGCTGCAGCACCTAGTGTCCCGGGCACAGGAGAGGGCATGGGCATGGGCAGGTGCCCCCAGCATGGGCAGGTGCCCTCTCCACCTGGCAAACAGCCTCCAACAGCTCCCCCTTGTATGACTCACACAGGGCGCCCTCCGAGCCCGATGGGGCTGGGGGGGATTTGTGCCAGGAGAGAAGGGGTAATGCAGTACCTGGCATCTCCACCCCCCTCCCCAATTCACACCCGATCCAGCCCCGCAGCGCCTGGCATTGCAAAGCACAGGACTCACTGCAGAGCACCCAGTCTGGGGAGGAGGCCGGGAGCCAGGCCCACAGCATGCCACCAGGGCACTGTAAGGAAAGGGGCGTCTCTGCCCCACAAGGGGCTCCCCGCCCCCATGGCCAGGCACTCCAGTGACCAGAGCCAGCTGGGCTCAGGGTAGTTGGGTTTACTGCCAGTTTGGGGCGAAGGAAACTCATCTGGGGTCTGCGAACCGGGCCGAGGGAAGCAAAGTTGCAGCCATGTGGGCCAAAGGCCTTGTCCTGTCGAAGCGCCCGGCCCTGCCAGCCAAGTGAGGCTGGAGTCGCTCCCAACCATGGAGTGGGCCACGGCCATGGCCAGATAGAGCCTCCAGGCTGGAAAGCAGCATGCCCAGGCTGAGAGGGAGCCGCGCACTGGGCCGGGAGGGAGCCGGGCACTGGGCCGGGAGGGAGCCGGGCAGGGGGCCGGGAGGGAGCCGGGCAGGGGGCCGGGCACTGGGCCAGGAGGGAGCTGGGCACTGGGCCGGGAGGGAGCCGGGCAGGGGGCTGGGCACTGGGCCGGGAGGGAGCCGGGCACTGGCCCAGGTTGGGATGTCGCTCTGCACTGTGCGGACGGAAGCAGCCTCTGGAAGCCGGCAGAGAGAGCAGAGCGCATTTGTGGGGGACACGGTTTTGGTTTTGGGGTCCTGTCAGCCACCTGCACGACGGGACACAGGGGGTCACACAGACTCTGCCCACAACCCACAGCCCCTGGGCTAAGCCTGGCCCATAACACCCCCAGGAAGCAGGTGGGAGCTCAGCCCTGACAGAGCCAGGCAGGGCATGTGCCTGGCATGGGGCGTCTTCCCCTCCTGACCACTCCCCTTCCCCTAGGGGCTCGCTGCCCTCAGTCTGCTCCGGGCAGGCGCTGGCAGTAGCCCGGTCCCTGGCCCCACCAGAGGGGGCCTGTGGGGGGCAAAGGAGGAGGGAAAGGGCTTGGCTGGGGGGGGGGGGCGGAAGGACAGGAAGGGACTGGTCTAACCACCGAGATGGTGATTGAAACGAACGGAAAGTGCAGTTTACGTCCAAATGAATTAAGCGCGAGTGGATGGGAGCTGGGCTGAGCCATCCCTGCGTTCGGCAGCCGAGCCGCAGGGTGACCCCGCTGTGAACCTAACTCCTTAACTCCTGCATGCTGGGAATCCTCCCATGCCACTCGTCCGGCTTCCAGCGCCAGACACCGATCTGCCCTCCACGTGGGACGCCCCGGCTTCCAGCGCCAGACAGCAATCTGCCCCCTGCGTGGGACGCCCCGGCTTCCAGCGCCAGACACCGATCTGCCCCTCGTGTGGGACACCCCGGCTCCCGGCCCTTGCCCGGTTCCCTCCGCTCCCCGCGTGGGACGCCCCGGCTCCCAGCGCCACACACCGATCCGCCTGCGTGGGACATCCCGGCTCCCGGCGCCGGACACCGATCCGCCCACGTGGGACGTCCCGGCTCTCGGCACCAGACACTGATCCCCCCGCGTGGGACGGTAGACAGACTGCAGAGGTGCCTTGGATGCACCATCCATTTGCGAAGAGGAGTCCTGCACCAGGCGTGGCCCCGACTCACCTACATCACTGCGCTCTTAGCTCATCTCTGCCCCTCGGGAGGCACATTAGCCACAGCCATTGGCGAATCTCTGAACTCCCGCATTGGCATCTCCAGCTCAGATGCACCAGCACGGGGGAGCGAGGCCGGTTTGCCCTGGAATCCAGGCTGCTCCCGCCCCTGCACCTCTGGCTCTGCCCTCTGTGCCCCCATCACCGCACCGGGGCTACTGTGCCCAGGCAGACCCCAGATCCCTGACTCACTGGCCCCCAGCAGTCACCCAGGCTCCCTGCCATGAAGGCATCAAGCCACCTGCATGAGGCTTAGGAGGGAGCCCCTGCCCCTTCCTGCCCCAGGGCCAGGAGCCGAGGGGCTAGCCACGCAGCGCCCCCTATCCCAGCAGAGCAGCACGTTCAGCCTGCACTTCCCTGCCCTCACAAGGGAGCCGGTTCCATGGCTGGGTGGGGAGCTCCTCCGGCCCCTTCTCTGATCCCTCCAGGTGCAGCTGTGGGGATCTTGCTCTCAGCCCTGCAGGCCAGGCTGGCAGGATCCGGGGTTGCTGGGCGCGGGGGCTCCGCTGTGCCAGCCGGGGAAGAACGGGTTAAACCGACTCATGCTCCTTTTGGGAATTAAGGGGGCGGGGGAGGAGCAAGTGCCACAGCTGAACTTTTGACCCCCCCCCCGACCAGATGCCAAGTGCTCGGGCGCCTACAGCGCTGCCACCAGGCCCCGATCTGTGCACGTAACCCCCAGTCAGCTGCCCCCCACCCGCTCAGCCACCCTTCCGGTTCACTGCCTGGCCACCGGGTGAGCCGACATGGCACTCGCTTCACGCCCCCCGCCCGCCATCGGGGCTATTTTTAGCAACTCCTCGGGTTGGATGCCAGGTCAGAGTCTCAGTCGAGTGTGAGCGGCAGGGCACGGGGAGGGGCATGGCAGACGGGAGAGCAGCCCCCTGGCTGGGGTTAACCTTTGTGCAGCTGGCTGCTTCGCCTCCCCTCCCCCTCACTCTCCCTGCCTCCTCCCGGGCCCCCCACCGCCACAGTGCACCTGGGCCCACCTGCCCAGCTCCCCCCACCCCCACTGTCCAGGATGGGGGCTGCAGGCACAGGGCACGTACATCAGCAAAGCACCCGCTCCGTGCTGCCGTGGGCTGGGCAGGGCTGCCTGACAGCCGTCCTACTCCCTAGGTAGGGGCCCATCCCCACGGTGTCTGGCCCCAGAGACAGCCACACTCCTTTGGTGAGTCACAGGAAGGACCCATGAGCGCCTAGCTGGCCTGGTCTGGACCCCAGCATCCAGGGGCAAGGGGGAAGATCAGCTCCCAGCCAGCTTCCTCCTGGGAGCAGGGGCCTCCAAGGGACACTGCCTGCGCCGGGAGCCCTGGAACCTCCAGCCGGGGCTGCCCCAGGCCTGGCGCGGGAGGCAGCAGCCGCTGGGGGAGCTGGCCAGCCCTGGAGCCAGACTGTTGTGGGAGATGCATGGAGCAAGAGGTTAGGGGTGAAGATCAGGGGGAAGGCGGGAGGGGAGCAGGGGCTGGCTTTGCGGCCGGAGTTGCAGTCAAATTCCCCTCCCCCTGCTGCCAGGCAGCCCCTCCTCCCTTGGGGGGGGGCAGCGCTGTGGGGAGAGGAGGGAGCAGCCCACCCCACAACACCCTGTGCTCTGGGGAAGGAGAGAAAGTCACTTGTTCATGTGGGGCTGGGGGGGAATCTTCAAAGAGCCCTGTCAAGCTTCCTCATTACCCCCAATCCTGCCCTATCCCAGGCCTGGGCTTCCCCCCCCAGCTCTGCTGATACCCCTCAATCCTGCCCCACAGCCCCCTGCTATCCCAGCCCTGGGCTCCCAGCTCTCCTGCAGCCCCCCTGCTAGTCCATCCATCTGTTAGCAGCTGCCTCTGCCCCATGCCCACGGCGACGTAACTCAATGGCTGGGCGTGGCAGGCACCAGGATCCGGGGCTACAGAAATGCGAGACACTTATGGGGCCCAGACCCCAGCTGAGACCCGTAAACTCACATCACTTGTGTCTAAACCCCAAGTTTCAGTCTGGTCGTGGCAGTAAATGCCCACAGTGCGCAAGAGCTGAGCATGGGCCGGGGGGGGGGAGGGCAAAAAGGGGGCCTGAGCCTGTGAGCTCACAGCAGGATTGCCCCAGAGGGACCGGACCGGCCTGGGCTGCTTAACCCTTCCCATGCCTCTGGGCTGAGCAGGAAACACCTCCCTCTGAGCTGCATCAACAAACAGGAGTAAAACTGGGCACCTACCAGTCCCAGTCACCAAGTGTGGGGACCACAGCCATGACACGCCTTGGGGAGGAGAGACCCCAACCCAGGGGCAGACAGACACAGCCGGGGGGACTGGCCACAGTGCCCATGGGACAGACAGAGCCAGCACAGGGGGCAGGAACCCTGCCACAGTGCGCCAAGGGCAGACAGACCCAGCTGAGGGGGGGACTGGCCACAGCGCCCCAGGGACAGACAGACCCAGCGTGAGGGGGGACTGGTCACAGTGCCCCAGGGACGGAGACCCAGCGTGAGGGGGGACTGGTCACAGCGCCCCAGGAACAGACACCCAGCGGGGGGGGGGGACTGGTTACAGCGCCCCAGGGACAGACAGACCCAGCATGAGGGGGGCGGGGGGGGGGGGACTGGTCACAGCACCCCAGGGACAGACAGACCCAGCGTGAGGGGGGGCGGACTGGTCATAGCGCCCCAGGGACAGACAGACCCAGCGTGAGGGGGGGGGGGGACTGGTCACAGCACCCCAGGGACAGACAGACCCAGCGTGAGGGGGGGCGGACTGGTCATAGCGCCCCAGGGACAGACAGACCCAGCGTGAGGGGGGTGGGGGGGGACTGGTCACAGCGCCCCAGGGACAGACAGACCGAGCGGGAGGGAGGTGGGGGGGGACTGGTCACAGCACCCCTGGGACAGACAGACCCAGCGTGAGGGGGGGCGGACTGGTCATAGCGCCCCAGGGACAGACAGACCCAGCGTGAGGGGGGTGGGGGGGGACTGGTCACAGCGCCCCAGGGACAGACAGACCCAGCGTGGGGGGGGGGGGGGCGGGCGGGTGGGTGGGACTGGTCCCAGTGCCCGAGTAAATGAAAATGGACCAGTGCACACTCTTGTCCCTTCTGCCCCCAGCACTGCCCCGGGACCCACTGCTGCCGCTCACGGACGGCACTTGGATGCCATAGGTCGTGAAGACTGGCACATGAGAGTCGCGCACGCACAGCTCCAGCTGCCTGGTTCCAAAGCCACTCCAATACGGCCCGGCCGCCCCTCTGCCTGGCAGGCCGCGGGGCAGCTGGCCAAGTCTGAACAGCATTCCGAGCCCGTGGCCAGCTCAGCTTGCCAATCGGGCAGCGGCTCTATGCAAAGCAAAGTGCCAGAGCGCCACCCCCTGGCCTGGTTGAAATACAGGAGTCAAGGCGCCCTGTGCTGATGTAATACAGGCCAGGCCATTTTTTATTTCAATCAGGGATGTCCCTTAGAACAGGGGATGGTTGGCAACTCTTCGTGCCCAGCACCCACCTGCCAGTGCGGAGCACAGGGACGCCTCTCCCTGGCAGAGTCAGCTGTGGCCGGGAGCTGGTCCTCCCTCCAGTGCCACGCTGCCCGGGCCCTTCCCAGCACGAGGGCAGGTGCTCCTCTCACACCAGTCCGGGTCACTACTACCGGGCCCAGCCACACAGAGCAGCACTTACCCGGCCCTCCCAGCACCCCCCCCCCCCGCTCCTTCAACGACGGACTCCAGCCCCCTGCCCTCAACCCCTCCCCCCCAAATACCCCCATGCCCCAGCTCAGAACACCCCGCCCTGCCCCCGGTATGCACCCCACGCCTGCTAGCCTCAGCCAACCCAGCCCCTCCCTGCTCCTTCCCCCTCCTGCTGCTCGGTCTGGGAAGGCAGGAGCTGCGCAGCAGGGAGTGCGCACACAGCCCTACTTTCTGCCTCCATGGGGCTGGCCCCACTGCAACCCCCCTCCCCCCACTGCCTCCTGGGCTAGAAGTCCCCTAGTGGCAGCTAGGGTTGCCAGTTTTGGTTGGACGCATTCCTGGAGATTTAACCACACGACAATCTTCCATTCCTGGAGACTCCAGGCCCATCCTGGAGGGTTGGCAACTCTAGCGGCAGCCAGGTACTGCAGCTTCCAGAGAGGGGAGCCCCCTGTGGTGGCAGGCGGTACTGCAGCAGTCCCGTTACCAGCTCTGAGGGGGCTTGGCCCCTCCTGGCCAGGGCACTGGCAGAGAATGAGAGAGGAGTTGGTGGGCGGGGGTATTATTAGTGCTGCTGATGGCCCCCTCTGGTCCAGCCTGGCAGTGCCTGTGCCCATGTGGTGCCCCTGGGATGGCACAGGTCTCTCAGACTCTCCCCCAGTACAGCAATGCCCTGAGGCCCCTGCCTGGCAGGATGAATCTGCCCATCAGCCTCCGCCCCTCGCCCGGGTTTAGTCGTTCTTCCACACACACGTTACAGAGACGGGGAGAGCCCTGCCCAGCCCCTGCCCCCAGCAAGCCTGGAGTGAGGGGGCCGGGCCGCCCTTGCCCTGAGCCTGCGGGAAGAGGCCAGCAGTTTTGTGGCTCTTCCACGTGGGCTGGCGGCCCCCTGCCTTCTCCAGCGAGGAGCACCCAGCCACACACCCACCCCAATACCAGGCCCACAGCTCAGCCCCCTGCCCCCAGCAAGGTGGTATCAACACCACTCTGTGTCTAGGAGAGATCCAGCCTCCCGCCCCCTCAGCAGGCCAGGAGCACCCCCACCCCCCAGGACTTCACCTCTCCCCTTGTTCCTCTGTCCAGAGAGACAGCAGCCACCTGGAGCACAGCAGGGCACAGGGGTGGGAAAGGAAGGCTGGTCAATCTGGGGACAGCAGGCCAGCAGCACAGGAAGGCCAGTCCTTGGAGGGAGGGGCAGGGCAAGGGCCAGCCCACGGTGGTGGGGAGTGCCAGTCCAGGAGGGGAAGGAAGGATGGATGTGGAAGGCGTGCTAATGCAGCACAGCAGGGGTGTGGGCTCGTCCACTGACAGCCCCGCTGTGCTGAACACTGTCCTGTGCAAGGCTGTGAGCTCAGGTCCCACTCCCCATGGCCCTGCCCAGAATGGGGGCAGCCAGATGGTGACAGGCTGTGTTGCATGAGCCCTCGGTGCCAGCCAGGGCAATACCTGCATGGGAGAGAAGTGGGGAGAGTGTCAGGGGACTGCACCCTCCCACACGCCCGGAGATCCTGAGTGCTCTGGGGGGGGCCTGCAGAATGCCTCCCAGCCCGAGGCAGACACACCAGGGTGGACAGGGCCCGGGGGGGGGGGGCGGCATTTACTAGTGACGTTGTCCAGGCTCACAGGGGAGCGGTGTGCAGAAGGGAAGATGGTCACTCACGGGGAGTGGGGCCTGTATACGAAGCATAAAGGCAAACATAGGAATTGCCAGGCTGGGGCATACCCAAGGTCCAGGATCCTGTCTACACCAGCCGCTCCAGAGGTAGGTGGAAGAGCGCTGCAGTAGCAGATACGGGATAACCTGCCCCACACAGTGACTGAATTAATCCCCACTGCCCAGCTACCACCACCATCCAGCCCTCTAATACTCTTTGTTAGTATAACTAGATTCTTGGGGTCCCTACAAGCATCTTGCTAAACGCTGGGTCTCACCAACTTCCTGTGGCAGGGCATTCCACAGGCTCATCCAGCCACGTTATAGCCTTTCGTCACAGCCCCTTTTCGAAGGTAACAATCCCCATGTTTCCATTCTCCTCCCCTGCACCGCTCACTCTCCTTTCTGGGATGGGGTGACCAGCACTACAGCCAGGAGCCAGATGAAGCCAGACCCCTAATCTCTATACCACTCTATTCTCCGGGTTATTCACTAGCCCGTTCCTTACGCAGCCTAGCAGCGGGTTTGCTTTTTTCCCCACAGCTGCACGTTGAGCAGTGCCCGCCCTCGAGCTGGCCACGGCGCTGCCCAGGACCTGTACCCGACTCGATGCAGTTAAGCGGGAACTGGCTGGGTAGCTGAGTTTTCCCCCTCCAGCGCACAGTCCTTTGTATTGATCGTTCAGCCCCTCAGCTGGCCCTTTCGTCGGGCTGGGTTCGGACTCCCTGAAGTTCTGCACACTCCGCTCTGGCCGTGACTAACCTAAATACACGTGTGGCCGCTGCAAGTCTCGCCACCTCCCACCCCGCCCCTTTGCGGGTGGTTAATGAATAGACCAACCACCACGGCACTAGTACAGAGCGCTGAGGCACCCTACCATGCACCTCGACCCAGATTCTCACACGTATTTAGGCTCCTAACTCCCACTGCTTTCAAGGGAAAGCTAAGCACCTTTGAGGACCTGGGCCCTTCAGCCGTGATGAAAATTCCCTGTTTATTCCTGTTCTTTGAGCTCTCTCGCTGAGCCTGTTTTTGATCCATAACCGTACCTGGTCACGCACCTTCAGAGGCTTAGCTTTTATCATAGCCTTGTGTGAGGGGCCTCATCAAAGGTCTTTTGGAAGTCTAAATATATCATGTTAGCCGCTTCGCCTTCAGTCGCTATTTTACTGCCACATACAAAGAATTCTAATGGATTACGGAGCCAACCCTTTCCGCCGCAGGATCGGTGCGGGCTACACCCTCTCAGATCACGATCTTCCAGCTGGTTTATTATTCTACCTTTAAATTATTGTTGCAACCATGTGCCCAAAGGCCATAATTCTTCAGACCACCTCTAGAGCCTTTTCTAAATATAGGAACAATATACGCTGCCCTCCAGCCCTCTGTAACAGCAGCTGGTTTTAATGAGCGGGCGGGTTTTAGCTAGCAGCTTCTCAGAGCTCCTTCAGCAATGGTGGATATACGCACCAGGATGCGAAGGGGCTTGGAAAGGGAAGGGGAGCTGGAGTAGTGGCTGGGGCTCATGGCTAGTGGCTGGGTGGTTTGCAGGTTAACGACATGGGTCCCAGTGGAAGTGGGGACAAGGTGTAGAGGATGGGTATCTCAGGGACAGAGATACAGGATGAACGGTGGAGGGCAGAGTTAAGGGTGTTTGGGGCAAGTGCAGCTACATTGCATGAAGGTATTTACTAAAAAGAACCAGCTCCTCAAACCATCACACTGACTTTTTTATTGGGGAATTTCCTTCGTTTCCCCCCATATTTTTGCCACCAAGAGATTTTTGACACGACATGTGACACCCTGGGAAGGTGTTTGTTTCCTACTGTACAAACTGACAAGAGCCCAGGCCGGGAGGGTCAAATGCTCTCCTGCAGGTTCCCTGGTACCTCGCTGTGGCTCTGCAGACCTCCAAGGGTCAAACCGTTCTCTGTAAAATGTCTTCCCCCATAAAACAGCCTGTGCAGATTCCCCGGCAGTTAAACAGCTCCGAGCGCCCCCCAGCACCAAGCAGCAGGACTGCACAGCCCCTCAGGCAGGAACTGCTGGCCTCACCCAGGCATCTCGGTGCACTTGACCCAGGACTGTTTGGCCACCAGGGCAGAGGAGGCACCCTGAGCCCAGGGGCTCTGACGCTCTCACCTTGGTGGCTTTAACCCGTGCAATGCCTCTGGGTGCGCGGAGGAGGGGTGGAAGGTCACGAGTGCCGCTCCTCCGGGGACGGTCCCGGCACGTAGCTCCTGGGCGGCTCCACCAGGTAAGAGTACGAGAGCCCAACCATGACCTATGAGAGCAGAAGAGCCATCAGCATGCGGCCCGCGGGGCTGGAGCCCTGGCTCCCCCAGGGGCAGGATGGGGAGGGGCAGGCGACCGTCCCCGGGGTGCTCACCATCAGCAGGCCCAGCAGGCCCATCATCACCCCCAGCATGATGTAGAGGTTTTCGGTCAGGCCTCCAGCCCACAGGGGCCCCAGAATGGTGGCGATTCCCCCCACTGACCGTCGCAGGCCCTGGCTGAAACCTACAGCACGGGAAGAACACAAAGGGTTAACGCTGCCTGCCGTCCCCAGTTCCTACCACCAGGGGGCACCACGCCACCCAGGGCACTGGCCTGCCTGGGGTGTGACCGGAGGCAGCCATGCTCCATTCCCGCTGGCAGCCTCTCCGCGGGTGGGGGCCTTGCCTTTCTCTTGGTGGGGAAGCCTGAGCGATCGCGTGGCACTACACAAGCAGATAATGGCCATCTGGGAGCCAACGAGACTGCCTCAGTGTTGGGCCGTATCCCCCCCCAACCAAAGGAGCGAGGCCGCGGGACTGGTGGACCATCCCAGCACAGAGAAAGACAGGATGGGAGAGGGGAGGTCGGCGACAGAGAGAGAAGCAGCGCCCCCCACCCCCCGTCCCCCAAAAGAAAGTCCCACGGGACATGGGGCCCACACACTTTTCTGCACTGGCCCGAGAAGTAGAGCAGTGGTCTCTGTACTGCGTCCTTGCCTTCCCGTCCCGCTGGATCAGAGCGCCGGTCTGCCAACGGTACCAGCTGCTTCGAAGAGCGTTCCGTCCCCAAGCTCCGCCCAGTCCCCCTCCTCCCCACTGCTCACACCACAGGGTGGCGGAAAATACTCCACCAAAACTCTCAGACGGCCCTGGGAGTCGGAGGCCTCGGTTCCGGGTCAAATCCAGGGTGGGGTGGGGCCGGAGAGAAACGGTTTAGAGAACATGACTGATGAGGGAAGGTTATAAAACTGGGCATGTTTAGTCTAGAGAAAAAGGGGGGACCTGATAACAGACTTCAAATGTGTTCAGGGCTGGTACAAAGAGGACGAAGACCAACCGTTCCCCATGTCCACTGGAGGTCGGACAAGAAGTAATGCGGGTGATCGGCAGCAAGGGAGATTTAGGTTAGAATCAGGAAAGGGTAGTTAAGCTCTGAGCCGGGCGAACAAGAGAGGCTGTGGGGTCCCCATCGTGTTTTAACCGGTGGTCTAGGTATATCTGGCCCTGCCTCAGGCTTGAACTCGATGAGCTCTCGAGGTCCCGTCCAGCTCTACATTTCTGCCAGGCCGGGAAGGTCAGTGGCCCCCGGTCACAGCAGTAGGCAGAGCCACGCTGGGTTCCCTAGCTGCTTCGCCCTCCCACCTGTGCCACCCCAGCTCTTCCACCCTCCCCTGTAAATTCATTCAGCCCAGTCATTCAGGGAGGCCTGCCAAGGAGAAGGGTGTCCCCATTCAACTCTTTGAAATGGGCCACCATCATTACCACTACAAAAAGTGATTTCTCCTCCCTTGGTATCCTACTGTTAATTCAATTGTCTCGTTAGCACTCACCCCCACTTGGTAAGGCAACTCCCATCTTTTCACGTGCTGTATGTTTATACCTGCTACTGTGTTTTCCACTCCGTGCATCTGATGAAGTAGGTTACAGCCCACGAAAGCTTAAGCCCAAATACATTTGTTAGTCTCTACGGTGCCACAAGGACTCCTCGTTGTTTTTGCTGATCCAGACTAACACGGCTACCCCTCTGAAACCCATTCATCGGCGGCAGGAGTGGCTCAGATCACCCCGGCAAACCAGTCACTGAGCTGAGAGGGACCCAGCCAGCTCCGCCAACACAGAGCGGATGCAGGACTCAGCGGCTGGAGTGGGCAAGGCTAAAGTGGGATCGAAATTGGACCCTGGGAATCGGCGTTTGATCAGAAACCCAACACAGCCATGCGAAATGGAAACCCGTCTTGGAAAGGGGGCCCGGTGCCATGGTTTAACAGCCCCCTCCTGGGACAGAGCTATCTGCTGGGACACCAAGATCCCGACAGACAGGCCAGACTCAGCCCCGGGGGAACTCAGCTCCGCCAGGGCCAGGGAGGAGTCAGGCCCAGCTTGTGCGGGGGGAAGCGAACGGTTCGGTGCTCTTAAGAGCAGCTGCCCCGAGCTGCTGCCCCGGTGTCCCTACAAGGCGGGAGGGGTGGGAGAGGCTGACCGCACAGAGGTCATGTGTGTGTTTTAGGACACCCATCTCTAGGGTGCCCTTCATTGTGGTATCTGGGCTTGGAGCGAGGAGGAGCAGGCAGGCATCTGCAATTTGGGGCATGGCTCAGCTGGTCCCAGGGCAGACTGTGCTCTGAAGGGGAGTATGGGGCTCTGAGTGCCGCCGATCTCTCTCAGGGCAGGTAGGAAGTGGGCGCCAGGCCCCAGCCCGGGCACCGACCCCTCCCTGAGGCTCACCTTGTGTTCTCTCTGCTGTGACCTTGGAGAAGAGCGAGACCTGGGAGACAGCCACGAAGGGCAGCCCCAGCACCTGCAGGAATACGCCGACCACCAGCTCAGACAGCAGGACGGGAAAGCTTCCTATGGGCAGCAAAGCAGACATGGCAGGGGGGTGGATGGGCCCGGCGTGCAAAGAGCCCCAGACCCTGGCAGACTCGACTCAGGGCCTATGCTCGTTCTTGCCCGGTAGATGGGCAAGCCTCTGGCATGCTCTGCCCGGCCCCAGTATGCTCCAGGCTAAGTTGCTAGCATTCCGAATCAGCAGAGGCCCAGATGTTCATGACGCTGGGCGCCCATGAGAGCGCCCCCTGCTCCCTTCCCCGGGCACTGAGCAGGGAGAGGGGCCGGGGAACTGCAGCGCCAGCCCATGCTGCCTACAGCAGCTGAGCATCGCCACCACTCATCCAGGCAAGGGGTCTCCTCTCCACCACACAGCCCCTGCTGGGCCAGCCTGCACCATGCAAGGTGCCACGCAGCCCAGGGGAGCACTCCAGAGCCATGCCAGGCTCCTGTCCCCCAATCATCCCTAGCCAGCGAACCCAACCCCCTGCCAAGTGATTCCCCAGGAAGAGAGGAACCGGAGAGCCCAGAAGGGGAGGGGGCAGTCAGTTACCTTGGGGCCTTGCCAGGAAGAGCAGGCACCAGACACAAGCCACGTTGCAGATGACCAGCCCGAGCACCAGGATCACACGGTCGGGGAGACGGCTGCTGAGGCAACGCACCAGGAAGAAGCCGCAGATCACCTGTGGGGGGTGGGGGAGACGAGTTATTCCACAACCCCCGGGCCGGGTGCAAAGACCAGTGAGAAGTGGGGCCCTTCTGCTGCTGGGGGGAGCCAATCAGAGTCGGGGGGGGGGGGTGACCCAGGGTGGGGACCTGAAGGGAAGGAGGGCAGAGCAAGCCCCGCATAGGGCCTCTTGCAGGCTAGCAGCGCCTGAGAGCCAGCCAGCACCAGGCCCCCAGCGCTGGGCACACGAGCACATGCTCTGTATTCCCTTATCAGAGGAGTCACTGCTTGCCAGCGCCCTGCCTTCCCCCCTCACGGCCTCAGCACCACTGCTCGCCCTTCCCCTGGCAAACAGGCCGGCCATGCCCGGGCACAGGTGCCAGCCAGCACAGCCAGGCTCCAGGAAACGGCCTGCGCCATGCAGGTTGGCAGGGCGAGGCCATAGGCTCTCTGCCAGCAGGGCATGAGGTTTCCCCAGCCTGCAGCCCACCCTGCCCTAGCTGCAAACGGAGACCACTGGCAAGGACGCCCCGCTCCGCACGCTGCCGGAGCAAGGGCAGAGGAGAGGTCCCACACCAGTTCTGTCTGGCACTCTCCCCTCCCTGCACTCACACCGGGCCAGCTCCACCCGTGGGAACAGCGAGGGAGCCGGGGGAGCCGGGCAAAGACATTTCAGCCCCGTCCATGCCGGTGGAGGAGCATGAGACCCTGTCTGCACCAACGCTCCCAGAGGGGCTGGAACAGGGCCGCAGCTACGGGCTACGCAGGAGAGGCCTGGCTGGACGGGACCCCAGCATCACTAGCCTCTCTCGCTGCCTGGGCTAGACAGAGGAGATCGGGGCTGGAGGGCTGGCTCAGAGGACGGCTTGGCTTAGTGATGAGGACGGGGGGCCTAGACCTCCTTCCACCCCATCCCCAGTCTGGCTGTACACAGAGCTAACGCATGGGGTAGAGAACAAGCAGCACCTGCAAATATCTGAAGGATCCCAAAGGGGGGAGGGGGGCAGGTCACCAGGAAGGCCGGGGCACATGCTGAGAAATAGGGTCAGACATTCATAGGTCGCGAGCGCTCTCGGCAGGGTCCGGATCGTGCGTGTGCACACGCACCGTGGGACGGGAGCCGGTCACCTGCCCCAGGCCATGTCTGCCAGGACCCCCACCTTTACAGACCCCCAGGGCCGGGGTCTCACCTACCTCGATGCCGCACAGGAAGTACATGATGCTGTTCTCGAGCTCCCCGAAGCTCAGGTAGCGCTGGGTGATGGGAGTCACCATGGTCTAGAGACAGATACAGACAGGCAGAGAAAGCAACCTAGAGTCACACATCTGCCCACCCTCCCTTCATGGCTGTGAGGAGCCCCCTCTGCGTGGAATGGGCAGGTACAGACCCTCGCTCCCCTGCTCTGCCCCAGAGGGAGGGTTCTCCTGACCAGCGCGTTGGGTCTCTGCTCCCGCTTGTCTTCCCTGAGATGGAGGTAAGCTTGGGGTCATGCCCAACGTTCACCCAAATTCTGGGCTTCACAAGGAGACCTTGGGCCAGGGAGAGATGCCCACTCTCTGGGCGCCAGGTGCAGGTGAAAGGTGAACCTCACCAGGGGTCTGGGAGAGGCCGGAGCACCACATGGAGGGGAGAGGAGATCCCCTGTCCCCCTCACCCCCATACACATATCCAGAACCTGGGAAGGGCTGGACAAGAGACACTCCCTGGACCCAGTCTGGTTGTGAGAGGAGCTGTAGCCCCCACCACCAACATGGAGAAGAACCCCCACCCCCCAATCTCGGTGGGAGTGGAACAGAGTGACCTGCCCATCAAGTCCCCAGGTACTCACCTCCAGGGCTGTTTGGTTGAAGAGGGTGATGAACTGGGCAGTGAGCAGAACCACCACTTCCTCCCGCAGGTACTCTGCAACGACACCAGGGGGACGTCATGGGGCTATGGCGCTGGGAAGGAGAGCGAGGGTGGAGGCGGGAGAGACATCGCCCAGTGGAACAGGTCAGTGGGCCAATCAGGCAACAGGGAAGGGTGGGGGGGTGACACAAGCAAAGTGCCAGACACTCCTCAGGGCGGGGAACGTGATGCCGCTGTAACCAGACATGCTGGGCAAGGGAGCCAGCCGGGAGAGTCTGATCCTTTTCTGGCCCTGAACTCCATCCACAGCAGCCCCGCACTCTCCTGCATGCCAGTTTCTTCACTCATTGGCTCCCAGTGTACATGGGTGTGAGCAAGAGGCAGCTCTGCCCTCCTCCACTGTCCACCGGCCCCCGGAGCCCAGCCTTTCTGGAGCACCAGCTGGAGAGTCCAGGCCGCCTTTCCCACCAGGCTGGCACGGCACCCGACTCCCTCTCATGCAAACCCTTCCACAGCCCCATCCTACCGGCTCACACCACGGCTTGCTGGCTGACCTTGCGCCACTTCCTTCCCCTCTCTGGGCCTCAGTTTCCCCTATTGCAACCCAGGGATAACAGCCCTGGGGGAGGGGCAAAGGCTCAGTGCCCAGAGAAGGGAAGGGACCATCAGGGTCTCCTACAGCTGGGCCTGCACTCCCCGTTCTGTGCCCAGGTCTGCTCCCTGCCCACCAGGGTGCCCGTGTGATGCTGGGTCCAGGCTGACGAGTCTGTGACCCTTGGGTGTTGACCCATCTACTTGCTCTGGGGCAGGGCATGGGACTCTGGGGACAAGCAGGAAGGCCCCACGGTGCCCACAGGCCCTCTCGCCACTCAGAACCCAAACAGCTCGCTGTCCGTTCCCATGTAGCTGTCCAGAGCAACGGGAGACCACCCCCTCATCCCTTCCCCCCTCCCCCCCAGCAACAGCCCCACAGCGTCAAGATCCTTTGTTCACAGCTTGGGGGCTTATGTAGCTGCCAGGCTGGTGCGACGGGACACGGAGGGTTCGTCAGCAACACTCCAAGCAGCCGCCATGCCGGGTCTGCGGAGCGTGTGGTTCACCTTTCCCCTAGAAGCTCAGACCCCCTGATTACGGCGCGCACGGCTGGCCTTGTGACTAGGCTGTCAGCGGCGCGGGTTCGATTCCAGCTCTGCCACGCTCCCGGGAGGGTAGGATCCTGGTTCGACTGAAACCCGTGACAAATCCCCCCCACGCACTGCCCAGCACGGGACATGCCAGGCTGCCTGCCTCTAGGGCCCCCAGCTGGATCCCCGCAAAACGCTGGGCTGCAGGGGCGCTCACCTCGCATGGCGCTGAAGTTCCGAAAGGGGCTCTTCTCCTTTACTCTGCCCTCCTCCTCGGCCAGGTGCCCGTTGGGCACGTAGCGGGACTCGTCCCCCATGGGGGGCTCGGCGGGCACCCGCTGGACGGTGCCGCCATAGCTCCGGTGCTCAGCGGGCTCCTCCTGGCCAGCGTCGTGCTGCACCAAGGGCTCCCGCTCCTCCTCCTGCGGCGCTGCCAGCGCCGCTCGCTGTGGGTGGGGCCCGGGCTGCAGGTCATAGTACATCGCCACGACCACGAACTGGAGCAGGAGCCAGAGCAGGCACATGAAGAGCTGCACAGACAGACGGACACCTGAGAGCCCGGAACCGCCGCCCCCCCACCCAGGGAACTCAGGGCCGACTCCCGCGGGCAGCTCTCGCCGGCTGCGCGCAGCGCCCTGGGATACTCACCCCCGGCGAGGTGAACTTGTTGACCTCAAAGGGCCCCAGCCGGAAGTTACAGAGCCGCAGGAAGAGGTTACAGGCGGGTCCTGAGCACAAAGAGACGGCAGGTCACACGCGGGCACTGGGAGGAAAACCCAGAGTGCGAGGAGGGTGGGACTGGCAAGAACGGGCACCATCAAGGAGATGGTGGGTCTCTCTCACCCTCGCCACCCCTACTCACTGCCTCTGGCAACAGCCTCTCTGCCATGGAACCGGAGATCCTTTGTCACATGTCCCCCGTCCCCGAGAGGCAGCGCCACCATGGTCTGGCACCACACTGCCATACCCTGGCCCTGTACCCTTCCCAACCTGAGAAACACCAGCCTCCGCGGCATCCGCCCTCCGTTACCACAGCTTGCTTTCAAGGGCACAGGGCAGCCAGAGCCGAGCCTGCTCCCTGCAGTGGCCCCTCTCCACAGCCACTGGGGCAAGGGCCTGGTGTGTGGGGCAGGCGCCGCCCCGAACACGGACAGGGCGTGGGGACAGCAGAGCCCCAGTTCATGGCTCAGGCCCACCACTCCCCCCATGCTGAGGGCCTGCTGCGGACAGGGCGTGGGGGCACCCAGGGGTACCTTACCGATCAGCAGCCCGACCTGCCGGCACGCCATCACTGCAGCAAACACCGTGGCGCGCTCCTGTGAGGTGGTGGAGCGGGTGAGATAGCCAAAGATGGAGGCACCCGCTCCTGTCCCAACACCTGCCAGAAACAAAGACAGTCAGGGGCAAGAGACGGGGCAGGTGCCCAAAGCCCCCGGCACAAGCACCTGGATCTGGAGACCCACATGGCCCCCGGCTTCCCCACCAGCAGCTCTTACCTGCCACCAGCCGGCTGCCCAGGAGAAGCCACTTGGAGACGCCCATAAAGTACATGAAATTCCCTGCAATTGGGGGGGATAAAAAGCAACAGGTAACGCCGGGAGGAACATGCAAGCCAGGAACGGGGTGCAGGCGCATCCCTGGAGCCAGCGGGGCTAGCCAAGAGGCAAGCCTCATGTGAGGGGAGGGGGGCAGGCACTGATGTCCCCTGCTGGCTATAATCAACCCCACGTACACCTGTGGGGGGTCTCATCCCATGGGGCTAGAGCAGGGGTAGGGTCCTTCCGATCTCCTGGTTTCTACAGCCTAGTGTTGCAGGCAGGCAGGTTATCCGCGATCCTGCCCTGAAAGGAGCCCCCGTGTTAAAATGGCATCGCAGGCTCCACGCTCGTCGTCCTGTACCACCACCCACCTGTGCAGCAGAGCACGTGGGCTGACGTAAACGGGTACTTTGCTAGCTGCCAGCGTGGCAGGCTCAGAGCTGGGCTCTGTCCGGCTGATGGGTCAGCACCAGCAACAGAGGGTCTGCAGGCTGGATTCTGCCCCACAGGGATCCCCCAGCACCTCGTAACTGAGGGCCCGTTTGGGCCCTGCAACTGGACCTTGGTTAACAATGAATTCATCTGATGCGTGAGCCAGACTAGAACCCAGCTCCCTGCTGTAGCTGGCTGGCTCTGCGCCTAGGAGGAGAAGCAGGTGCTCGGGATCTCTATAAATCAGGGCCCCAGGTGCCTGCATTTAGAGTTTGGTGTTGCACGTTTACACCCTTGTGATAAGTGGGGCTAATCCTGCCTTCCTGCGGGCCAGTGCCCGGGACACGGGCTCACCCTGGACTGCTCCCACCAGCGAAGCAGCCCAGCAGGCAGCCCCCAGACGGCCTTCGCTTGCTCACTCACCCACTATCTCAAACATGTTGGCGAAGAGGATGATGGCTTTGGTGCGCTGGCTCCGGTCAGACCAGTGCCCGAAGAGGGGCCCGGTGAGCAGGCCGGTGAGGCTGAAGGCAGAGATGCCCAGGCCCAGGAAGTACGGCTCAGCATGGAGCGTCTGCAGGTAGGCCCAGATCGTGGGCAGAATCACCGCTAACGGGGAGCAGAGACAGACAGTCAGGGGCTCACGCCACAGCGCTAGAATAGGTCCTGCCAGACCACCTCAAATGGGTGCTTAGCCCTGCCCCGAATCCAGGCTCCTGCCACCCTGGAGCAAATGGACAGCCCCCCTCATGAGACAGCCATGGAGCAGCATGAGACCCGTCCTGGCTGGCCTTGGACTAAGAGGGCAGAGGTCTCTGGGTCCCCTAGTCCTGCCAGCCGGGCCTCTGATCCCCGCCCATGGCGACCGCCGACTATACAGCCGGATCACCAGTACTGACGCATTGCTCAGGAAGGGGGAGATGCCAACCACGCAATGGCTCAGACCGCCCCCCTCTGGGCCCTGGGAGCTCCCCAGTGACTGCAGGGCATGTCACCCTCCCTGGGACAGAAGGTGCTAGATGCTGCAGCAGCTCCCCAGACCCAGGTGGACCCCAGCAGCACCCCATGGCCTCGGACCCCTGCCCTCCTTGCTAAGGCGGCACACCCAAGCCTGTTTTGTCTCAGCCTGCCAGAACCTCCCTCCCTCAGTCAGGGGCCCTCACCCACTACCCTAGAGCTCCTGCAAGGCCTTACTGCGAGGTGTTTACGCAGTAGCCGAGCCCCTCAGCCGGGCGAGTGGGCCGTGCGCCTCACCCAGTCACTGCCGTCTTACGTTGCACTTAACAGGCATTGCAGGAGGGAGACAGAGAAACTCCATGAAGCTCACCAGAGGCCAGAACCAAAGTCCTCACACACCTTCCCCGCACCACCAGCCCCCTGCCATCACCTTCTTTAAGCAGAGCTTAGTTGCTCTATCTGTGGCAAGAAGCCCGGGACCCTTTCCCATAGCTACCTGCCTGCCACAGCTTCTACCACGTCGGTCCTCTCTGCCCGTTGGCCTGCATAGGCGTCTATAACGCACCCACCACAAACAGTGTCTGAGTGCTGCCAGAATGAGAAACATGAGGCCACCAGTGCCAGGCTGCCCACTGCCCTCCGTGCCCCAGGTCTCACTATTCGCCCTCGCTGGGCAGTCACAGTAGGATGGCCAATGAGAAGACATCCCCCGCTTTGCTTACGGGCACCCCCCACTACCCTGCAGCCTGCACCAGAGAGAAACAGCAATGCTGCCCCTGCATCTCCCCGCTCTCACCTTCCCTCCCTAGTTAAGGATTTCCACCGGCTGCCCCAGGAAAAGAGAACCAGCCTCAAGGTTCGGCTGCTGCCCTTTGAGACCTCACTGACATCTGCCCTTCGGGAGCTGATGCTTGTAGCATCCCACGTACAGAGAGCGCCCACCCTGCTGCCCTTTGGTGGGATTCAATCGCCCACCCCCACCAGCCAGGGAGCCTTGCTCAGTCATTGTCCCCAGGTCTGGACTTGCCCTTCTCATGGACGGGAAGGGGGAAGGAGGAGGAGAACAGGAAGGCCCCAGAGCGGAGAGTTTTCCCTGGGAAAAGGAAAGAAGAGCCCTTGGGTAATGAAGGAAGAGAGGCAGGACTGGGATATGCTGGCCAAGAGAGGGAGGAGTCGGATATGAACACCGCCCACCCCTGTTTATACTCTGATGGAGCTAGCATGCTAAATAGAGCCGCTCCGGCACAGACAAACCTTGAGTGACAGGGACGAGGGTGGTGGGGTGAACAGCGCCAGAATGGGGGGCAGGACAGCAAGGAGCTCCGCTTGGGTTTAGAGTGGCAATAAGCCAGCAGGATACACTGGAGAGAGGGGCTGAGAGGTGGGGTTTACAGAGGGGACAGGGAGCGCCACGAGTCATCAGCCTAGATGGTCAGGGCGAGCGTGCGCAGAGCCCCAGAGAGAGGCTGTGAAGGGAGAAGCGGAGCAGGCCGAGGATAAGGCCTGTGTGACCCCAGTGTTAGCCGCAGCAGAGGTCAAGGAGGACAGAGTGGAGGCCCCAAGGTCTGGTGAGGCCATTGGTGAGATGGTTTCAGTGGAGGGCCGCAGGCGGGAGGTGGGTTGAATCCAGCGAGGAGCTCAGAACAGTGGAGGTGGTGGCTGTAACTGGCACAGATGAAGGGGAACAGTGAGCGGGGGGCGGGGGCTGGAGAGGAAAGCTAGGTTCAGGGAGAGCTTGGAGAATGGGGAATGGTTTAACTTGTGTATTTTCCCCATCTGTAACTGGGTTGCATATCAATCATCTCTATGTACCTGGGGCCTTTTCCTTCTTGCGTAAGTTCCAGGCACTAACCGGCTCTTGAGCACACGCTGCGGTCAGTGCCGTCATCTCAGGTCACGTTCCCACTGGGACGGCGAACCCCGGCCAGCACCATCACTCGGTTATCACCAGAACTGAAGGAACATTGGCTCGGCCAAGGGGAGCAGCAAATCAACTCCTGGCAGGCTCAGTTCTCCCTTCCTCTTCCCATACGCTGTGCTCTACAACGGCCATCCCAACAGCAGGGCAGCGCCTTGCCCGGGGAGGTGGCCTCCAGCTGGGCAACCCATGCCCAGGGAAGAGGCCAGGGATCTGGATGAAGCTGCAGGTGCTAGGAGACTGGGTCTCTCAAAGGCAGAGGAGATGTACTCAGCAATACATGTCAGATTCCCCATGCTGGGGCATGGATGGAAAGTCACCGACAAGGGGGCTGGAGACGAAGCGGCTGCTGTGGGGACAGGCCCCTCTTCCCTCCCCTGGTCTGCAGTATTCACCTGGAGTGCCAGTTCTGTGCACAGCGATGAGGCTTGTATCACCAGGGCCAGGTCTCGTGCCCCTCTGTGGATGGGCGATTGAGAAAGCCAGGCAGATAAGGGTGTTAAGGTGGCTCTGGATTGCTGTCTGAGCCGCCAGGAGATACGGGATGGCAAGGAGAGACTGAGGACATGACGTGCCTCTAGTGAGCCACAAATCAGGAAGGGGGGGTGGGGGAGAGAACAAGAGCCCCAGTTTCTGCTGGAAGCTGACAAAAGAGACTAAATACTTACCAAAAACAGGTGGGGGGGGGGGGGAAAAGAGACCTGTGGATTCGAACAGGAGGAGGGACGGACAGGAAGGACCCTGCAGGCAGGACAGTTTCAGCTCGTCCCTTTCATGATGTCCCACCCGGACTGCAGAACGTTGTGTGTCCGGGCGACGTTTGTGGATCCAGAGCTCAGCTGGGACCAGAATGACCTGGGGCACCTGCAGGGCTGGCTCTTTTGAGAGACTGGGTCTCTCAAAGGCAGAGGAGATGTACTCAGCAATACATGTCAGATTCCCCATGCTGGGGCATGGATGGAAAGTCAGCGACAAGGGGGCTGGAGACGAAGCGGCTGCCTAGGGCGGCAAAAAAGCCACCCGCCGCCCCGCCCCCCCCCCCCCAAGCACGGCAGGGGAGAGCGCCGAGCCCAGCCACGGGCCCGCTCTCCCCGGCGGCCAGAGCATCAGGGGGAAAGTGGAGAGCCCCCGGCGGCCAGAGCACCGGGAGCAGGGCGGCGAGCCTGGCCGGGGCTCTCTGCTCTCCCCGGCGGCCAGACCGTTGGGGGGAGGGCGGAGAGCCCCCGGCAGCTCTCTGCTCTCCCCGACCGGCCGCGGGAATGCTGCGGGGAGGGCGGCGAGCCCAGTCCCAGCCCCGCTCTCGGGCCGGAGCGCCCCGCCACGCTGCCCCCCTCCAGGCGCCGCCCCAAGCAGATGCTTGGTGGGCTGGTGCCTGGAGCCGGCCCTGGGCACCTGCAGCCATACTCTGAAGAGAAGCACCGCGGCCCAGGGCACAGAGGGAGCCCGGAGACCTAGGTTCTAGCCTTGGCTCTGCCACTGACCTTGGGCAAATGCTCCTTTTCCCCACCCCGCTCTGTCTGTCCTGGCTACACAGAAGGTGAGCTCTTCAGAGCAGGGGCCGTCTCCTTGATCCCGGCTGCAGATCTCAACACCCGACCACGGGAAGGCCTGGTGATCGCTCACCCTGCTAAGCTGAGGGGGAAGCTCCCTGTGCTGCGTCAGGGAATGCAGAGAGCTGGCTGCCAGTCTCAGTGGAGACCCTCATGGGACAGGCCACATGCTGTGTGCCCAAGAGCCTGGGACATGCACAGTGGCGAATGTTCCTCAATCAAACCTTCAGTGTTTCAACACAAACACTTCATTACGGACACTTCTTGGGATGCCAGCGACTCAGGCCCTTGAATTGAGCAGCCCAGCTTCGAGCATGAGGATATCCAGGAAACCTGCTCGATGGGTAATTAATAGAATCCACCGGCCACCAGAGCAGAGCCCCGGCCCCTCTAGTCCAGCAGCCTTCTTCATCACAACAGGCCGATGGCTCATCCAGGCTGGCAGCCTCCCTGCAACGGTGGCCACCCCAGGGCTCGGATTATGTCGTATCAGCTCATGGAAGGAGTGGGAGATGCTTCTGCTCCGGCATGGGGATCAGTTTAGCCCCTGAAGCAGGAGGAGTGATAGCGCTTGCAATCTTATCCTGGGTAGCGAAATAGCAGCGGGGAAAGGGTAAAGTATCAAAACCCAGCTCCACACGGTCTGGATCCATCCTTGGTCCCTTCCTGCAATAAAATCACTGACCCCTTAGGGGCTCTCGGGTAAGGGAAAACCAAACAAGGGTACCAAGAGAGGGGAGGGAAACTGGAGCTGATGGACCCAAGGAGTCAGAAAACGCCAATCAGTCCTGGGGACCGTCTGCAGCCAACACAGCCCCCTCTACTGAAAGAAGGGGGAGAAGGGAGTAGCTGTGAGCTCACCTATAACCAGTGCCCCTGCCCTGCTCCCTGGCGGGCTGGGAATTCTCAGCACACTTGACAGACTGTTGGCAGATGTAAATCAGCTGGGGGTGCCGAAGGCTGGCACCCAGCAGCAGTGCCTTCTCCAGTCCCACCCTTCAGCTGACCCTGGAGGATGAGTTACAGACTCAGATTCCAGCTTGTAAAATATTAACAGAGGAAACTGGGAGGCCAGCTCTGCTTCAGCGGGGCCCTCCAGTCCCCCCACACCACCAGGCTGTGTGGAGGAGCTGGGGGGGGGGCCTGCGAGACCCACTCCAGGCCTAGCAATTCCCAGCACCTTGGGGAGCACTGGAGAACGTCCCACCAAGGGGTAAATGTCCCAGTGAGAAAAGAACAATGCATCTAAAAATCCATATAGAAACAAACCCACATACCCAGCCAGCCCCCAAACCCTGCCGGGCTCCCCAAACCCCTCCATGGCTCTCATCCACCATCGCTCCAGTAGAGTTGCAGGAGATGCCCCACAACTGATCTAAGATGCCCATGTCTCCTTCTAAACTGCTACTGCAATGTACCAATCCCTTTGCTACCCCACCAGCTTGTGAGGGGAGGAGGGGCACAAGCACCTGGTCCAAGGCATCGCCATTAAAATATTAATATTAATTAATGGCGATAACCCATCTCCTAGAACTAGAAGGGACCTTGAAAGGTCAAGTCCAGCCCCCTGCCTTCACTAGCAGGACCAAGTACTGATTTTACCCCAGATCCCTAAGTGGCCCCCTCAAGGATGGAACTCACAACCCTGGGTTTAGTAGGCCAATGCTCAAACCACTGAGCTATCCCTCCCCCCCCCAAACAGTCTCCAGTCCTGGGGTTTCAGACAAGGGCTTGCTGCCTCCGGCTGCTGTTCTCACATGGGATTGCGCGACCCAGCCAGAAAAACAAGGCAGCACAGGGTCGCATGCCAGAGGCAGAGCACAGGCAGTTCAGGTGTGCTGGCAAGAGACAGGACCAGCCCCACTGCAGGGTCACACGGCAAATGCACAAGGGGGGCTCTTGAGGTAGGGTGGAGGGGGGGACCAGCATGATTCCAAAGGCAATCTACTCTGTTCTCTAGTACAATGATGACCATGCCTGTAACCTTCACCTCTCCCCCCACCCCTTCCCTCCCCCGTTCAGAGATTCAAGAAGGCCTCTTCCTTCCTCTCATGCTATCCTGACCTGACTATTGCTGGGCCCCGAGTCTGAGCCACCTTTCCACCTCCCCAGTTCCAGGCTCAGCTGGGGGCCTGCTCTAACTGGGTGAAATCCGATGGCCTGCACTATGGCCCCTTCCGGCCTTCACATCTATTAACCCAACCTGTGACCATCTATAATAGATGGAGTGCGGAGTGGGGCAGCCGTACCCATTGTGCCAGCCCTACCCACAGAACCCCGCTGAGCCAGGGGGATACCTGACTGGGGGGACTCCATTGCAGCACAAAGGGTCCAGAATGCAGGCCAGAATCAGAGCCCAGCTCTGCCACCAACTTGCTGGCTGACTTCAAGCAAGTCATTTTCCCCCCCAGTGCCTCAGTTTCCCCATCTGTGACATGTCGAGACAGAGACTCACCCTGTCCACCAGGTCCATTAACATCCACAAGGCTCAGTCACTACAGTGATGGGACCAGAGCAGACTCACAAACCCACCCCCAGGGACAGAGCTTCTACCTATGGGACCTAAACCAGCGGGTTTGTCATTCATGGAGGAAGCAGGACGAGGCGCCTGGGTGCCCCCTATTGGCGCAGCAGCTCTGCAGGGCCCATGGGGGGGCCCCAAAGGGAGTGAAGGTGTCTGGAGTCACCCTCCGGGTTACGGCTCTACCACTCAGTGCCCAGCCCTGGCTGGCAAGGCATCACCCCCTGCCCATCGCCCCCTACCCCCAGTGCTCACCGTACTCAATCCCTCCCGAGAGGAAGAGGAGCCCAATGGTGAAGTTGGTCAGTTTCTTCTTCCTCTGATACTCCATAGACCCTGCCGCTTTCCTCCCCGTGGCCGTGGAGGTGCCGGTTCCCTGCAGGACTCAGAGCCCGGCTGCGACGTCTCTGCTGCCAGGGGCCATCGCTGCTGCTGTTGCTGCTACGTACCGCCTCGGTGCCTAGCCGGGCAGCCCTGGCCTCTCGCCAGCCCTTCCTAGGTGCACATCGCTAGAGGCCCCGGCTCGCCCCAGCGGCCTCCACCAGGATCCACCGAGCGAGCCCGCAGCTGAGAGCAACCAGGGCAAAGCGCCGGCCGGCTCCTCCCCCAGCGCGCCTCGGCTCCCAGGTGTGCCGGGCTCGTGGGCAGGCGCCTCTGAAGGAGAAGCAGCAGCTGTGTGTCCCCCCCCGGGAATGCGGGCGGCTCAGCACCGCCTCCTGCGAGCCCCGTGGCTGGGGGCTAGCGGCTCGCCGCGCAGGGGGGCTGCTATTGGCCCCAGTGCAGGGGAGGGACTGGAGGGAGGGGGATCCGGAGTCTCAGGGACAGGAAGGCAGAGACATCTCTTTAAAGATTTAATTGCAATTTGTTAATGACAAAGCCCAGGCACTTGGGCAGCATCTGCTCCGCGGCAAGTCGGGCCCCCCCGCCCCTTCCCCAGCCAGCAGGGGCTCACGCACGGGGGGGGGGGTCAGGCAGGAAGCAAGCGGCCAGGGGCCTTGGCTTGCCCCCCTGGGCAGGGAGCGAGAGCTCAGCGACCAACCCAGCTGGGTGGGAACCGCAGGGCGTTTTGGGACAACAGCCGCCCGCAGCCGGGCGTTGAAAGGGCGGCCCCGCCCCCCCCCCCGACACACCCCTGGGCCGGAGAGATCAGGAGACCCCTCCCCCGCCTGAGTTATCACAACAGTCCCGCTGCCCCCCCCCCCCCCGTGAGATGGGCTGAGGCTCCCCCCTGGGGTTTGTGCGGAGCGAGGGTCGCTGCTGCTGCCCTGGGTGTTTGTGTAGGGTCGCGGTGCCCCGGGGTTTGTCTGGGTCTCGCGGCTCAGGGGAGTGGGAGGGGTTTGTGGGGGGAGGCTGGTCTCTGGGGCGGGGCACCTAACGCCCCTACTGGCGCTGCCCGCAGGTGGAGCAGACAGGGACAGAACCCAGGCGTCCGGGGCGCCACAGGCAGAGGGGCGGAAGGGGAGGTGGGCGAGCCCTGGCTCCGCCCCTGAGGCAAGCCACGGGGAACCCTGTACGCACGCGCAGCACACTGCCGGGGGAAGTGCTTCCGCCCCGCACTGACATGGCGGCTCCGCATGGGCTCGAGCGGGCGCAGGTTGGCCGGAAGTGAGGCTCCGAGCCCCTGCGCCGGCCGCGCGCTCGCCGCCTCCCGCTCGCCATGGCCGGGATCCTCTTCGAGGACATCTTCGACGTGAAGGACATCGACCCCGAGGGCAAGAAATTCGACCGGGGTGAGCCAGGCCGGGGCCTCTCTCCCCAGGGGCACTTCCCGCCAGGGCGCGAGAGGGAACAGCCCCATAACCCCCCCCCCCCCCCCGGATCTGGGTCCGGATCGGGACCCAGGCCCTACGGGGGAGCAGCCCCATAACCCCCCCCCCCCCCGGATCTGGGTCCGGATCGGGACCCAGGCCCTACGGGGGAGCAGCCCCATAACCCGCCCCCCCGGATCTGGGGCTGCATCGGGACCCAGGCCCTAGGGGGGAGCAGCCCCATAACACCCCCCCCCCCGGATCTGGGGCTGGATTGGGACCCAGACCCTAAGGGGGGCAGGCCCCTTAATCCCTTCCCCTCCCTTAATTCCTCCCCACGGGGACAGGTTCCATAACCCCCCGACCCCAGATCTGAGGCTCAATTGGGATTGAGGCCCTTGAGGGGACAGACCCCATAATCCCCTTCCCCCAGAATCTGGGGCTGTATCTGGACCAAGGCCCTAGAGGTGAAAGGCCCCATATCTCGTGTGTCACTGGTTCGGCTCCTTCCCTTCCAGTTTCCCGCCTGCATTGTGAAAGTGAGTCTTTCAAGATGGACCTAATCCTGGATGTGAATATACAGATCTACCCCGTGGACCTGGGTACGTATGTAGGGTGCTCCCAGGCTGGCAACTGATCATCCCTTTGACAGGCAGCACCTGCTGAGCGAGAGCCAGTTGCTGGCAGAGGTGCCCATAACACTGAGGGCTTGTCTAGCCAGGATACAAATTCAAATTAAGGAGAGGTGTGCATCTGAAGTGTATGATTTAAAGTGCATGCTGCCATTCTGAAGGAAAGAGGCCTTCGATGCATTTAATTAATTAGGTCCAGTGGCCACAAACAGCTGTGATGTGAGGAGAACTGCTCTTCACCTGCCTGACAGCTCCATGATGTCTGGGGTCAGAGCGCATCACCTGGCACCTGGGTATGCTGCTGTGTGTCCCTGATCACCCGTTGTGACGAACTGGGCCTGTTCTCACGGTGGTCTGTGAATGCTGACAGGGGAGTGTGCTGGGATAGTCTGCATTGCAGGAGGGGATCTGCCCGAGGGCGCATACCTGAGTGTGTAACATGAGAACCCAGGAAGGGGTTGAAGGTGAGGTGACTCCTTAGCCCGGGAAACTGAACAAAGGCTGTGGGAGGGGTCGCAAAAGGAGAGTGCTGGAAGCAGGCGAGAAGGAGGCTGGAGAGATGGCTGGGAGGCAGAGATGGCTCTGACCCCCCAAAGGGGGGTGGGCTGGCATGCCCTGGGACCCCAAGCTGGACCTAACTGAGGGGGGCCCTGTTGTCTGTGCCTGCAAGACCTGTCTTGGACTGTATTCCTGTCATCCAAATAAACCTTCTGCTTTACTGGCTGTCTGAGAGTCATGTTGAATCGCAGGAAGCCGGGGGTGCAGGGCCCTGAGTCCCCCAATACTCCGCAACAACTGGTGGCAGCGGCGGGATCTACTGCACCCCGTGGATGGCGCTTCCTGCAGTAAGTGACTGGGGAGCAGTAAAACGAAGGGGGATTGACGGGGACCAGGCGCGCTGAAGAGTGAGAGAGAGACGGTTATTACCCCTGGGAGTGTGTGACCAGCGAGAAGGACTTTTGCAGTAACAGGGTCCCCCGAGGGGATCGCAGCGAGTGGTCCCAGGGGCGGAGGAGTCTGCAGCTCGACCCTGGCAGAGAGGTGGTGACCTCGAGAAGGGCTGGCACACTAGGGGGCCCCCTGGGAACTGTGGGGAGCTGTGAGCACACAGGCCGGTGAGTGGCCAGCAGGAAGATGTATGCCAAGCGGCTTAAGAGCGACCTGGTGGAGCTGTGCAAGCAGAGGCGGCTGCGCATTGGGAGGCTCACCAAAGAACAGCTCATTGCCCAGCTGGAGGCAGAAGATCGCGCGAATGAACTGATCCCTGTGTCTCAGGGAAGCAGCCTGGCAAATGCAGCGCAGGCACCAGTGTTTGTCCCAGCTGGGAGTGGTCAGCCGGCTGCTGAGGGCGTCCCGAGACCCCTCCTTCCTATGCCTAGGGGAAGGGTGGGGAGGAGCCCAGCAAATACCGAAGGCGCCGTGGCCCCCCCGGCCAGCAGGGGGTCCCCCCGGCGAAGCTCGCCGGCCAGCAGAGGATCCTCCCGGCGACGTTCGGCATCCAGGGAGCGGAATTGGCTGGAATGGGAGAAAGAGCTAAAACTGAGAGAGCTGGAGGATCGTGAACAACAGAGACAGCATGAACGGGAGGAGAAAGAGAGACAGAGACAGCATGAACGGGAGGAGAAAGAGAGACAGCATCAGCGTGAACGGGAGGAGAATGAGAGACAGAGACAGGAGAATGAGAGACAGCGTCAGCATGACCTGGAACTGGCGAGATTGAAGGGCAGCGAACCCCCGGCTGCGGTGAGTGAGGGGGGACCCAGGACTGCACGGAGCTTTGATAAGTGCATCATGGCCCCATACAAGGAGGGGGAGGACATGGATGACTTCCTGGAGGCCTTTGAGACGGCCTGCGAGCTGCACCGGGTGGATCCCGCGGACAGACTCCGGGTCCTTACCCCCTTACTGGACCCCAAATCCGTGGCATTGTACCGCCAACTGGGAGAGGCAGAGAAAGGGGACTACGAACTATTCAAAAAGGCCCTGCTACGAGAGTTTGGGCTGACTCCTGAGATGTACCGGGAAAGGTTCCGGAGTCAAGATAAAACCCCTGAGATCTCATATCTGCAACTAGCCGCCCGCATGGAAAGATACGCCAGCAAGTGGGCTGGTGGGGCCCAGACGAAGGAGGACCTGATTAAACTGCTGGTACTGGAGCAACTGTATGAGCGGTGCCCATCCGACCTGAGGCTGTGGTTGGTGGACAGAAAGCCAGAGAACCCGCGACACGCCGGGCAGCTGGCTGATGAGTTTGTAAAGAGCCGGTCAGGGGGTGGCAGGGAGGAGTCCCAAAGGAGCAATCCCACCACAACGCAGAGAGAGAGTCACCATGGGACCTCCCCGTGGGAAAATACAGAAAAACCCCATCAGAGGGGAACATCCGGCATCAGGACCATCCGACCCACTCAAGGGGACCCATGGGACATGGGCTGCTACCACTGTGGCCAAAAGGGCCACATACGGGCCCAGTGCCCCAGGCTCAGGGACAGACTGAGCAGGCCGAACCCACAGAGGGTTGACTGGGTAGAGACCCAGCCTGGCGAGAGGCAGCATTCCCAGGGAAGGGGGGCTGGCAGAGTACCACCTGCTAAGGAGGGAGGAGAGCCCCAGGCCAGCTTCTCTGGGGGGCCAGATGCTCCGGATTCAAAGTTCTCCGTTTACAGGGTTGGCGCGGGGCTGTCCCTGCGGAGCGAGTGCCTTGTTCCCCTGGAGGTGGATGGGAAGGAAGTTTATGGTTACTGGGACACGGGCGCAGAGGTGACACTGGCCCGGCCCGAGGTGGTGGCCCCAGATCGGGTGGTGCCCAACACCTTCCTGACCCTGACCGGGGTGGGCGGGACCCCATTCAAGGTTCCCGTAGCGAGGGTACACCTGAAATGGGGGGCCAAGGAGGGCCCCAAGGACGTGGGAGTGCACCACCATTTGCCCACTGAGGTGTTGATGGGGGGGACCTAGAGGACTGGCCCAGCAGCCCCCAGACCGCCTTAGTTGTGACCCGCGGTCAGAGCCGGCGAGGGGCACTGCGCCCTGGCCTTGGGGGGGGTGCCTTGCCTGAGGCGCGGGACTCTAACCTGGTGGGGAGGGAACGCCCAGGGACGCGGCTCAGGGAGGCTGCAGCTTCGGACCCAGCGGGCGAGAAAGAGCAGGTGGCCATCCCCGTCCCAGCTGCTGAGTTCCAGGCCGAGTTGCAGAGAGATCCCTCCTTGCGGAAGATAAGGGACCTGGCCGACCTCAATGCGGTACAGACCATGGGACGAGGTGGCCGGAAAAGGTTCCTGTGGGAGAAGGGGTTCCTGTACCGAGAATGGGCTCCCCCAGGGAAAATGGAGTCAGGGGGGATCAGGAGGCAGCTGGTGGTACCCCAGAAGTATCGCCGCCAGCTGCTGTGCCGGGCCCATGACATTCCCCTCGCAGGGCACCAGGGAACCTGGCGTACCCAGCAGAGGCTGCTACGGAGCTTTTACTGGCCTGGGGTCTTTGCTACTGTCCGACAGTACTGCGGATCCTGTGACCCCTGTCAGAGGGGGAGGAAGGCCTGGGACAAGGGGAAAACAGCTTTAGGACCCTTGCCCAGCATAGAGGAGCCTTTTCGGAGGGTGGCCAAGGTAAAAAGGGCGGCTCTAAACCAAGAGAGCCCAAAGCACAGACCTCCAGACTGGAGCGCTGTGAGAAGACCACAGCCCAGTTGGAACCCCAGAGGTATGGGGGTGGGAAAAGGGCGCAGGCCGCATAAACCTTCCCACATGCGAACTGCGAGTGCCATCAAGCAACCCCAACCTAAGGGGGAGCGTGAAACTGGAGGGGCCTGGTGTAATTCTCACCAAGGAATGGGAGGGATGCGGGGGCATCCATGGGAACGGGGGTAGGTTCGAACTTCCCCGGGTCACTGGCTAAAGTGACCCTGCTCAGTTCGGTCTCGAAGGGGGGAGAGATGTGACGAACTGGGCCTGTTCTCACGGTGGTCTGTGAATGCTGACAGGGGAGTGTGCTGGGATAGTCTGCATTGCAGGAGGGGATCTGCCCGAGGGCGCATACCTGAGTGTGTAACATGAGAACCCAGGAAGGGGTTGAAGGTGAGGTGACTCCTTAGCCCGGGAAACTGAACAAAGGCTGTGGGAGGGGTCGCAAAAGGAGAGTGCTGGAAGCAGGCGAGAAGGAGGCTGGAGAGATGGCTGGGAGGCAGAGATGGCTCTGACCCCCCAAAGGGGGGTGGGCTGGCATGCCCTGGGACCCCAAGCTGGACCTAACTGAGGGGGGCCCTGTTGTCTGTGCCTGCAAGACCTGTCTTGGACTGTATTCCTGTCATCCAAATAAACCTTCTGCTTTACTGGCTGGCTGAGAGTCATGTTGAATCGCAGGAAGCCGGGGGTGCAGGGCCCTGAGTCCCCCAATACTCCGCAACACCCGTCTCTGGACCTGGGCGCCGTGAATATTGTGTGCCCTGGTGACTGGCTGGATCGGGCTAGGAGCCAGTTCACATGTGGCTCGCTCATCTTTGCCTTTGAGCACCTTTGGATTAACATATAGCTAGAACTCCTGGTTGTTCCCTTTCCCCTGCCCTTGTGTGCATGGGATCATGTGGCCTGTGACAGGTGTGGTTGTGAGCAGCTGGCCTCCTTGGAGGCTTGCCTTTTACCTCCTGCTCTCTGCTGTGTGTTTCAGGGGACAAATTCCGCCTGGTCATCGCCAGCACCTTGTATGAAGATGGGACCCTGGATGATGGGGAGTATAACCCCACTGACGACAGGCCGTCCAGGTAATGGGGCAGGGAGCTGTAACACGGCAGGAAGTAGCCAAGAATGCAGTAGTGTCTGGTGCAGTCCTCCGTATGAATTCCCCATGGGGTGGGTATGGTTCGCTCTCGCGGGGATCCGGACTGGCTGAGGACAGTGAACAAAGGGGTACCGGCAGTGGGGAAAGCGTGGCGATGGGGAGCAGCCCAGGGTCAGAGTCACTGCCTGATCACTTTGGCCTGTAAACACCTGGGAGAAGGGGCTAACGAGTTCCTGGCCTTTGTCTGGTGGAGTCCCCTTGTGGGCAGTTGGGCACTGCCGTCTCTCCTGGCGCGTGTGCTTGGTGCCCACTCTCTTGTCCTGCCCCCGTTCACTTTTCCTCTCTCTCTCTCTGTTTTCCTTCTCATCTTTCACTTTTATCCATCCTCTGTTTATTTTTTTGGTTTCTAAATTCTCATGTCCGTGACTATTTCTACATCATCGCTGTTGTATCCAAGCAGCCCCTACCTGTTCTTGGCGGCCCTGGTTCTGTAGCTCCCTCTCCCTATTCGCCAGGGGGTTACTTGCTGCTTGGGCTGGTGGTGGCCACTGGTGGCTCCATAGGGCTGATCGCACGTGCTCCATGTGTGCTGTGGGGGCAGAGGCCAGACTGTGCTTATGTGGCTGGCTACATTCAGGGCCATTGCAGGAGTGCAGAGGGCGCCAGGTGGCTTTCCAGGAACCATCTGGTGCTTTACCCTGATGGATGTTTGCTTTGGGCAGGAGGGTCAGGTCCGTGGGTGTGCGCCTCTCTCCACCCCCGCTCTCTTGTTGCACGCAGGGCCGACCAGTTTGAGTATGTGATGTACGGGAAGGTGTACAGGATTGAGGGAGATGAAACATCCACGGAGGCAGCCACACGCCTGTAAGTGTCCTGCTTGCCCCTACCCCCCGTGCCACTCCCCTGTTGTCCACGAGAGGTGGTGCAGTTCTGTGCCCCTCCAGAGTGCGGTGCCCAGAGCCGGGTAGTCAAGGGAGGGGGCAGCATGGTCCTACACAGAGTCGCTAGTGGATCCCTAAGGGGAACACTGGGACACTGAGCTCTGCCCGTCGCACTCCTCTCACCTAGCAGGCTCCTAATTCCCAGAGGTGAGTAGCCAGGGGCTCCCTTTAGCCACGAGGGGGCCCTCTGACACCGGGGAGGTGAGCAACAATGGCTGCTAAGGCTTCTGGAGCCTGGGTGTGATGCCCCCTCCCTGATCCATGGGATCCTGTTCTCACCTCTGCCCCTCTCCTGCCCTAGTTCTGCCTACGTGTCCTACGGGGGGCTGCTCATGAGACTCCAGGGAGACGCCAACAACCTGCACGGCTTCGAAGTGGATTCCAGGGTTTACCTCCTGATGAAGAAACTGGCCTTCTAACCGCAGGGGGCCGAGCCGCTGGAGACTGTGGCTGCACCTGGGACCCCGCCTCACACGCAGGCTTTGCAAATAGGCACGGCCTTGCTGGCCGAGACTGGGACCCTTGTAGGCAATGGCCGCTGGATTTCAGCTCCTTTGGCCCATCTGGACCCTCTGGAGGGATGCATGGCAAAAGCCAGCCCCATTTCCAGCAGGCCCTGTATTTTGTGGCCTCTGTGTTGGCCGGGCGCAGGACAGGGAGCCGTTACTGAGCCAGCCCTACCTGGTTCTGTACTAAAGTGGGTGCTTCGGATTTGTCTCTGCTTAGATCACGCTAGCAAGCGTGAGACCGTAATATACAGTGACACAGCTAAAACCGCTGGTGTTTAAGACGGGGAGTTCACCCCTGTCCGCACTCTGGCTTCTTGGTGCGCAGACATGACTGTTTCAGGCATCGCTGCACTAGTTACACTGGAAGGTTTCCTTTGCGACTCTAAGGGCTAGCCACTTCATTTTGTCTCCGAGTTGACTCTGCTCTTGTCCTCCATTACCCACGCCGGTCATTTCTGGCTAGATCCAGACCGTCACCCTGGGTTACGACTACAAAGTTTTGGGGCCCACTGCTTGTCCAGCCTCAATAAAAAGGGGAGAGGGCTCCCCCTGCTGGAGAACTTGTGATCCAAGTCTTCTAACACATGGGCTGGCCCTTAGCGACCAGCCACCGGTAGAGTTTGGCCAATGTAGCTATGGCAGTAAAGGGCCTCGGCGCCGGCAAAAAAAGGGCTTTTGCCAATAGAGTTTTTTGTTTGAGGGACTAGGACAAGCTCGCCCGGCCCAGGAGCTCGTGCCCGTTCTGATGGAGGGAAGGCCTAGAAGCCAGATGCAGAGCCGGTGTATCCAGACACAGCTCTGTTGAGCATACTCAGTCTCGCTGATTTCATTCGGGGGCTGAATCCTGGCCCTTAGATCCTTCTCTGCTGCCTGGAGTTTGAGGTGTGAATGGCCCTGAAACGCCTGTGGCCAAGGAGAGCTGTCGCCTGTAACGCAGACGTGGCCTTAGTCTCCTTAATGCATTTAATTCAGCCTAGAAATTGCTGCAGGGTAGGGGTGAGAGGGGAGATGCCTGCGAGATGCGCTAGCCTTGGAAGCGGGCCAGGCTAGGAGAAGGGGTGAGAGCCAGCTCTGTTTCTGGGCAAGGCACCTGTCTGCCTGCTGTTCCTGCAGTGGCCACAGGAGGGCGCTGGATACCTCAGTCTCAGGGGAGGGTGCAGCACTGCCTGAGCAGGGCCCTGCCCCCAATGCCCCACACACACACTCCTCCCTCCCCCGAGCGGCACGGGGAGGTGGGTGGAAGAGAGTCTGTTTCTCACTGAAGTCCCCAGAATAAGGCAGGCGCCCCCCTGTGCATGGGCCCCCAGCGAGCAGGCCCGTGTCCCCGCGCTAACCCCGATCGGTGAGCTTTGCCCCCTGCTAAGCAAGATCACAGGGCTCTTTAGAAAAATAAGCTCTTTAATCGTAAGACGTTTTCCCGGTAAAAGACGCCCGCCCCCTTCCTGATCCTTAACTCTAGCAAGCAGCCCGAATCCGTCTCCTTTCCACTGCCACAGTTGTGATAAACAGCGAGTGCTGCATTACCCTCTGTGCAGGGAGGCTGGGCTGGGGTGACGCAGGGAGACCTGGGGGCATGGGCCGCAAGTGCGTAAGTCCACAGCTGCGTTCTGCCAGCTGGTCCCCTGGCACAGCAAGCCCCCCACCCCTGGATTACGCAGTGGTCGGCTGGAGACGGGGCTGGTGGATGAGCAGTGAGTTTTCTCACCTGTGCCCTGGGGCAGGGACGAGTCCGCGCGTGTTGCATGTGTGTTGGCTGGATTCAGAGGCCCTATGCCAATGAGTCCTGCCTCGCCGTGCGCCCACAGGAGCTCCTCCTCGGAGGGCAGAGTCCTCTCCCTTTCCTGGGATGTGCAGAGCTGAGAACTGCATCCTTTGGCCCCTCCCAGTCTCAGGGCCAGGCCCCTTTTTGCTCAGCTCTCAAGTCTTCACTGTGGGTCGACATTCACTGATCCAATAGTGGGGGGCCTCTCTAGGGCTGAAGGAGCCCCCTTTCTTGTCCTCTGCCAGCTGTTAATGTCCTTGGGCGTGATCTCTCCTCTGCTCCAGCAAGGCCCTCTCTGCCCTGCTCTTCCTCCCCCATCTGTGGAGAGTGGGGGGCCAGGATCTGCTTCCTTCCTGCCCTGTCTCCACCTGTGGTCTGGTGGACACCCCCATCAGCAGGCAGGGCTTTCACTGTCCCCTTGAGGCAGCCGGGGACATGGGGTGCTTGGGGGCTCTGGCACCCCCCAGCTTCCTTCCCGGCAGAAATCCTTTGCCAGGTCATGGAACAGGAAGCGCAGCTTGCCTTGCACAAGCTGCCGGTAGACCAGAAATATCACACTGGGGTGGCTCTGCAGCGTTGTCCGGGAAGCGCGGTCCGGCTGCCAGGCGCTGACCTGTCCCAAGACAGAGAACGGGCCCTCAAACAGAGTGCTTCCCCCGCCCTGAGCAATCCCCGGCGGCATCCCCATCGCCACCCGGGGCCAAAGCTGCAGCTGGGACTCCAGGCTTAGAGAGGAGCAAGGTGAGCTCTTCACCCTGCTGGGCTGGGCAGGGCTGATGGGGACAGAGGGCCGGGGGCCAGGCTGGGCTGGGCAGAAGGGGTCTCACCTGCCAGCTGAAGGTCTGCAGGAGCAGGAGGAAGGAGTTGGCTTTCTTGTAGAGCTGCCCCAGGAGGGCAGCCGCACACTCCTGCCTCACGTGGCCCTGCGCAGCGCTCACCGCGTCCACCAGCAGCGCCAGATCACAGAGGATTTCCTGCCTTTTCGTCTCATTCTGACGGGGACAGAGAAGGGGGGGCGGTGAGTGCCTGAGCCCGCAGGCAGGGACTAAGGGGTGAGAGCCCTCAGCCCTTCCCATGTCTCCTAACCCGGCAGCGTGACGGGAACATGGCCGCTGGCATCACCCCACCAGCAGGGGGCGAGGGAGCAGGACTGCCCTCTGCTGAGCCCATGGGCAGCAGCCAGCAAAGGGACAAATATCCCCCTCCCCTCCGGGACTCCTCTCTGGGTCTGCTGCCCCCTCGAAGGTGGGCTGAGTGATCATCTTCCCCTTCGTGCCCAGGGAAGAGCTGGAACTCCTGGGCTGCAGCTGCTAGAGATGCTCCCCACCCCACCCCTGTCCCCAGGTGCCCCCGGCCTCACTCACTGTCTTCGTTTTCCATTCCCGGAGGCTGAAGTCCACCATGGGCAGAGGAAGGGGCTGCGTTAGTGAGGGGAGCTCCTGGCACTGGCTCTATGGGGAGAGGAAGTGGAAAGCACTGAGACAGACGCGGACAGGCCTAGGAGAGCCCAGCCCGTGAGGCCGGCTCTAGGGGCAAGAGAAGGAATTAGCACCGGCTCCGTTAGGAGGAGCGGAGGCAGCACTGGGGCTGTGCCGCATACATGGCCAGGCAAGATATTTCCCTGCCTTCCTTCCTCAAGCTTGTGTGATCCCAGCCTCTCCCAGCAGGGGGCAGGGCAGGCACTGACTGTGGGGGAGCTCCCAGCTACTCCAGTCCCAGCCTCTTCCAGCAGGGGGCGCTGTAGGGCAAGGGTAGGAGCACTGGCTGTGGGGGAGCGCCCAGCCTCTCCCAGCAGGGGGTGCTGTAGGGCACGGGTATGAGCGCTGGTTGTGGGGGAGGTCCCAGTTACTCCAGTCCCAGCCTCTTCCAGCAGGGGGTGCTGTAGGGCACGGGTATGAGCGCTGGTTGTGGGGGAGCTCCCAGTTACTCCAGTCCCAGTCTCTCCCAGTAGGGGGCGCTGTAGGGCAAGGATAGGAGTGCTGGCTGTGGGGGATCTCCCAGCAGGGGGTGCTGCAGGGGTAGGGCAGGAGCGCTGGTTGTGGGGGAGCTCCCAGTTACTCCAGTCCCAGCCTCTCCCAGCAGGGGGCGCTGTAGGGCACGGGTATGAGCGCTGGCTGTGGGGGAGCGCCCAGCCTCTCCCAGCAGGGGGCGCTGCAGGGGTAGGGCAGGGGCGCTGGCTGTAGGGGAGCTCCTGGTTTGCTGGGCTGGAGCGTGTCTCCTTACCACTCTCTTCTCCATGTCCTTGGCTTCGCTGATGTATTTCTGGATCAGCCGGTTGTCGCAGACCAGCCGGGCCGGGCTCATCCTGGACAGCTTGATGTGGAGAAGGAACGCTGTGAGGAGCAGCAGCCCTGAGAGCAATCAAAGGGAAAGACAGCATGGGCCAGACTTTCCTGTGGGCAGAACCCAGCCAGGAGACCGGCGCGCCCGCTCCATGGAGAAAAGCTCAAGAATATCCCGTAGCTTGCCTTCCCCCCACCCCATCCCGTCCAAGGAGAGCTGTCCCCACATGTCACCCCCATAGGTCTGTTCTTGGGCCATTCTCTGGGGCTAGCACAGGACAATTGTCACATCTCTAGTCCCCTGGGGCTCTTACCTGACCACTTGCTGGCCCTGTCTCAGTTGCCCTCTCCTGTTTCTCGTGGCTCACCTGCCCCCTCCCTGCAGCCTGTGGGCGCCCCATTGACAAGTCTCATGCTGGGCCACGTGCGTCTCCAGCTGTTTCTCCTGCCATCTCCTCCTTCCTTCGGGGTAGTCACACACCCCACCCACGACCTGCCGGCAGGACATCGATTCACTTGTCAGCCCTGAGGCCGGCGCTTTAAGTCAAACCAAGCTGAGCTCCAAAACTGAGCCAGTCACCCCTGGCCCACTGCTGGGCACCAGCCTAGCTCCCTGCCCCACTGGGAGTGGGACCACCCCCCTCCTCCATCCCCAGCCCCTCCTACCCTGCTTTGGAGCATAGTCTAACGTGTGAAAAGTCTAATGCAGCCCATGCACTTGGCCTTTAACACGTGTGAAACTGTTCACGTTCAAACTCGGGCCTAAACTTTAACGTCACCAGCCTAGCTCACGTTAAAGCCCACGCTGTCTTGTCTACACAGCTTTGATCCCTGTCTAGCCAAGACCAGGGCAAAGGAGGGGCTGGGCCTGACCGCCCCTGTGTGGGCCCCCCCATCTCCATTCACCGCTGTGCACGGTGGCCGTAAAATGCCATCAAACCCAAATTCTCCGATACCCCCACCTACACGGGTGTAAATGACCCACGGTGCCAGGCCGGGCGAAGTGGGTCCTGTGGGAAAGCTGTCTCTTTCCAAAGCAAGTCGGGTCTGGGGAGGGGGGAGGGGATCTGCCAGGCAAGGGGGTGGCAGAAAGGCAAGGAATAGAAACCGAGCAAGAGGGAAACAGTTTTAAGGTTAGGGCATCTTCCTGGAGATGCCCTCTGACCCCAGCAAGGGGGCCGGCAGGCTGCATGGATGGATTGACATGTGCGTTGCACCACAGGTGGCTAGGGCATCTCCGGACAGAAAGCTCCTTAGTGGTGGTGACTGGTGTGTTGAACTGGTCTAGAGTGGCGTCTACAATCCTCTACCAAATCAGGCCCTGCTGCGCTCGGCGCTGTACAAACACACTGAGACAGTCCCTGCCCTGATTAGCTCACAGTCCAAGCAGACAAAGGGTTGGGAGCAGAACAGGGAGGAGAGGTGACTGTCCCCAGGCCCTGCAGCAGGTCCATGGCAGGACCAGAACCCAGGTCTCCTAGCCCAGGGCCCTACCCACCAGGCCACATTGCCGATACTGGCTAAGGGGCTTTGGAAGGGCAGTGCAGGCTGAAAGTCAGCGTGTTTCCAAACAAAAGCCATTCCCTGCACTGCTAACTCCTGGAGAGTAAGCAGTTCATTTCCCTCCCACGGGCAACCGCTTCACCTTGGGCAAGGCAGTGTCCCCCTGCTATCCCTGCGCTGTTTCACTTTCCGTTTCTCAGGTGTGGGAAGGCGGCAGGGGAAGGCGGAGGCCAACTGAGACGATAGTGGAACAAATGTGAATATTACAGCCAAAAAAATATGGTAAAAGCCTAAAGGGACGTTACAGTTGTAAAGTCAAGCCCTGCAGCCTTCTGTCACGGAGTCCCCGGGCGATGCTCTGGAGCTGCTCCCCACAAAGCCAGTCAGGACTTTGGGGAGCCTCCTCTCCCTCGGAGCAGACCGTCTTCAGGGCAAGAAGCTCACATGGCTTCACCTCCTGGGTCTCTCCTGGGAGCATTCAGCATATGCCCCTCCGTGCGCTTCCCACAGCGAGTCCACCCCAGCGGGGTCCTGAGGAAGCCAGAGGGTCCTGCATCCCCCACTTCACAGTCAGACGTGACTCTCAGCCAGCCAGTAAAACAGAGGTTTATTAGATGACAGGAACACGGTCTAAAACGGAGCTCGTAGGTACAGCGGCGAACGGGACCCCTCAGTCGGGTCCATTATGGGGTTCAGAGAGCCAGACACCCACGTCTGCCCTCACTCCTAGTCCCCAGGTAGCTCCAACTCTGAAACCCCCTCCAGCCCCTCCTTCTCTCGGCTTTGTCTCTTTCCTGGGCCAGGAGGTCACCTCATCTCTTTGTTCACCTTTAGCTATTTCCTTGCAGGGGGGGAAGGGGCCCTGGCCATTTGTTGCCAGGGAGACAGAGTGTCAGTGATTTATGCACACTGGCCTTTCCCCACCACCTAGAGACTTAAGAAATGCATAGGGGAAACTGAGGCACCCACACAGTATTCAGAGGAAACATTAAGAACAGTCCCACTTCGTCACACCTTCCCTTGGCCGTATGCGCTGCGGGCGTCACAGCTGCTTGCTGACAACAGAGGAATGGTGAGACGCAAGACTGCTGGGATCAATTCCAGAGGGGAGTGTGATCTAGTGGTTACAACTCCTCCTTTAACAGTCCACCCAGCATATACCCACTGCAGCCTGTCTCTGCCACCATCTATCTATATCCCCCCACACATGCAGTCGATCTCTGTCCCCCACTCCTTGCCCATCCCCTCTCTAACAGATTCTCTGCCCGGTCTCCTTGCACCCCCAATCCTCCCTCCTTTGCATCTGTCTAGTTCCCCCACTGGCAAAGCGCCGAGAGCGTCTCCTTAGAAAATCAGGATTGGAAGGGACCTCAGGAGGTCATTCTAGTCCAACTCCCTGCTCAAAGCAGGACCAATCCCCAGACAGATTTTTGCCCCAGATCCCTAAATGCCCCCCTCAAGGATTGAACTCCCACCCCTGGTTTAGCAGGTCAATGCTCAAACAACTGAGCTATCCCTCCTTGTTCTCAGGCCACAGCTGTGGATGTCATAGCAGCTGCTAGGGTGACCAGACAGCAAATGTGAAAAATCGGGATGGGGCTGGGGGGTAATAGGAGCCTATATAAAACAAAGCCCCAAATATTGGGACTGTCCCTATAAAATTGGGACATCTGGTCACCCTAGCGGCTGCTGATGTCCAGAGCAACAACTGCAGGGAAAGGCCAGCCGAGGGCGGCAGCATGCTCATTTGCCCTCTGGGGATGGCGTCTGGCTGCAGCCTGGGCACTGGGTAGGAGCTGCGAGGGTTGGAGCATGCTTAGTGCAGATGGAATCTTTGGGGAATTTAGCTGCCAAACTCGAACAAAATCTCTTTTGCAAACTGAGATTTTTCAGAGGCTTATAATGTGGCCGAATTGGGGTTGGTCTTCACGGGGTCAGCAAAAGGCAAATCACTCCCACCAGGACAACCTCTCTGCCAAATCTCAAAGCCCTACTCCAAAGCTTGGGGGCGCAAAAGCTTCCCAGCCAAACACTTGCAGGCATTTTTTTAACCTGGGCAAAACGACATCTTTTCCTCTAATCTAACCACAGAATCATTTTAGCTGAAACTTTCCCAAAAGATTCAGCCGGAGGCAGACCCTGGGCATGGAAAATTTCATCCCGAGTGGTTAAAGTGTGGCTTGGGAGACCATGAGTGATAGGCCACCAGCTCCCTCTAGAATGAGGGGTTCTACGCCCTGAAACGTTGGACCCAACCTACTTGACAGTGCCCCATGGCAGGAGAACTGCAAGTATCCACCGCCGAAGTGAAATGGGGCCATGTTTCCTGCTGGGCTCCATCCCCAGGAAGCAGGGCAGTGATAAGGGAGGATAAATGGCTTCCTTTGCTGGCCGTGTGCGTCGCACTCCCATCCCGCTGATAAGGAGTGTTTGCACCGCGAGCGACTCTGGACACAGGTTCCTCTTGGGTGGCCTCAGTGCAGACGCGGACGGGCTCTACGTCGAGGGCGGCGTCACATATGGCTTAGAGCATTTCGGGGAATGCCAGTGTCCTCTGTACACTGCGTCCTGGGAACCCCCGCCCCGCCCCGCCCTAGGCAGTCCCAGCTGCAGGATTCCCCCAGGCAGCCACCAGAGGCAGCGATGGCTCCGACACCGCTCTGCTGGAGGCCGATTCCCTGCATTCGGAGCCCTGGGTCTCTAACAGAGACACACTCGTTCCAGCGGGAGTCCTGGGCTCGGGACAGGGGTTCTCTGGCCTGGGGGTGAGTTCGCTCTGCTCGGCCAGTGAGTCTGGCACCTCCCCTTGAGTCCCCTGGGAGAGGCTCCCAGCTACTCAGCTACTCAGCTGCTGTGAGCATCCCAGGCCTTTGCTCTGGTGGCCCTGCCCTGCCCATCACCCCCTGTGACGGAGTGGGAATGTTCTTAATGTTTTCTTTGAATACTGGTGGGTGCCGGTGACGCAGCAGGGAGTGGGGAGTGTTGGCCTGGGAAGGTTGCAGGGGAGTTGTGCTGGGACTGTCTACATTGGGGATGGGAGACTTTCCTGGAGGGAAGGTACCTGAGCAGGTAACATGAGAACCCAGGAGGGGGCTTGGAGATCAGGTGACCTCCTGGTCCGGGAAAGAGACAAAGGGAGAGAAGGGGCTGGAGAGTTTCAGTTTGGAGCTGGCTGGGAAAATGGAGGGGAGGCCAGACAGACCTCCTGGCCCCCCCAGAAGGACCTGACTAAGGGGGCCTGTTTATGCCTACAAGGTCTGGTTTGGACTGTGTTCTTGTCATCTAATAAACCTTCTGTTTTACTGGCTGGCTAAGAGTCCATCCCCATCACCCCCACCAGCCCTGCCCCGCCCCTGCATCCCCATCGCTCCCCATCCAGCCCTGCCCTACCCCTCCGTCCCCATCACCCCCACCAGCCCTGCCCTGCCCTACCCCTCCGTCCCCATCACCCCCATCCAGCCCTGCCCTGCCCCTCCATCCCCATCACCCCCCATCAGGCCCTGCCCTTCCCCTCCATCCCTATCAACCCCTCGTCCGGCCCTGCCCTGCCCCTCCGTCCCTGTCCCCGTCCATTCCCTGGCCACTGCCCCTTCATTGCCACCAGACCCACTTGGCCCCTGACCCTCCCTCCCCATCAGCCCAGCCCTGCCGTCCTGTCCCTGTCAGCCCCACCAGTCCCATTCCCAGTGCCCTGGAGCGTGAAAGCCTCCGACACACGGACAGGTTGATCCCACTCGCTTCGCGTCTGGTCCGTGTGACGGGAACAAAGTTGTGAGCCCAGCAGGGCCTGGCCTGGCCCCTGTTGGCCCTCGGTGCTGAGGCTGTTTGAGGCAGGGGCGGGCAGGTTGGGGATCCCCTTTCCTGAAGGACTGCGAGTGGGTGAAGCAGTGAGAGACGCCCCATCCCGTCAGCCCGTGGGAACTGGGTGCTCTGTGAGACCCAGGGGCTGGAGGGCAGTCTGTGGCACCCAGGGGCATGCTACCTAAGCCCTGCCCCCGGGGGTTGTGCTCCGCGACCAGGGGCACTTGGGATGTCTCGGGCCAGCACAGTCACTGAGGGACCCAGCCAATAGCTCTGAGCCCTACATCCCCACGGGGAGAGGCCAGCAAGAGCTGCGGCCTCATCCCCGCAGTCACGGGCACAGCCCTGGACCCCAAACCTAGCAGGGCCCCCTCTGGGGCGTTGTCTCTCCCTGCCCAGGTGTGTGACTCCACCCCACTCGCCGTGCCCAGACTTGGGGAGTGTCGCGTCCCAGCCCAGCACTCACTGTTCAACTCCATGCTAAGCTGGCCGTCTCTGCACTGCATCTTCCTCCCCGGGGCCAGCGGCTGCTCTCCTGCTCCCGGCCGGCTTCCATTTAGGGCAGCTTTCTCCCAGGCTCCTGGCGGGGCACGAGAACCAGACCCGCGGGGCAGGGGACGGGAGAGCCCCCGGGTGACACCGCACGGCTCCCACTGCCGAGTGACCACACCAAGGCTTCCTGTTGTGCTGCTCGACCTCCGAGGAAAGGCACTGGGGCCCAGAGCACGAGCCCTTGGGAAGGCTTCCTGCTTCCCGCGGCTTCCTCCTTGGCTCGCCGCGCTGTAGTCCTGCACACGGGCTGGGATCCCGGAGGCAGCCACCTCGCTGCGCTCACCCGCTGGCGCGCGATACGGCTTGTGCCGTGAACCGGCCCCACCAGCTCCCCCGCTGCACGAGCCGGGCGAGGAGCCGGGCGAGCCTCACTTCCCACTGGGACTGCGTCTCCTGCCCACCGGCTCTCGCAGCACGGACTGTGGAAAGCTCGGTGCCCCAGAGCGTGAGCGGCATGCAAGCTGGGGGCCCGGCGCTGGCTCCCCACGGCTGGCGGCCCGGAAGGGTGTCTACTTTGGGCTGCACAGCTGGCTGGGTTCCCCCAGAAAGCCCCAGTGATCCAGCCAGGAGGTCAGGGTTCAAGGGCTGCTCTCGGTACACCTGGGATGGAGACGGTGCAGTCAGTGAGCAGAGGAGGGAAGTTCCAGCTCTCTGGCGGACCTGCTCCCAGCACCCCCTTCACTCCCCCTGGCACCAGAGTCCTGCCTGTGGGCTCAGGGCTGCAAACCCCATCCCCACCCCTGCAAGGTCCCCTAAGTGACACCCAGAGATGCTGATGATCCCACCCCAGACCCCCAGCATCCACCATCACAGGAACACACATGCATCTGCCCGGGGAGCTCTAAGGGGCCCGTTACCCTCATGTCCGTGTGAGCCATGTCGGGTTCACACTAATGCAAAGAATGGGCAGCCCCATTTCCAGCATCCCCAGAGCTACCCCCAGCCTCGTCCCTGGGCTTTCTCACCTGCTCGGCTCCTGCTGCCCCATAGCCCTGCACCCGAGCACCATCAAAGTGCCTCCAGGCGCTGTCTTCTGCACTGGGCCCCGGGGGCATCTCTGGGGTCACCCTTGGACTCAGTCATCTGCCCCAGTGGGGGCGCCGGGCAGAGCTGAGAAGATTCACGGGAAGGAATCGGATTCTAGGCACCAGACCTGTGCTCAGCCAGCCAGGGAACCGAGCGGATACCATGTGACCGGCACGTCCCATCCAAACTAGCCAGACTCCCCGCCACGAGCGGCTGCAGGAAAATCCTGTGCTGTGTCCAGACCAGGCGCAAACAGCCAAGTAGTCCGTGCAGTGGGGAGGGGGCACACAGCTCTGCGGCGGGGCTGGGAGGTGTGAGCTTTGGGGGCAGGACCTACTGGGGCTGGGAGCCCAGAGCAGATTACAGGTCAGGAAGGGGCAGGGGAGGAATCTGGAGCAGGCACAGAGCCCCCAGCCCAGGCCCAGGGGGCAGCTGGTGGAATCCTTAGGGCCTGGGGAAGGGGCAACTGTGGGGCAGGGGCCCAGGCCTAGGGAAGGGGCAGCCGTGGAAGACGGGCATAAGCCCAGTCCCGGGGAAAGGGTGACCACAGGAGCCGGACAGGGCCCAGGCCTGGGGAAGGTTGGCTGTGGAAGCCAGGCAGGGGCCCAGGCCCAGGGAAGGGGCAGCCTGGGAACCGGGCGGAGCCCAGGGAAGGGGTGGCCGTGGGAACCAAGTAGGGGCCCAGCCCAGGGAAGGGGCAGCCCGCAGGAGCCAGGCCAGGGCCCAGCCCGGGGAAGTGGTGGCCTGCAGGAGCCAGGCAGGAGCCCAGCAGGCAGGACGGCCTGCAGGGAAGTGACTTTTGAGCTATTTGCGCAATGTTAATTGTTAACGAAAGTCCCCCAGGGTTGGTTTAACCGTGGAAAGCCCAGGCCGCCCCCTGCTCGGTAAGAACACAGCTGGCCTGGAGCTCCGAACCCTCAGCTCCCCTGCCCAGGTGGGGGGCAGTTCTGTCTGGTGAGTGCCAGGATGCCAGCGTGGAATGGGGAGGGGCAGACCCCCTTCCCCCAGCACATTCACCCCCAGCGAAGAGCTGCTCCTGCATGGGCAGAAGCGGGCTACGCCCCAGTGTCCCCCAGGAGGGCCCCATGTGTGCCCCCCAGCATCCTCAAGGTGCCTCTTGGGACGGGGTGAGGCTCTTCCTTGACAGCACTGTAGGGCCTGTTTCAACACTGGCATGGCTAGTCGGGTGCTGCCCTGATGCCCATACACCCCAACCCCTTCCCCAGGGGAGCTGTCTGCCGGGTAATGACCCATCCGGGGAGGAAAATGAACCTCCGCAGCTGTGCCAATAGCCCTGACACCCCTCGCCTGTACGTTGCCCCCACCTCTCGGAGCGGGCACCCAGCCTTCCTCTGCTCGGGAGCTCCCTGCACATGGGGCATGCTGCCGGAGATCCCCAGGGCCACCTCTCGTGCTGGCACTGGGGGTGCCCAAGCGGGGTCAGGGCCCATTGTGCTGGGTGGCCCTCCCACAGAGAGCACAATGCGCTCCGGGGCCTGAGGGGCTCAGTCGGAACAGATCTGCAAACCTCTGCCCGCGTGCACAAATCTCCCTGCAGCTCAGAGCACCAGCTGCTCCTGGGAGCTGGGCGGAGGGAGGCTGTTTGTGGGTTGGGGACTCCGGGTTCCTAGCATGCATCTTCTCGAGGTCTGGCCGTCCGACCAGCATCAGAACCCACCCCGGCCGCATGTCGGCTCCTCCGCCCAGGGCTGCAGGAGGAAACTGTTTGCAGGGCAAGCGCCTAGGGGCAGGGACCCGGCGCTACCAGCATCTGCAAAAAGCCTGACAACCAACCACTGACTCACGTCTGTTGCCCCCCAGCTGCCCTGCGTCTGGGAAGCCCAGGGCTGGGTTCGCTGTTGTTTCCTTCCTTTCCTCTCAGACTAGTCCAGCCCACGCTCAGGCACACGCATGCACGCACCCAAAACACACACCCAGCCTTACACACCTGCACATGCTCACACGCCAGCCACGTGGGCCATTGTTCCTGGCAGAGGAGTGGTCTTCCGGGGAAGTTGGATGTGAGACAGACCAGGCAAAAACAAACACCGCTGCTCTCCCATGACCTCCCTCCCTCCCCAGGCCCTGCTGTGCCCACCTGGAGAGTTGCAGAGGAGCTCGGCGGGCAGCCTGGGATCTGGAGGGGAAGCAGGAGGGCAGAGAGTGCTCCAGCAGGAGCTCCGGCCTGGTCCCGAGCAGCCGCAGCAGTGGACCGGCAGGCGAGTGAAGCGCACCGGGGTCAAACACCCCCGGCTTCCCACACACCTGGCCTTGCCCAATGCAAACATTAGCCCAGCTGCGGTGGGCGTCCTTGCCCGGCCTCCTTGCCTGCTGCGGACGTGACGCGCTGCAGGCGCCCTGGCATCAGGGAGTCTGAGCCAGGAGCAGAAGCGCCAGGTCTATGCAGGGCACAGCAATACCGCCCCAGTCCTCCACGGGCTGTATTCTGTATCTCCGTAGCGCCAACAGCAAGTGGGCACAGAGCCTCAGACCCCGCCTCCAAGGGCACCCAGCTACCACGGGGAGGGCATGGCCTCCACACTGAACTGGCTTCCTCGTCCTCTTGCTTGAACCCGAAAGTGGAGTCTCTTTAAAACTGGAGTTTAGCAGCGGGTCATAAATCTGCCCTCTGCCCTCCCACACCCTGTCTTGGGCCTGGGCAGAGCTGCCGCCGGTGCCCATGCCCCTGGGGGATTCCTCTGCCCAGCCCGTGGGCTGCCAGCAGGGAATAAACCCACAGCAAAGAGCACGGACCGAAGAGGTAACTGCCAATTTGCTGGGACCAAATCCACTGAGCGGCCCAGGGGGCAGAGTGCTGATGCTTTAAATAGGGCGACATTTTCCTTTGTAATTAGGGAAACGACATTCATTGGGATATGGTTCGACCCAGCCCCAGAACAGTAGCAACAACAGTAATAACTAACCCAGCAGCCCAAAGTGTGTGTGTCAAGCAGCCCCCGATACAAATAAGCCAGGCCCTGCCCGAAGAGCTCACAACCTCCTTCCAGATAGCGACGGAAGAAGTGGGGGGAACATTTCAATACCATGGAAGAGAGGGGGGTTGTTGCTTTTGTGGGTATAAATTCAAAGCAGGAGCTCGGCACCTGAACAAGTGATTCAAGGCCCCAGTCCTGCAACGGGATCTGTGTGGCTGGGCCCCTGTAACAACCAGGCGTTAGTGGGGAGTCGGGAACGATAGAAAGCATTTCTCCAAGATCTACCTGCCCATATGGTCAGTTAAAGAGCAGATAGGTGGCCACCCGGTGAGTGCCAGAGAGGAGACAGGGCAGTGGGGAGACAGGGCTGGTGCAGGGAGTGGTTGAAGATTTACGGCCGGCCTGATGGAGCAGGGGAGTTATTTCTGAACTGTTGCTGTCTTTGGGGACGCCCGTCTCAGGTTCCCAGTGGGAGTCGGGGCTGAGGCATCTCAGAAGAAATTGAGCTTCGAAAGGACAAAGCAAAGGGTCGGGCGGGAGCAGGGGGTTGCTGTACAGTTCCGGCTGACACTGGGAACAGCCCTCGAGGGCAGGATCCCAAAGGCCATGATCCCAACAGCAAGGGCCAGATCCGAGCACCAGGGCTCCTAACCAGACCCAGCCTGATTTAACAGTCTCAGCAGCAAGGCTAACGGGGACGCACCATGCAGCATCTCCAGCCTGCGACCCTTCTCGCATCCGGCCCCAGAAGCGAGGACTCCAGGCTGCTGCAGGTGGGGTTAGGGCCGGGGAGTGCGTGGGCTGAGAGGTCTGTTGTTGGATCCTGCCTGGCCAATTGGCACGTTGATCTGCTTCGGGAAGCCCGGTGTTTCGCAGCTCTTCAGGAGTAACGGTCCCTAAGCTCTCTGGCTGCCTGGGCCATCCCTGCAGAATGCGACGTCTGCATAGTGCAAAGAGCTGCATTGTCAGGAGCACTTGGTGTCGCCCACCCATGCAAGCCGCTTAATTGGGGGCGAACTGCACTCCCCGGAGTCTCTCTCTCAACTCAGGGGTAGGGGCAGGCTGACCCCACGCTCCGGCTCCGATCGGAGACCTCTCCCCAGGGCCTAGACTGAGCATCGCCCGCTCCCGGGATATCAGATCCCCGTAGTGGGCAGTGGAGGGTGTCTGGGCCAAACCCCTGCATGCAGCATTGTGGGGCTGAATCAGCATGTGCCCAACAGAGACCCCCTCCCAGATCTATCCCAGCATTCAGTAAGGGCTCACGCAGGGCTGGGCATGAGGCAGTGGCTGGCGGGGAGGAGGTGGGGGGCTGGGCTGGGTGACACAGGGGCATTCAGAATAAAAGCAGCCCAGATCCCAAAGGGGATCATCCTTGGGGACAGCGTCAGGGGAGGAAGTGGATGAAATCCCAATGCGTCCCATGCCGAGAAGGGGCAAAGGATGCCAACAGTGTCACTAGCTTGCCACTAGGTGGCAGCAGGTAGCTTCATCTGAAACCATGGGAGTTGGGGGGTCACCTGTGCCTTGCAGTCCTGGTCCTAGGCATCCCCTTGGCCTGTCTGCCAGCCCCATCAGAGTCCAGCGACGCGTGTCCCTCTGGCTCCCCGTATCCCTGACACAGGGACTGGCGGCTAGAAGTCACGATGTCCTGCTGCAGTCTCAGCTGGATGGGGACAGTTCACGCTGGGCTCTTACAGGGCAAAAACTCCTCAGCGGTACCCAGCACCGGCCTGCCCCGTCTCTGAGTCGGGGGAGAGCGACTGGGTGCTGGGCTCCCACCGGCTCGGCCCTGTGAGAGTGGGGAACGCACATTCCAGGCACTGCCTCCTTGGAGCTGGAGGAAGGACCCAGCTGCAGGGAGTGGGGTAGGGGGCATTGCCCTCTCGATTCCAATGCCCCTGTGTAGCACTTGGGAGCACACTGCGCTGCAGGGAGCCAGGTGGGGGAGCCAGCCGGGGTTCTCTCCTAGCAGTTGGTGCTGACCCCAATGCCCCAGCGCAGCACTTGGGGGCGCTGTGTGGCTGCAGGTGCTGCCTTCGGAATGAGACGTGAAACCCATGTCCTGAACCGTCACAGAATCAGAGCAATGTCGGCCCTCAAGAGGTCATCAAGTCCAGCCCCCTGCACTGAGGCAGGACCAAGTAAACTTAGAAGACCACCCCGGACAGGTATTTGTCCAACCTATTTTTATACCCTCCAATGTCAAGGATTCTACAACTTCCCTTGGAAGCCCGTTCCAGAGCTTAACTACCTGGAGTTAGAAAGTTTTTCCTGATGTCTAACTTAAATCTCCCTTGTTGCAGATGACGCCCATCCCTGCTTGTCCTACCTCCAGAAGACAAGGAGAACAGCTGATCACACAGTCCTCATTATAACAGCCCCTAACATATTTGAAGATTGTGGTCAGGTCCCCAAACAGACCCAGTTTATCTAAACCTTTTCTCGTTTTTGTTGCTGTCTTCTGGACTCTCTCCAATTTACCCACCTCTTTCCTAAAGTGGGGCCCAGAATGGAGTACTCCAGCCAAGGTCTCCCCCGTGCCGAGTAGAGCACTCCTCAGTGTCTTACATATGACACTCCTATTCATATGCCCCAGAAGGATCTTAGCCTTGTTTGCAAATGTGTCACGCTGGTGACTCATATTCAATTTGTGATCCGCTCTAATCCCTGATCCTTTCCAGCAGCACGACCGCCTAACCAGTTATTCCTCACTTTGTAGCTGTGCGTTTGATTGTTCCTTCCTAAGCAAAGGACTTTGCACTTGTCTTCACTGAATTTCATCTTCTTGACTTCAGACTGATTCTCCAGTTTGTCAAGGTCATTCTGAATTCTAATCCTGGCCTCCAAAGTGCTCACAACCCCTCCCAGCTTGGTGTCATCAGCACATTTTATAAGCATGCTCTCCACTCCATCATCCAAGTTATTAATGACAAAGTTGACTGGACAGACCCTTTCTGGGGAAAAGGGATAGCTCAGTGGTTTGAGCATTGGCCTGCTAAACCCAGGGTTGTGAGTTCAATCCTTGAGGGGGCCACTTGGGGATCTGGGGCAAAATCAGTACTTGGTCCTGCTAGTGAAGGCAGGGAGCTAGGGGGGAGGGATAGCTCAGTGGTTTGAGCGTTGGCCTGCTAAACCCAGGGTTGTGAGTTCCATCCTTGAGGGGGCCACTTGGGGATCTGGGGCAAAATCAGTACTTGGTCCTGCTAGTGAAGGCAGGGGGCTGGACTTGATGACCTTTCAAGGTCCCTTCCAGTTCTAGGAGATGGGATATCTCCATTTTTTTTTTTTCTTTCCTCGGGAGCCCACTAGATACATCCTCCCAGTTTGACAGCAAACCACTGATAACTACTCGCTGAGGACGGTGTTTCAACCAGTTATGCGCCCACCTTACAGTAATTTCATCTAGGCCACAGTTAACTGGAAGCTGATTCTTCCTGCCCGGGGTAAACAGAGCTGCCGCAGGGGAGGGGGCTGGGAAGCTATGATACCATAGGGCTTTGGGTGGGCTTGGTAAGAGGCGAAGGAGGGCTACCTGGTATGAATGAAGGCTCGTGCTGTCTCTCCCCTTCCTTGCAGGCCTCGTCTCCTGCCTTCTCTTTCTACTGAGTCTCCCAGATGGACGGGGGTCCCGGGTGCCATTACTCTGTCATATGCAGGGACGACCAGAAGGGTTTGCGCTCGCGAGGACGGCCTCCTAAAAGCAGGGGCTTTCGGAGATCCCGAGCTGAGGGCTCAGAGCAGGGGTTGTCACTTGGAGAAGGCTACACTAGTGTGCCTGTTTCTTTAAGGAAGCTAGGCCTGATGGGAAATAAGGTGCCCCTATAAAGCCGGCTATTTCTACCCCAGCCCCAGCTGTGGTGTAGGCTGCAGGCCTGGTGGGAGCAGGATGACCAGCTCTGCCTGTGTATTAGCCGGATGGGCACACCTCCAGCAGAGCTGCTGCTGGGATCCGCTGGTCTGGCTCTCCCCTCTTGCTGCTCCCCCCATCCTCAGGGTGGATCCTGTAGTGGTCAGGCTAGTGCCCACCTCTCCCCGAGAGCACCCCCCGCTCTTCAGACCCCCCATGGATCCTGGCTCCCCAGCCCCCACTCATCCTAGATGCACTCCTCCCCAGCTACAGCTGCCAGCTCCATGTTTGCAGCTCCGTGTCCTGCCCGTGCCACGGCTTGGGGCAGGGTGTACTGACCATAAGCGGAAGTCAATTGAGATATGCAAATTAGTGTATGGAATAATTTACATAAAAGGCCACACCCAGAGCTGCATTAATCTTGGCGCTCGGGGCAAGGGCTGTTTGCAGGACAGGCTGATCGTGCTTCATGCAGCCCCTCCTATGATTCTGGGACCCTTTTCTGAGAATCAGGGGGCTTAACCCCCCCGTCCTGGCTAAACTCCAGCTCTGGGAGATCCTTCTTATCCCAGGAATCGCCCCTGTCTTTCAGAGGGACTGTTCCTCCCTTCCTAGCCCAAAGCAATGCCCGGGGTTGCTATTAGACAGCTGCTGGGGTGCCCCTCAGAGGGGGCTGCAGGTCAGTGGTGCGTGAAGTGCTGTCTAGAAGGATGGTTTGCAAAGTGTCTTGGCTGCTCTGGGTACCTTTGGGGGCATCGGCTATTGGGATCTGAGCCACCATAGATGGGCAGAGAAGTATGTACTGGGGACCAGTGTTTGTCACCCTGCTTTGAGTGACTTTCTCCTCCTGGCTACATCTCAGGCCCTTTGCTCCGTACTCCCCCGCCCCTCCCTCCTGGAGCTCTCAAGGCCCACGCTCTTGCTAGCCCCCCCTTCAGCATCATCTCTCCCCTGCTCCGCTGCTGCACCTCAGGGTGCTGGGCTTGGTCCCCTGCGCTAGACTTTTAAGTGGGTGACCTCATCTGCTGCCTTCTCTACATCTGGGGCTCCCAGACCTCCCTCTCTGCCCTGCTCTCCTCCCAGGCGGCCTCGTTTGCTTATGAGAATGTCCCGTGGGGACAGTGTGAAAATCAAGATCTCTCACGTCGGCTGCTTCTAGGCCAGTAGAAGGAAATGAGGTTGGTTTGCCATGGCTTGTTCTTGACACGTCCCTGTTTGCTATTGCTTACAACCCTGACACCCTCTAGGGGCTTACAAATGGAGTGTGTAATCAGTATCTCTCCAGGTCTTGAAGGTCGGCTGGGTGATCTGGAATTCCCTGGGTCTTCTTTGGCCTCCTTTTTAATGACAGGTCCTATGTTTGCCCATCTCCAGGCCTCTGGCTCCCCACCCGTCCTCCAGGAGTTCTCCAAGATAATTGCTAACGGAGCTGAGATGCAGGGCCGGCTCCAGGGTTTTGGCCGCTCCAAGCAGCCAAAAAAAAAAAAAGCCGCAATCGCAATCTGCGGCGGCAATTCGGCGGGAGGTCCTTCGCTCTGAGCGGGAGTGAGAGACCGTCCGTCCTGCCGAATAGCTGGACCTGCTGCCCCTCTCCGGAGTGGCCGCCCCAAGCACCTGCTTGCCAAGCTGGTGCCTGGAGCCGGCCCTGCTGAGATGGCTCCCGCTTGTTCCTTACGTGCCCTAGGGTGAATTTCATCAGGCCCTGCCGACTTGAATGCATCTAACTTAGCTACATATTCTCGAACCTGTTCTATCCCTGGCGTTTCTTCCCCCTTGTCGGAAGCTTTAGCAGAGCTCAAGGAGCGAATGGGCCGCAGGGACCAAGCGCCCGCGGACTAGGCCAGTGCCTCTGTGCTCGGAACATGAGTGCCCATCTTTCAGCTGCTATGGAGACGGGGCTCAGGGGTGTCACCTTGCTCCGAGGTCCTGCCTTGCCAGCACTTGCCCAGTCACAGCTGCTGGAATAGGGGGACCAATTGTTCCAGGTAAGAGGAGCGCTCAAAGCAAGGGGCAGAGGGGGTCTTGGTGCAGGTGGGCAGGAGGGGCCCATTGCATGGCTGCTGCATTGGTGATAGAGGGATGGGCGCCACCCTCGGCACCTGGCATGGTCATTTACACCTGGGCAGAGTGGGTGACAATTGCTCCTAGGCCAGGATTCTCCTCTTCCCCCGTGGTGGGAGCCATTTGCACGCAGTTTGCACGGGTGTGAATGGCTGTGCCAGGGGCCAGGAAGGGGGAGCTGGATCTGGGGGATTCCTTCCGCAACTTCACTCAAGTTCTTTCCGGTACAGTCAGGTGCCATCTCCACTGATCCCTTCCCTGTCCTACGCCACCCAGCGGTGCCTGCCTTCCCCCTCCCAGAGGCAGCTGGAAGGCCACCCACAGCTGCAGCCCTGGTGCGTTCCCACACTGGCATTCAGGCCAGGATGTTAGCACTAGCTGCAGGGGGAGCTGGGATGCTACAGGCCACTTTCAGGTGCCTGGGGTGGGGGGCACTGAGGGGAAGCCCCCAGGCCCTTTGAAGCCCCTGCTGCCATAAAGATCCCATCATAAAAGAGAAAGTCGAGCGGACAAAGGGGATTGACTGGGGGCTGCTAATCTGACAGCAAAGCAAACAGCTCTGTTTGCTCGTGGACCAGCTGCGCTCAGGGCAGTGCGGGGAGCTGGGCAAAGGGGGCTCACACAGGGGTCGGGGCTCCCTGCCATGGGGGAGATCAGCACCAGGAGACGGGCTGGGAGTGCAGAATGCCATTGCACGAATCTGGAGCCCAGCGCAGGCAACAGGCCGGAGACAGGGTGCACCCCTCTGGCCCCCTGGGACCTGCCAATGCGGCTGTTCAAATGGGGGTGCAGCTCTCAGGATTCTGTCCCTGGGGCGAACAGGGCCTGTGTGTGGGGGGGGGAGGGGTGTTCAGCATGTAGGGGGGGTGCAGACAGAGCCAATCTATGCATGCTCCCCACTCGCAGGCTGACCGGCTTCCACATCACACTGTTCTGCCCTGGAGTCTTTGCACGGGGCCGCTGGAGGGTCCATCACCCCAGGGAAACCCGGCAGGGCGGGGAGCTCAGCTGGGCCCCTCTCTCGGGTCACAGCCATGGAGCCCATCAGCACCTCATCGGCCCTGCGAGCTCTCACCCTGACGAGCTGCCACCTCCTCCTCACAACGATTTTACATTTGCAAATTGATAATAAACATTCCTTTGGAGGACAAACACAGCGGCCGGCACCTCATTCACGGCCCTGCGCCTCTCAGGCTCCCTGAGGACCCAGCTCCAATCCCTTCCAACCTCCTCCAGCACCCCCCCGCTCTGCCCCCTTCTCTCAGCACCGGAGATGTGGGGGGCAGTTTGAAAGCAATGTCCCCACAGAGAGGGGACCTGCTGCCCGAGGGTGATGCAGCTTCCCCGGAGCCAGGCCTGGTGCTCAGGGGTTTGACCACTGTGCTGCCCGCTCTGTGCAACATGGGGGCTGAGATGCTAGGGGCCCCCTTGGCCGTGCGAATGCTGCCGCGGGTGCAGCCCCAGGCTGCTAGCGAGTGGGGGAAGCGCTGGGTGGGCTCCACAGGGCCCATAGTACATTGGACTGCCCCCAGAGGCACCCAGGTCTATCCCCAGAGCAGATACGGATCATTGGGAGCCCAGGGAAGTGGCCGCTGCTGGGTTCCACCTGCCTCCGTTAGCCAGGGCTGGGGAACGGCACGGCACAGGGGTAAAGAATAGAGAGGAATAAAGCACATGGGGCAATCCTGGGCCCAATGTGGGGCTTGCACCCTAGCCCCTGCCCCAGGGAGTGGGGCTAGGCAGTAGCACCTTCCCCCAGCCCAGCATTGACCCAGCTGGGCTCCGGATGAAACCGAACTGGAGCAGCTGGACTCCCTGGCCCATTCGAGAGAGCTGGAGAGCGGTTCTGTCAGACCGCGAGCCACCCTGGGGCTCTCTGTCCTGCCACGGTCTGTCGGACCCTGAGCCGCCCCAGGGCTCTCCGTCTCACCACGGTTCTGTCAGACCCCGAGCCGCCCCAGGGCTCTCTGTCCCGCCATGGTCTGTCTTCTGGTAAGTCTGAGCAAGGCCCAAGCTCCTTCTTGAGCTCATGGGCCTTAAGCTGAGCCTGCCCCTGGGTGAGCTGGTCGTGAAGGGTTAATGCTGTCCTGTGGGAGGAGCAGGTGGGTGCAGGAATGAAATTCCTTCTCACTGTCCTGTGAAGTCTGGGCACAAATATTTGCCTGTGCGTCCTGGCTCTGCTTGTGTGGCAGGGCTCCTGGGGGGGGATGCTGGGAACCCACCGCCACCCATCCCCTGGCAAACACAATTCCCCGGCACAACTGGTGTCATTAAGTCTTCCCTTTCTAATGCTGCTAATCCTGACTCCAAACAAGAGCCCCTCCCCTCCAGCGAGAATGCCCCTTGCTGGGCACAGGAAAGGAAAGGGACTCCAAGGGCTTTGATCCCCTCCGGCCTCTCTAGCTCAGCGGAGAGCCACCAGGGCAGCAGGCGGATGGGAGACCGCTGCTGACAATTCAGGGAGCGGTGTGAGCCCCTCCGTTGGGGGTGCTCTGCACCCAGCCAGGACTGACCCCAGGCGGGTGCTACAGGGGTGCTGTGCTGCAGGGAGCGGTGGGAAGGATCAGCAGAGGGGGACTGACCTCAGGGAGGTGGTGTGATGGGAAAGATCCCACAACACTCTTCACAAAAACACAGGCCGTAACCCTGGTGTCCCAGCCGGACACAGCTCTGCCATTGCCGGCTGCCTCTCCAAACACTTCTCTTTCTCTGAGTGCCATCAGCCTGCTCCACCCCGCACCGAACCCGGGGTGGGGGTGCAGGGCCGAGGACGGTGGGCTAGGCTCGAAGCTATACTGTTGTGTACGTTCGGTGGCAATCTCCTTCCTTCGGGGGTTTCACAGGGCCAGACTTTCCAAGGAGGGATTTGAGTGAAGACAGCGCGGTGGAGGGAATACGTCCCAGCATTGCTGTGAGCTGTTAAACAGCTGCTGTGTCCTACCCCAGAGGTGGCTGAGCATCAGTGCCAGATGCAGCAGTTCCTGGAGGCAGCTAACGGCCTGGGGACTCTTTGGATGAAAGATGTTCTCTGAAGCTCAGGTGTTATTGAATCCACCCCCAGGGGCTCTGTTCTGGACCAATTTGCCCCCTGTGCCGGGGACGGGGAAGCCCTCTGCTGATGCTGTGGAACTTTTATAGATCCCTGTTGTTCCCGGGCTCCCCGGGGGCCTGTGCTGCCCCACGGAGAGTGCGTGCAGGTCGGCTCGGGGCAGCTGGAGGGTTACATGACAGAGCAAGTCCCAGCTCCAGGGAGTTGGATGAGAGTGGGGAGAGATGCAGAGCTGCCGGTCACTGAGACGTCCCTTCGCGCCCATTCAGAACGAAGAGTTGACATTTCAAAACGCCCCATGAAAGGACATTTCTGACAAAAGGTCGGCCTGGACGTCATGGGCCTGGCCACCTTCAGAGGCCTGGAGCGCTCCGTGGCCTTCACACTAATGAATGCTGTTCTAGATGGAAGTTTGCTGGCCCCAGCCACTGTCGGAGCCCGGGGAGTGGGCTAGCAGAACCGCTGGGCTGGCCCGGCCTGGCAGCTCTCTCCTTCGTGGACTCTTCAAGTTCTGAGGCTTTTTCGACCCAAACGGGGACAAAGTGGCCGTGCTCCCATGCGGCGCGTGGCCGGTGCTGCCTCGGCACTTCCCGCCGGGAAACCTCCGAGCGAGGTTCGCGGGAACTGGAGTCCCCAGAACTTGCCCCTCCCATGTGGTCCTCCCACCACCCTCTCCCTGCCAGGCTCTGCTCCAGCCCCACTGCCCCCCATACCCAGGCAGGGAGCCTCATTGCCTGGGATTTAGTCCCCCAGATTATGTAGCTTGATGCCCACTATCGAGAGCACCAAGGAACCATCCCCCACCCCAGCTGCCCAAGAGTCTGGCTAGGAGCAGGCCAGATGACTCAGAGACTGCAGGCACAACAAGGCAGACCAAACATTGCCAAGGGAAAAGACAGGCCCCTCTGGTGTCTATCAGGGGTGGGTAGGCACGACCCACCCAGGACGGGGTCGTAGGCTGTGTTTGGGGCCCAAGCCCCGGGGTCCCTTTGTGGTTCCTTTCCTGACCCAGTGGCAGGTCGCTGCATGGGGTGGGCTCCTCGCTGCTGTCTCTCCCCATCCCCCAGGCCCGGCCCAGTTTTTCCTTTCTGCATGTGGATGAGCCATCGGCTCTGGTTCCCGGCAGCCTGAAGAAATCCCTTCCTCTTGTTTGGGATGTAGGAGGAGACGTGCTTCTGCGGCCCAGACTCTCCTCTGGCCCACGGGCTCTGCTCAGCTTATGGGGCCTCCCAAGTCCCACCTTTGGGGTGCAGACCCCACTCGCTCTTTGGCCAGAGTCTGCCTCCATAATGCGCATCTGACTGACAGCCAGCGTGTGCCCAGGGCTAGTGCTGGCGCAGGACAGACAGACAGTGTGTGCCCTGCATGCCATGGTTGGCGTTGGCACAGGACAGACAGACTGACAGCCAGTTTGTGCCCTGCATGCCATGGTTAGCACTGGCACAGGGCAGACAGACAGAGAGCATGTGCCCTCTGTGCCATGGCTAATGCTGGTACAGGACAGATGGACTGACAGCCAGTGTGTGCCCTGCATGCCGTGGTTAGCGCTGGCACAGGACAGACAGACTGACAGCCAGCGGATTTCTGGCACAGTAATGCTTGGCCTCTCTTGCATCCTGTTGCTCAGGCCTGACGCAAGCCTGCAGCACGGCTCTCGGTGCCCGGGCACGCCCTGGCCCATGTTTCCTAGTCCAGGGAGCCATGCAGGCATCCCAGCCTGACTTCCCCCAGCCTTCGCTCTCCCGGAGAACGGTTCCACGCAGAACAGCCAAGAAGCGAGCTCAGCTCGCCAGCCAGGGCTGCTCCGGAGCGAACATGAGAAAATAATAAAGTCCATGTGTTGTAGACGAAAGACAGCTGCTCCCCCCTCGCATCCCCCAGCCCGTACCTGAGAGTCCCCCCCTCCTCTCCGTCTTGGCTGGGCGAGCGCCAAGAGCCAGTTGTGCAAATATTGCCGGAATATTCGTAATCCCCGTGTCTAACGTGAATTATGAGATGTTTCCACAGATTACGAAAAGTAATTCCCCAGGGCCTACAGGCCTTAGCCAGAGCGCAGCACCGGCAGCCAGCCCAGCGCGGCTCTGCTGGAGGAGGTGCCGAGTGGGGGGATTAGTCATGGGAAAGTGTTCGGATCGTCACAAGACTTTGGGGAAAGCTTGGCTCTTTCTTCCCCCCCATGAGTCACTGTAGTCCACGCTGGAAGTTCCAAAGTCCTCCCAACTTTGGGCACCTCTTCGTCAGGCAGGAAATCGCCCCCCGCTGGCCACGAGGTGGAAGGGAAGCAGCCTAGGGCAGAGCGAGGAAATGGGACCCCGGCCAGGCCGGGCACTGTTCTCTTAGTGGCTCCTTCTTGCCACCCAGAGCCCTTTGCATGTTCCAAGCGTGGCACAGACAGAAGCTAGATTCATAGATTCATAGATTCTAGGACTGGAAGGGACCTCAAGAGGTCACTGAGTCCAGTCCCCTGCCCGCATGGCAGGACCAAATACTGTCTAGACCATCCCGGGTAGACATTTATCTAACCTACTCTTAAATATCTCCAGAGATGGAGATTCCACAACCTCCCTAGGCAATTTATTCCAGTGTTTAACCACCCTGACAGTTAGGAACTTTTTCCTAATGTCCAACCTAAACCACCCTTGCTGCAGTTTAAGCCCATTGCTTCTTGTTCTATCCTTAGAGGCTAAGGTGAACAAGTTTTCGCCCTCCTCCTTATGACACCCTTTTAGATACCTGAAAACTGCTATCATGTCCCCTCTCAGTCTTCTCTTTTCCAAACTAAACAAACCCAATTCTTTCAGCCTTCCTTCATAGGTCATGTTCTCAAGACCTTTCATCATTCTTGTTGCTCTTCTTTGGACCCTCTCCAATTTCTCCGCATCTTTCTTGAAATGCGGTGCCCAGAGCTGGACACACTAGGGAGCCCAGATGCTGGGGATCGGCGCAGAGCTGAGTGGAGAGCTCCATGGAGGGAGAGCAGAGAAACGCACGCGTCCGGAAACACAGAGCCTCGGTCCCAGGAAACACAGTCTAGGGACTGGAGCCCCCGGGGTTGGCTCCGGGATGCCCTGACCTCAGGGCCATGGAAGTCTCCAGCAATGTAGCTTTGAGCTGGAGAGCTTTTGTCACCGCGTCCAGCAGCCCCCAGGGCGTTGTGGTTGCAGTGTTCATAGCAGGCTTGTATCGGGAGCTCTCCGAGGCGGGGACTGCTGTGCCTGGGGGAGCAATGTGCAGCCCTGGGCCCAGTCACACTGCCCGGCCACGGTGCTGGTTGGCTGCCTGTAACCCATACGCCAACCGTCCCAAATGGCTGGCAATAACGGGCACAGTAGAATACCCGCCTGTGCTGTGCCGCAGGGGGCGTGGCCATCTGGGAAATGGGCGGGGCCACTGGATCCCATCTAGCGTGGCGTGCTTCCTCTCCCCCCCTCCCCCCAGCAACGGGCAAGAAGGATGGACCCAAACGCAGCCATGAGCAGCTTAAAAGCGTGGGCTGCGCTGCAGGCTGAGGACACAAGGGCAGCGGGTAGAGAGCAGATAGACACCCCTTAACGCCATCTCTACTCACAGGCACAATCACGCAGGGGTTGCAAACCACCTCCCTCCCAGTCCCCAGCTCGCTGCTTGGTTAGCTGGTCTGGGCTACGTTCGGCATTCTCGTGGCCAGGGCTGGCTTTTCTGAGGGCCCAGGAGTGTACTGGCAGTGTTGCACACCCGGCTATGGTCCCCTCAGCCTGGACTATTGCAATGTGCCCTCCAGGGCTCTCGTGCCAGGGCAGAAAGCAGCCACCTGCCTGCTGAGCGATGCTTCTCACCAGCAGCCTGGCACCAGGGCTCCGGGACCTGCGCCGGCTGCCTGGCTGTTCCCAGCAGGGCCGTCCTTACCCAGACGCAAAGTACGCAGCTGCGTGGGGCACCAGGAAATTTGGGGAACTGCGTGCTGCTCCAGCCCCTGCTCCATCTCTTCCCCAGGGCACCTGCCCTGCTCCGCCCCTGCCCCGCCTCCGCTCCCCTGAGCTCTGCAGCATGGCTAGATCTACACTCACTGGTGGCGGGAAGTGCAGACCCGGCCCCAGGCGCACCGCCGGTGAGTGCTGGGGGGTGGTTCCCCTCTGCCCCCCAAGACAGCCCCACTCCCCCGCCATGGAGGCCTGGGGACAGCCCGCCCTTTCCCCCGCGGAGGCCTAGGGACAGCCCCCCCACTCTCCCCCATGGAGGCCTGGGGACAGCCCCCCCGCACCGCTGCCTGCAGAGGCCTGGGGCCCCACACACACACCCCACGGGGGAGCTGCATAGAGCCCCAGAATAGCTAGGGACGGCCCTGGTTCTCAGATTGAATGGGAGGTGTTGGTTTGAGCTCTGAAGTGCTCTGTGAGCCGGGTTCTTGCCGCTTGAGAGCCCGTCGCTTTCCCCACGCCGCACTTCTGCCGTTGTGATCTTCGGGGGCATGTGAGCTGGCTTCCCCCTCACCCAAAGAGAGGGGTAGCAGTAGAACATTCCCGGTGAGGAGTAAATAACCCACGTCTATTGACCTTCAGACCATGCTGCAAGACACATCGATTCACAGGTGTCTCTGGGTGTGAGAGAGAAACTGGTTTGTAAGTCACACTTTCTGCGTTCCGGCTGGCTAGGAGACTCCGTCCCATCCTGCCAGCTGATGACCTGACCTCAGTTGTCCACCCCGTTGTCACTTCTTGGCTAGCTCCCAGCACTGCTGTATACCCGGGCAGGAAACCATCTGCATGAAGGAACACCAATTATACAGACCCCTGCAGCGCATCACCAGCCACCAGGAGCCCATCCCACCTGTCCTCCGTGCCAGCTTCCCACAGAACAGAGTCAAGTTCAAGGCCATGGTCCTTATCTTCACAGCACTCCATGGGACACCTACAAGAGCCGAAAGCTCCCGGATGAAGACCGGGGCCGACCGCTCCCCTGCTCTGGCCCAGTGGAACTCTCTGCCACTGGGGTGAAGCTCATCTGAGCCTTCTCGGGGGCTGCTGAGATGGTGCTATGAACACCCCCAGAGCTAAGGACCATCCCACACCTCCAAGAGCAAGGTGCATTTCTATGATCTGCTTCCTCTAATATACACCCAGAGCACCGTGTCTAGGTGTGGCTATTAAAAACCAAATCCCCACCCTGACACTGCACGGCACACACAGTTCTCCCCCCGGGGAGAGGCCAACACGTGACAGCGTTAGCGAGGTCGCTTCACGGGGGACCGGAAGGTGCTCAGATGCTGCGGGGATGAAAGCGGTCAACCCGCCGACATTGCCTGGGCTAGACGACCTGTGGGGGGCGAGGGAGGGGCGTTCTACCACCCATCTCATTTTGTTTCCGTCATTTTCAGCAGGGCCTCGGGAGCCTGGACTCGGGCCCTTTTCGTCGTTTGTATCAATCTAATCATAGCGGCAGCAATCCCCACCTGCCTCCCCGCCACCCCCATGGCCTAATTCTGGGATGGCCGGGTCCAAAGCCCAGCCAAGTCAGTGGAAGGACGCCACCTTACTTCCATGGCGTTTGGATCAGGCTCTTGGTGAGGTGCAGGCCGCTTCGTGCCCTGACATGGCTCCTGAGACGACACTGGTGTTTGGAGCTGGCCCAACCTGGCCGCTGCATTGGGGTCCCGCTGGGCCAGGGGAGCAGGAAGCCAGCAGCATGGCGTGTACTCCTGCCACGGCTCAGTGCAGGGACCAGCACAACAGGGGGCACCCGGAGCAGGTGCACGGCATCGGGGGGGCTCAAACGCTTGATGGGCCTGAGGGCCTGGATCAGGACCACCAGGAAAGACCCGGGCTGCTACAGGACTGCTCCGTGCTCTCCGGTAACACCAGGGCACGGGGCCGGCGCTGCTACGGGCCTGCTCCGCGCTCTCCGGTAACACCAGGGCACGGGGCCGGCGCTGCTACGGGACTGCTCCGCGCTCTCCGGTAACACCAGGGCACGGGGCCGGCGCTGCTACGGGACTGCTCCGCGCTCTCCGGTAACACCAGGGCACGGGGCCGGCGCTGCTACGGGACTGCTCCGCGCTCTCCGGTAACACCAGGGCACGGGGCCGGCGCTGCTACGGGACTGCTCCGCGCTCTCCGGTAACACCAGGGCACGGGGCCGGCGCTGCTACGGGACTGCTCCGCGCTCTCCGGTAACACCATGGCACGGGGCCGGCGCTGCTCCGGAACTGCTCCGTGCTCTCCAGTAACCTTCTGTGCATTCCCACCACATTCCACCCCTCGGTGGGCCTGGGGAGAGAAATCTGGCTCCCACAGAACATGCATTTCATAGCCCTGTGCTATCGAAAGCCCATTTTCCTTCAGCTGCGCTCCGTTTCCCTAGCTACTCGGTGCAGCTGGCCGGCATGTTTGTGTGTCTGAGCTTTTCGTTTGGCACGTTATCTCTGTGTAATGTGTACTGTATTCTACCAGCAATAAATCACCCCTCCAAAAGCCCCTCACCTTAACTCCGGCTGACATCTTGAGGAGACCCCGGGCACGCCTGCTTCCTGAGGAGAAAGCCACTGCCAACAGAGACAGCACTGGTATTTAGGAGCAACGGCTGCTCAGAGGGGCAGTACTGTCTAGTGGATAGAGCACTGGGCTGGTTTCTGTTCCCTGCTCTGCCAGTGGCCTGCTACTACTTGAGCAAGTAACATCCCTGCCTTGTGCCTCAGTTTCCCCATCTCCTGCCGCTTGTGCCTTGCTGCAGGTCTGGGCTGCGTATTCCAGACTGAGCGCTGGGTCCGCACTAGGCATGCGCACCGGTGTTTCAACAGCAAGGCCGCTACGTGGCTGCAAATTTCCCTAATGTAGACAAGGCCTCATCCTATCTGAGGAAGGAGCTCTCTGGGGAGGGGCTACTGCTTGGGGTTAGGATCTGAGCCCTTCCCATTGGTGGAAGGGGGCGGGGTTAATTCAGGCTGGGGTAGTTCCTGGTCCCCACACCTATCCTGTGGCTTCCCCGGTTAGCAAGGTCCCCCAGAGTCAGTGGCAGAGCCAGGACTAGAACCCAGGGCAGCTGAGAAGAACCCAGGCCGGGGTGAAGGAAGCTGCAGAGCAAAGACCGTCTCTCCCTCCCCCAGGATCTGCCCTCCTCTGGCCCAGATCCTCCGAGGGATTTAGGCACCTAGCTCCCATGGATTTCCATAGGCACCTAAATACCCTTGAGAGCCTGGGCCTCGGCCCCAGCCCACCCCTTCTGTGCACCCCCACCCCTGCACTTCGCTCTCTTTGCCACCCTTGCTTCTGCCACCAGCCCTGTGGGGCAGTGCAGGGGTCCCGCCAGCCCCCAGGCCCCAACCCAGCCGCCCGCCCCTGGCTCGGCGAGGCTCCCTGTGGCAGCTGACCCTGCTGCAGAGCCAAGGCGGGAGTAGCAGCACCTGTCTCTGGGCCCGTGGGCCTTAAACCTTCCCCGCGGCTCAGGGCGAACCCCAGGGGAGGTTGGAGTGAGCCTGGGGGGGACAGCAGGTGGGGAGATGTTAGGGCGGGGGGGGGCTATGGAGGAGGGAGGGAGGAGTTCCAGGTGGAGGGTTACAGGAAGGAGGGTGCTGGAGTGTGTGCAGGGCAGGGGGTACGGGCAGTGTGGAGGGAAGGGGGATGAAGGGAGTACAGGCAGTAGGTTAGGGGGTGCGAGGGGCACAGGGAGTGGGGTGGGGGGGTGCAGGTGGTGGGGTGGGGTGGGAGGTGCAGGGGTTACGGGCTGTGCGGTGGGCTGGAGCAGTGGGCAAGGTAAGGGTGGTGCTGGGGGTGCAGGGGGTATGCCTGGGGTAGGGAGTGCAGGGGGTACGGGAGTAGGGTAGGGGTTGCAGGGGTTACAGGTGGGGTAGGGGGTGCAGGGGGTACAGGCTGTGCAGTGGGGTGGGGGTGCAGGGGGATACAGGTGGGGTGTATTGGGATACAAGCTATGAGGTGGGGCAATGGGGGTCTGGGCGGGGCGGGGAGTACAGAGGGCATGGGCTATGAGGTGGGGTGGGGGGTCCGGGCAGGGCAGAGGGTGCAAGGGGATACAGGCGGGGTGTATTGGGATACAGGCTATGAGGTGGGGTGGTGGGGGTCTGGGCGGGTAGAGGGTGCAGGGGGATACGGGTGGGGCAGGGTGTGGGGTGCAGGGGGTCTGGGTTATGAGGCAGGGCACGGGGTCCAGGTGGGGGGTGCAGAGGATTGGGGGGGTGCAGGGGCTATGAGATGGGATGGGGGGTTCAGGCGGGATAGGAGGTGCAGGGGGATACGGGCAGGGCCGGGAGGTGCAGGAGGGCCGGGCTATGAGGAGGGGTAGGGGGGTGCAGCGCAATACAGGCTATGAGGTGGGGTGGGGGGTCTGGGCGGGGGGTGCAGAGGGTCCGGGGGTGGAGAGGTTCAGCGGATACAGGTTATGAGGTAGGGTGGGGGATACGGGTGGGGTGCAGGGGGTCTGACTGGGGTGGGGGGTTCAGGGGGATACAGGTGGGGCGGGGTGCAGGGAGTCCGGGGGCTGGGGAGTTGCAGGGGGTCCAGGCGGGGGGTTCAGGGGGTCCAGGCTATGAGGTGAGTTGGGGGGTGCAGGGGATACAGGTTATGAGGTGGGGTGGGTGATACGGGAGGGGTGCAGGGGGATACGGGCGGGGCAGGGTGTAGGGGGTCCAGGCTATGAGGCGGTGTAGGTGGGTGCAGGGCAATACAGGCTATGAGGTGGGGTGGGGGGTGCAGAGGGTCCGGGGGGACGGGGAGGTGCAGGGGATACAGGTTATGAGGTGGGGCGGGGGATACGGGCGGGGTAGCGGGTGCAGAGGGTCCGGGCGGGGGGTTCAGGGGGACACGGGCCAGGTGGGGGGCGCAGAGGGTCCCGGCGGGGAGGTCAAGGGGGACACGGGCCAGGCGGGGGGCGCAGAGGATCCGGGCGGGGGGTTCAGGGGGACACGGGCCAGGCGGGGGGCGCAGAGGGTCCGGGTGGGGGGTTCAGGGGGACACGGGCCAGGCGGGGGGCGCAGAGGATCCGGGCGGGGGGTTCAGGGGGACACGGGCCAGGCGGGGGGCGCAGAGGGTCCGGGTGGGGGGTTCAGGGGGACACGGGCCAGGCGGGGGGCGCAGAGGGTCCGGGTGGGGGGTTCAGGGGGACACGGGCCAGGCGGGGGGCGGGAGGTTCAGGGGGACACGGGCCAGGCGGGGGGCGCAGAGGGTCCGGGCGGGGGGTTCAGGGGGACACGGGCCAGGCGGGGGGCGCAGAGGGTCCGGGCGGGGCGGGGGCTGCAGGGGGATACGGGCTGTGCGTGGCGCGGGGGTCCCCCACATCTCTTCTCCAGGGGCTGCTAGTTTGAGGCAGCGACAGGTCCCCGGCGCGGGGTGTGCGGGACGGGGAACGGGGGCGGGGGGGCCGGGCTGCCCCGTCCCGCTCCCCCCGTCGGGGGCCGCCTGCCATTGGGCGGCTCGGCCGGGCGGGCTGCGCGCACCGCGGCCCCAATCCACAAGCCCCCCGCGGCCCCGCGTCTGCTGCCCGTTCCGCTGCGGCCCCCGGGCGCTCGCCGCGAGCCGGACCCCCGCTGGGGGCTCCAGTCCCCCGGCCCGGCCGCTGCGTGCGCCTCATTAGCGGAGCCTTTGTTTGCTCAGGATGCCTCGGCTCCGCGCGGCCCGGGCCGGAGCCTATAAAACCTGCCGGGGGCCGGGGCCTGGGCACTGGGAGCCCTGACTCCTCGCGCAGCCGGACGCCGGGGTCCCCCAGCCTCGCGCGCCCCTCTGGCCATGGCCGCTGTGCCGCTGCTGCTGGCCGGGCTGCTGCCCCTCGCCCTCTGCCCCGCGCCGGGCGGCGCCTCCCGCCCCAAGCCCCTGCTGCCCATCCAGCCCGAGAAGGACCCGCTCCCCTCCAAGGGGGCGGCAGGTAGGAGCCCGGGGCGCCCGCAGGCGGGACCCCGCTCGGGGTGGGGAGCCCCGGGGCGGCGCAGGAGAGCCCCGGGCGGGGTGGGGAAGCCCGGCTGGCACCGGGGGGCGCAGCGGTTTCGGGGCTCTGCGCTGGGACGTTCCCCAGCTCCGGGCTGGGGGGCCAGTGTGGGGCGAGCGGAGCCGGCGGAGCGACTCCTGCCCTCCCTGGCACGGCTACCCGCTCCAGCCTCCATCTGGTTCGCATTGATGGATTTACACCCCCCGTGCGCTCCGCTTGGACGGGTGACAGCGGCGGGGAGGGGCCGGGCCGGGCAACGTCTCACCAGCGCAGGATCTCACCGCCTCAGCCCTGCCCGCTGGCCCAGCCAGCCCTGCCCCATGCCAGCCGCAGCAGGGCGGGGGCACCAGGGTGAAAGGGGCGATCGAGACCTGCCCGGTGCCAGCTGCAGCAGGCAGACAAGCATGGTATAGGCAAGGGGGTGTGAGGTGCCCTGGGAGCAGCGGGATGGCAGGGGTGGTACAGGCTGTGTGTAGGGGGTGTGCCCTGGCTACAGGGTTGGCATAGGCTGGGGGGGGTGGCTGTAGGAGGCTGGCATGGGGGTACAGCTGGGGGGCCTGGCTGCAGGGGGATGGCAGGGGTGGCACAGGCGAGGTGGGGGGCCCTGGCTGTAGGGGGTTGGCATGGGGTAGCACCAGCTGGGTGGGGGGCCCTGGATGCAGGGGGTTGGCATGGGGGGCATGGCTTAGGGGGCATGACTGGGGGGGGCTGGCTGCAGGCGGTTGGTTTAGGGGGCACGGTGGGGGTGATGGCGGGGGGGCAGGGCTGGGGGGCCTGGCTGCAGGGGTTTGGCGGGGGGGGGCATGGCTGGGGGGCCTGGCTGCAGGGGGACAGCAGAGGGGCACAGGCTGGGTGCAGCAGGATGGCAGAGTGGCATGGCTGGGCCCTGGGTTGCCGGCCACTCTCTCAGGATGTTGCTTCCCTCCGCAGGCTGCTCGTTCGGAGGAAGGTTCTATGCCCTGGAGGACACTTGGCACCCAGACCTGGGCGAGCCCTTTGGGGTGATGCACTGTGTGGTCTGCTACTGCGAACCGGTAAGCGGGGAACCCCCCTGCCTCCAGAACAGGGGTCGGGAACCTTTCAGCAGTGCTGTGCCAAGTCTTCATGTATTCCCTCTGATTTAAGGTGTCGCGTGCCAGTCATACATTGTAACGTTTTAGAAGGTCTCTTTCTATAAGTCTATAATATAGAACTAAACTATTGTCTGTAAAGTAAATAAGGATTTTAAAATGTTTAAGAAGCTTCATTTAAAATTAATTTAAAATGCAGAGGCCCCCCGGGCCAGTGGCCAGGACCCGGGCAGTGTGAGCGCCACTGAAAATCAGCTCGCGTGCCGCAGGCTGCCTGCCCCTGCTCCAGACCATCCACCCCCCCCCCGCAGAACCTGGGGCCCCCCACTCACCTCTGAGCCCAGCCTCTGCCAGCTCGGCTGCTGTGCTCCACAGCCCTGGGCAGCGGGGCCCGTACCTTCCCTCCCCTCCCACCCCAGGGGAGTGCAGTACTCGGGCCAGTACAGAGCCCTGGGGGAGGGGGGGCAGTGAGGGAGGGTGCAGGCAGTACAGAGCCCTGGGGGAGGGGGGGGCAGTGAGGGAGGGTGCAGGCAGTACAGAGCCCTGGGGGAGGGGGGCAGTGAGGGAGGGTGCAGGCAGTACAGAGCCCTGGGGGAGGGGGGGGCAGTGAGGGAGGGTGCAGGCAGTACAGAGCCCTGGGGGGGGGGCAGTGAGGGAGGGTGCAGGCAGTACAGAGCCCTGGGGGAGGGGGGGCAGTGAGGGAGGGTGCAGGCAGTACAGAGCCCTGGGGGAGGGGGGGCAGTGAGGGAGGGTGCAGGCAGTACAGAGCCCTGGGGGAGGGGGGGGGCAGTGAGGGAGGGTGCAGGCAGTACAGAGCCCTGGGGGAGGGGGGGGGCAGTGAGGGAGGGTGCAGGCAGTACAGAGCCCTGGGGGAGGGGGGGGCAGTGAGGGAGGGTGCAGGCAGTACAGAGCCCTGGGGGAGGGGGGGGCAGTGAGGGAGGGTGCAGGCAGTACAGAGCCCTGGGGGAGGGGGGGGCAGTGAGGGAGGGTGCAGGCAGTACAGAGCCCTGGGGGAGGGGGGGGGGCAGTGAGGGAGGGTGCAGGCAGTACAGAGCCCTGGGGGAGGGGGGGGGCAGTGAGGGAGGGTGCAGGCAGTACAGAGCCCTGGGGGAGGGGGAAGTACCTTGTCAAGCTCCTGGGTGGGGGGCAGGACAGAGCTGTAGGCAAGGAAATTGTTTGGAGGGGGGCTGTGGCCCTCCCCCCTCCTTTCTCCTACCCCCTCCCTCCCTTTCTGAGGAGCAGGGCACATCTGCGGCAGCCCTTCAGCAGCTCCCCTGTTTCTCCTGGCACTGGGTATTTGGGAAGGGGGGGGCTACTCGGGGAACTGGCCTTTAAATGCTTTTCCTGACGACCCCCCTGCCTGGGTAATGGGAGGCATAGAGCAAACCGCCTGCATGGCAGTGTCCAACACACACCTGCCTGGTCCCTGCTCCTCTGGCTGCAGTGGGGAGAGGGGGCTGCGAAGGGGGCCTTGGCCCTTGGTCCCAGAGCCCAGCCCTCCTGGCCCAGCCACACAGCAGCTGTGCACAGCCGCGGAGGGAGAGAGCTAGAACCCGAGGCTGGCGGGCGTGGGGTTTGCCGCTGAGCATCACAAACAGCCTCTTGGCTGCCCTAGAGCTAAGTGCCGGGGGACTGCATGCAGGGTGAGCCCGGAGGGGAGCAGCAGGAGGCAGCCAAGCGAGGTCTTTGAAAAAGAGGGGTGCCTGTGAGGGGGGCACTGGCCTGTTTGTGGGGGGCTGAGCTGGGGAGAAGGGTTTTGCAGGCAGGGGTGCTAAGCTGGGGCTTGGGGACTGCGGGTCTCTCCACAGGGGTGACCTCGGGCGCATCGCACAGATCAGAGCAGTTCGACGTGGCAAAGATTATTGGGTCTCGGGCCTCCGCTTTCCCCTGGCTCGCGGTGCAGGTGGTTCTCTCTGGGGCTCTGCAGAGGCTCTGCTGTGGGGCTGGGAGCTGGGTCTCTCACCAAGCAGGCCACACGAGGGCACGCTGAAGACTATTTCTGTCTTCCCTCCCAGCAGAGGAATCGCCGAGGGAAACCAACAGGCAAAGTCAGCTGTAAGAATATTAAGCACGACTGTCCCGCCCTGCCCTGCAGTGAGTCTGTCCTGCTGCCGGGACACTGCTGCAAGACCTGCCCAAAGGGTAAGAGGCGAGGCCCTGCTTTGCTCCCGGGACTGTCTGCGCGGCACAGCGCATTGCGTGGCTCCTGGGTGACGGGTCTCGCTCGCCGCACGTGGCTGGGCCCGAAAGCGGGGTTTGCTCAGAGTGTTTGCCGTGTGTGTTTGACAGACGTTGTGTGGAGTGGGTGCCCCGGGCCCCCTGTGCAGTCAATGTCCCATTTGTTTGGCAGCAGTGAGGAAGAGAGAAACACGTAGTGGTAAAGGCTTCGGGGAGGGAACGGCTGGGGGAGGGCACGGGTGACTCGCGGGGGGGGTGGGGGGAGGACTGTGCTTGAAGCTACTTCTACCGCCGCCTCTTTCGAAACTGCTGGCGTGTGACGTTGGCGCTGTCCATGAATGAATGGATTGTCATAAGGGGCTTTACGGGCCAATCAAAGGCAGCGTCCCTGCCCCGGGGCGCTTGCAATCAAAACCGAAAATGCCCAGACCGAGAAGGGGAGGCGGGAGGGGTGCTCGTGTTAGCAGTAATCCTAGAAAATGCTGCTATGATTCTGTTCTGTTCGCTTTTCTACCCTGGCGTGTTATGTGACTGGCCATCACGGTAGTATCTGAGGGGCTGGTCTTTGCGGGGAGGGGTCTAGGGCTAAAACCTGGCTGGAACTACACACTCTACAAGAGCCATAGACTCTCCTGCCTCCAGGCAAGAGACTTCCACTCGTTAGGAGGACAATTCCCCTGTGGGAAGGTGATTCCATAATTGTCCACTAGGGGGCTCACTGCCCCTTTCTCTGGGGACCGGGTAGCAGGCACAGACCCCGGTTCTGGCCATGTGTGGGACCGTGCTCTCTCCCCTACTCCCGGTGTTCTGGCTGTGGGCGTGCCGTGTGCCGAATGGAATCCGAGCTGGCCTCTGAGACATCGGTGCCCCTCTGGGGGTCGGGGGCCGCCGCAGGAGCTGCAAGCGGTAACACCGCTGTCCGAGGAGGGCTCCTCCCCAGTAGCTCCGGTGGGAGAGGCAGGTGACCCTAGAGCCTCAAAGTGTTAAGGTGCTTCCTGTGGGGCCCAGACTGCTCTGTCCGTGGAGGGGATTTACTGCGTTGCTGTGGGAGCAGGTCTCTTGCGCTGAGGTTCCATTTCAGCTCTTATGAAACCCCTGCACTGCAATTGTCATAAAGCACCCACCAGGGCAGGGTCCTGGGCACCCGTACACAGCCATGTTCCATGTGCGCTAGTGCTTAGAGCAGAAGGGACGGGCAGTCCGGGGAGCGGAGCTCCGTTCCTGGTTCTGCTACAGGCTTGCTGAGTGACTTTGGACCAAGTCCCTTCCTTTTTCCGGGCCTCGGTTTTCCCCTCTGAGAGATGGGGATTATACCGCATGCTCTGCTTGCACTGAAGATGCAAAGAATGGTTCTCCTTTCAGCCTCTCCCAGCATCCCAGAGAAGAGGCCAGAGCCCATCTTTGACAGCTTCGAGTATTTCCAGGATAAGGAGGACGACTTGCATAAGAGCTACAATGACCGTTCCTACCTGAGTTCGGAGGACCTTGCCCGGGACGACAGCCGCACAGGTAGTTTTCTGCCTGACCTTGGTGGCTGGGGGGAGACAGGCCCGGGATGGGGCAGGAGGGCTGGGGACGTGTTGCAGGCTTGATTCAGTATTTGCGAAGTTTGGAAGAGTAAACCCCAGAGACTATCAGCCACAATCCCCACCCACCCACCCCTGATGTCAGTGGAGAATGGGGATCCAGGGGGTGGTTTGCATTCTCCTCCCCTCCCGCATGCAGAACGCAGCGTCCCGGGGCCCTGAGCTGAAGGAATAACTGAGATCTCCTTTCACTTTCCTCCCCCAGACTTTGTGGCCTTGCTGACCAGTGGCGCAGAGCCCTGGCTGTCACTGTCCAGCGCCGTGGCTAAAGCCAGGTTCACCCTCGTGCGTTCCTACCTGCTCTTCTCCATCAACTACGAAAGGTCAGTCCCACCCCAGGCGCTGGGACAGCCCCAAGAAAATTCCCAGCCAGAGGCCAGAGCCTCCTCGTCTGCAGTCCGAATGGATCGTAGATGGGAGGGAGGAGGGGGGCTAGTTTGTTTCCAGCCCTCCAGCGTCCATACCGGCGGGTTGTAGCTTTGTAGCACACCCACGCTGTTTCTGCATGCCTGTCCCGGGCGGGCGGTGGGCACCTGTGGGGGGAGACAACTGCACTCGCATCCCACTCTCACCCCGCAGTCGTGACCAAGATGGAGTCAGTGCCCCAGCTGCCCAATACCTGGGCTGGCTGCCCACTGCCTGAGCAGGTAGCAAGTGGCTCTTGTTTATCAGACGAGAAAGGGTTATTGCAAAGCCGGTCTCTGGGGTTTAACCATTCGCTGGCTTCCTGTCTATTCGGCCTTCAGAGCTCCCTCTGATAGGCAGCTGGTATTTCTCTAATATCATTACAAAACAGCTGGGACTCCAGAGAATCCGTCACAGGCAGGAACATTCCTTTCCTCAAGGTTTTTATTAAAAACAAATTCAGGGAAATGGGAAAGGATCCAACCAACAGGGTCCAAACACACATGGTGGCGGGCCCAGCCGCTTCTCCACGCCGCCTTCGGCGGGACCCCTCCGCTCCAGGCCTGACTCGGGGACCTGCAATCAATCCCTCCCCACCTTCAGGATCGCTGATGGCCCCATTGGATCCGCGTGAGGAGGGAGCTGAGCTCAGCTTCTCTGATGCTGCAGCCCCCCCTCTTTTTCCAGGGCTTTGCATAGTGAAGTGGTGACTAATTTGAAACCAAGTCCGTGGAGCCAAAGAAGGCCAAACGCGAATTATTTCTAGCCACGTTGGAGCGCTTGGCACTCGGCAGACCTGGGAGCGGATCCGGCCTCTGCTCCAAGTTGTTTACAATCCAAGGCCCCCATCCTGCAACTGCTTCCATGCTGGAGAAGCCCTTGGCTGGCACAGACCCCACTGGAGTCGGTGGGGCACTGCCCTGAGCTCTGGGATCTGCCTGCGGGGTGCCCCTCGGCCGTCAGCAGGCTCCGTGCCAATGCAAGGTGTGCAGGTGCACTTTCAGGATCGGGGCCCCTGTAGGATAGATAACCCAGTGGATTGTAATAAGCTCCAGTCTCCATCCTGCTCCTCACCCTGGAGCCAATAGGGGGTGCTCAAGCAAGCGCCATAGCAGCCTGAGGGGCAGGGGGGAGGGAGGAAGTGCCCTGGGTGCCCCAGGACTCGGGACTCTCGGGAGCAGCACAGTGATACGTGACAAGAAGCCTGCCCGGTTACAAACCTAGTTCAGCTGATTCCAGCCCCCCCCACCCTCGCAGTCTGCCCGCTCCTCCGTCCACGAGGACATACGCTCTCGTTGTATGCGGCTGCAGGACAGAGATGCCCCTGCACGGCCCCTAGCCCAGGCCTGGGGCCTGATTCTTCTCTGCCGGCTTTGCACTGAGGGCACGTTCGGCTTCGCCCCGATTCTCAGCTCCCCGGGGAGACTCCCGTGCCCGGAGCCCCTCCCTGCCAGCGAGCTGCCCTGAGCCCCAGCCTCACTGTTCGCTTTCTCCCCAGCCCTCCTACGGGCACCCCTGGTCTTGCCCTGAACGATCCCACTAAGCCCTTCATCTTCGCCCTCTGTCCCTGTGGGAGCCGGCTAGCCCCGAGTGTCTCCTCCCAACTTTAGTTCTCCTCTCCACCCAGCACCTCGGTGTCTGTGCCGAGGGCCCAGAGCCCGAGAGAAGGGCCATCCCCTCCCTGCAGAGGCCTTGGCCCAGGCAGCCCCTGAAGCACAGCGCATGGCTAGCCAGTGAGGAGCCTGGAGCCCAGGGCGGGTGGGGTAGGGATGGTTATCTGCCCCGTCTGTCCACTCTCTGGTTTAATCAATGAATGTGTTTCTATGGTGACCAGACTGGAGAGAAGCTGCACCCCCCCCCTTTGGCCCCCATGGGGGCTGTCAGGGAGTCCCACAAAGCTGGGTGACCTTCCATGGGGCGGGGATCAACCAGACAAGGCCCTGGAAAGGAGACGCTCCCCTGGGCACGTTGGGGTGAAGCCTCCACTCTGGGAGTCACAGCCAGGCCTTTCTGGGGCCAGGCAGAGCCAGTGGGTCCTCCCCCCACCCCCTCTGCCTGGCCCCCCAGCTCACTCAGCTGCTCCGGTTCCCCCCCAATCCCCACGCAGGCTGGGCCGGCCGAGCCGCGTCCGCTTCACCGACCCCGACGGCAACATCCTGTTTGAGCACCCCGTGCAGAAGAGCGTCTCTCTGCAGGACGGCATGGTGAGTGGCACCCCCGTGGTCAGCCGAGACACCAGCCTGGGGCTGGGCCAGGCAGGAGGCAGCCCCCCCACGCTACCCTTACCCCCAGGCCTCTGGGGCTGCTTCCCTCCTCTGTGCTGCCTCCTTTGGGCCAGCCCCATTGCCAGCAATGTCCCTCCTGTGGGACCACGCTCCCCTGAACCCTTCTCCCGTTGGCTCTGGCAGGGGCTGCCCTGCCCTCTCTACCTCCCCCCCACCCACTTACCAGCTGCCCCTCCCCACAGATCTGCGGCATGTGGCGGAACCTGCACAAACCCTCCATCCGGCTGCTGAGGGCGGAGCAGCTCCGCATCTCCTTGGTCACCAAGTCTCAGCCAGCCGGCGAGATCCAAGGCCCAATCATCAAGCACCGGGCCCTCTTCGCAGGTAACTTCCCCCTCTCCCCCCTCCCAGCCCTGGGGCTGCTCTGAGAGCCCTGGTGTCTGGGGCCTCACTTCATGGGGGCCCCACTGGCCGCAGTACCCTTGGCTGGGGTCTCAGCAGCAGCCAATGCCCCGAGCTTCCAGCCGGCCCATCCAGGACGCTCGGTCTCACTGCGCCCCCCCCCCTCCCCAGGGCTGACCCTCTCAACCTTCTGCCCTTTCAATCCCAGAGACCTTCAGCGCCATCCTGACCTCCGTGGACCCAACCCACATGGGTACGGGGGGCATCGCCATGCTGACCCTGAGTGACACCGAGAACAACCTGCACTTCATCCTCATGGCCAAGGGGCTGCTGGAGCCGGCAGACAAAGGTGAGTGGGGACAGCGGGGCGAGGCCTGGAGCAGCCATGGGGCTCTCGCCCCTTTGGTGGGCACCAGGCGGAGCGTACTTGGGCAGGGGGGTTGGGGATGGAAGGGTCTGGGTGGGGTGAGGGCAGTCAGGGGCTGTGTAGTGTCACTGGAGGAGGGAGGGGGAGACTTGTGGAGATGTTTGGTGAATATAGGGTGGAGGGGATCGTTGGGGGCAGACTGTCTAATGCTCTTTGCCTTTGCAGAATTCCCTTGGGTTTCACTTAGGGTCCGGATCCTGCACCAGAACCGGGTGCTGCGTGAGGTCAGGGCCAACATCACCCTGCAGGTAAGCAGTCCCCTTGCCACCCATTCCCCCTTCCCTGCTGTCCCCTGGAGGCCAAGCCATGGCGCTTTCTCCTCCTCCTGTCTCCACAGGACCCAGACTTCGCGGAGGTGCTGAGCGACCTGTCGAGCCGCGAGATGCTGTGGCTTGCGCAGGGGCAGCTGAAGATCACGGCGGAGACGGAGGGCAGGCGCCGGCGCCAGATCGCCGGCTACATCACTGCCAGGAAGAGCTGTGACAGTGAGTGGCGGGGAGAGGACGTCGAGGCCGCGCTGTGCCCCAGGGCCTGGGAATAGTAGGATAGGAGCTGAAGAAACAGACCGCAGGGTCGGCCCCTGTTTGGGGGGCTGGAATGGGAGTGTCAGAGGGGGAGCCTCCTAGGAAAGGATGGAGCCTTCCACCCCGCAGGAGGCCCCTGGAAGGGAGGGGTGGCCCAGCGGCCCTGGTTCCCTTGGTGCCGGTTAGCACATGGTGTTGTGGTGTCTGGATGCCGTGCCTGAGAGCCCTGTGGCCCCTATTGATTACAGCCCTCCAGAGCGTGCTGTGCGGAGGAGACGCCCTGATGCCAACCAAGACGGGGGCTGTGGGGTCTGCCAAGCTGGCGCTCCATGAGAACGGGACGCTGGAGTACCAGGTAGGGAGGGTCCGCGCAGGGGCAACGTGGGGTTGGGGGCCCACTCGTGTGTGTTTGGCGAAACCTACATGAGCACCTTGGTCCTCAACCATTTCCACCCCGGGACCCACTCCCAGTTAGCAGGGAGGGCATAGGTGCTAACTCCACGGGGGAAAAAATAGTGGGTGCTCAGCACCCACTGGCTACAGCTGTTCCCCACCCCCTGCTCATCGGGGCGATATGGCTGCTGCCCAACGGCTGTTTGGGGGCTCAGGGAGGGGCTTGGGGGAGGGCGGAGAGCGGTGGGTGGACAGGAACCTCAGGGAGGGGGTGGAGTGGGAGTGGGAAGAGGCGGTGCAAAGGCAAGTCCGGGGGGGGTGGGGGTTGAGCACTCCCAGGGAAAAGGAAAAGTCAGCGACCACCCCCTCCTTCCCCCCCCCGGCACCTGTCCATGTCCCGCTGGGAGCTGTGATACCGCCCCCTGCAGGCTGGGAACCCCAGGCAGACCTGCTGCTGGGACAGGGAGTCAGGCCTCCTGGGTTCTGTTTCCAGCCCTGGGAAGGGAGTGGGGTCTAGTGGTTGAGGCTGGGAACCTGGACATCAGGACTCTTCCCTTCCCTGTCCTGAATTTTGGTTTCCCGCCTGTGGAATGGGGCTAGTGGGTTAATGCAGGTAACGTCCGCAGTGCTGTGAATGGACAGTGCTGAGTGGTGGTCACTGTCGGGGGGGCTGGGTGGGCGGACCGCCACGCCCCCTCCCCACACCCATGGGTGCCGCTTGGTTGTTTTTTTCCCGGGGAGCTTTGCTAACGCTATGAACCGGACAGACCCTCTCTGGGGCGCTGCCCCCTGCGCCTCCCCGCAGGTCCAGGTAGCAGGGACGGCGAGTGAGGTCATCAGCGTCACCCTGGAGACCAAGCCGCGGAGGAAGAACAAACGCAACGTCCTGTTCGACATGACGCCCAGCTACAGGGAGGGGCTGGTGAGCGCCCCGTCAGGGGTAGAGGCTGGGGGTGGTTAACAATCCAGGGGGCCATGGCTAGACCCCTCCCCTGGAGAATGGTTGGGGGGCAGTGTGGGGCCATCTGTCACGGAGTATTGGGGGACTCGGGGCCCTGCACCCCCGGCTTCCTGCGATTCACCATGACTCTCAGCCAGCCAGTAAAGCAGAAGGTTTATTTGGATGACAGGAATACAGTCCAAGACAGGTCTTGCAGGCACAGACAACAGGGACCCCCTCAGTTTGGTCCATCTTGGGGTCCCAGCCCCCCTTGGGAGGTCAGAGCCATCTCTGCCCCCCAGCCATCTCTCCAGCCTGCTTCCCACACTCTCCTTTCAGCGACCCCTCCCACCGCCTTTGTTCAGTTTCCCGAGCTAAGGAGTCACCTGGCCTTCAACCCCTTCCTGGGTTCTCATGTTACACACTCAGGTATGCGCCCTCGGGCAGATCCCATCCTACAATGCAGACTATCCCAGCACACTCCCCTGTCAGCATTCACAGACCACAGTGAGAACAGGCCCAGTTCGTCACATCTCTCCCCCCTTCGAGACCGAACTGAGCAGGGTCACTTTAGCCAGTGACCCGGGGAAGTTTGAACCTACCCCCGTTCCCATGGATGCCCCCGCATCCCTCCCATTCCTTGGTGAGAATTACACCAGGCCCCTCCAGTTTCACGCTCCCCCTTAGGTTGGGGGTGCTTGATGGCACTCGCAGTTCGAATGTGGGAAGGTTTATGCGGCCTGCGCCCTTTTCCCACCCCCATACCTCTGGGGCTCCAACTGGGCTGTGGTCTTCTCCCAGCGCTCCAGTCTGGAGGTCTGTGCTTTGGGCTCTCTTGGTTCAGAGCCGCCCTTTTAACCTTGGCCACCCTCCGAAAAGGCTCCTCTATGCTGGGCAAGGGTCCTAAAGCTGTTTTCCCCTTGTCCCGGGCCTTCCTCCCCCTCTGACAGGGGTCACAGGATCCGCAGTACTGTCGGACAGTAACAAAGACCCCAGGCCAGTAAAAGCTCCGTAGCAGCCTCTGCTGGGTACGCCAGGTTCCCTGGTGCCCTGAGAGGGGAATGTCATGGGCCCGGCACAGCAGCTGGCGGCGATACTTCTGGGGTACCACCAGCTGCCTCCTGATCCCCCCTGACTCCATTTTCCCTGGGGGAGCCCATTCTCGGTACAGGAACCCCTTCTCCCACAGGAATCTTTTCCGGCCACCTCGTCCCATGGTCTGTACCGCATTGAGGTCGGCCAGGTCCCTTATCTTCCGCAAGGAGGGATCTCTCTGTAACTCGGCCTGGAACTCAGCAGCTGGGACAGGGATGGCCACCTGCTCTTTCTCGCCCGCTGGGTCCGAAGCTGCAGCCTCCCTGAGCCGCGTCCCTGGGCGTTCCCTCCCCACCAGGTTAGGGTCCCGCGCCTCAGGCAAGGCACCCCCCCCAAGGCCAGGGCGCAGTGCCCCTCGCCGGCTCTGACCGCAGGTCACAACTAAGGCGGTCTGGGGGCTGCTGGGCCAGTCCTCTAGGTCCCCCCCCATCAACACCTCGGTGGGCAAATGGTGGTGCACTCCCACGTCCTTGGGGCCCTCCTTGGCCCCCCATTTCAGGTGTACCCTCGCTACGGGAACCTTGAATGGGGTCCCGCCCACCCCGGTCAGGGTCAGGAAGGTGTTGGGCACCACCCGATCTGGGGCCACCACCTCGGGCCGGGCCAGTGTCCCCTCTGCGCCCGTGTCCCAGTAACCATAAACTTCCTTCCCATCCACCTCCAGGGGAACAAGGCACTCGCTCCGCAGGGACAGCCCCGCGCCAACCCTGTAAACGGAGAACTTTGAATCCGGAGCATCTGGCCCCCCCAGAGAAGCTAGCCTGGGGCTCTCCTCCCTCCTTAGCAGGTGGTACCCTGCCAGCCCCCCTTCCCTGGGAATGCTGCCTCTCGTCGGGCTGGGTCTCTACCCAGTCAACCCTCTGTGGGTTCGGCCTGCTCAGTCTGTCCCTGAGCCTGGGGCACTGGGCCCGTATGTGGCCCTTTTGGCCACAGTGGTAGCAGCCCATGTCCCATGGGTCCCCTTGAGTGGGTCGGATGGTCCTGATGCCGGATGTTCCCCTCTGATGGGGTTTTTCTGTATTTTCCCACGGGGAGGTCCCATGGTGACTCTCTCTCTGCGTTGTGGTGGGATTGCTCCTTTGGGACTCCTCCCTTTTATCTCCTGACCGGCTCTTTACGAACTCATCGGCCAGCCGGCCTGCCTGTCGCGGGTTCTCTGGCTTTCTGTCCACCAACCACAGCCTCAGGTCAGATGGGCACCGCTCATACAGTTGCTCCAGTACCAGCAGTTTGACCAGGTCCTCCTTCGTCTGGGCCCCATCAGCCCACTTGCTGGCGTATCCTTCCATGCGGGCGGCTAGTTGTAGATATGAGATCTCAGGGGTTTTATCCTGACTCCGGAACCTTTCCCGGTACATCTCAGGAGTCAGCCCAAACTCTCGTAGCAGGGCCTTTTTGAATAGTTCGTAGTCCCCTTTCTCTGCCTCTTCCAGTTGGCGGTACAATGCCACGGCTTTGGGGTCCAGTAAGGGGGTAAGGACCCGGAGTCTGTCCGCGGGATCAACCCGGTGCAGCTCGCAGGCCGTCTCAAAGGCCTCCAGGAAGTCATCCATGTCCTCCCCCTCCTTGTATGGGGCCATGATGCACTTATCAAAGCTCCGTGCAATCCTGGGTCCCCCCTCACTCACCGCAGCCGGGGGTTCGCTGCCCTTCAATCTCGCCAGTTCCAGTTCATGCTGACGCTGTCTCTCATTCTCCTGTCTCTGTCTCTCATTCTCCTCCCATTCATGCTGTCTCTGTCTCTCTTCACGCTGATGCTGTCTCTCTTTCTCCTCCCGTTCACGCTGATGCTGTCTCTCTTTCTCCTCCCGTTCACGCTGACGCTGTCTCTCTTCATGCTGTCTCTGTTGTTCACGATCCTCCAGCTCTCTCAGTTTTAGCTCTTTCTCCCATTCCAGCCAATTCCGCTCCCCGGATGCCGAACGTCGCCGGGAGGATCCTCTGCTGGCCGGCGGGCTTCGCCGGGGGGACCCCCTGCTGGCCGGGGGGGTCACGGCGCCTTCGGTATTTGCTGGGCTCCTCCCCACCCTTCCCCTAGGCATAGGAAGGAGGGGTCTCGGGAAGCCCTCAGCAGCCGGCTGACCACTCCCAGCTGGGACAGACACTGGTGCCTGCGCTGCATTTGCCAGGCTGCTTCCCTGAGACACAGGGATCAGTTCATTCGCGCGATCTTCCGCCTCTAGCTGGGCAATGAGCTGTTCTTTGGTGAGCCTCCCAATGCGCAGCCGCCTCTGCTTGCACAGCTCCACCAGGTCGCTCTTAAGCCGCTTGGCATACATCTTCCTGCTGGCCACTCACCGGCCTGTGTGCTCACAGCTCCCCACAGTTCCCAGGGGGACCCCTAGTGTGCCAGCCCTTCTCGAGGTCACCGCCTCTCTGCCAGGGTCGAGCTGCAGACTCCTCCGCCCCTGGGACCACTCGCTGCGATCCCCCCGGGGGACCCTGTTACTGCAAAAGTCCTTCTCGCTGGTCACACACTCCCAGGGGTAATAACCGTCTCTCTCTCACTCTTCAGCGCGCCTGGTCCCCGTCAATCCCCCTTCGTTTTACTGCTCCCCAGTCACTTACTGCAGGAAGCGCCGTCCACGGGGTGCAGTAGATCCCACCGCTGCCACCAGTTGTCACGGAGTATTGGGGGACTCGGGGCCCTGCACCCCCGGCTTCCTGCGATTCACCATGACTCTCAGCCAGCCAGTAAAGCAGAAGGTTTATTTGGATGACAGGAATACAGTCCAAGACAGGTCTTGCAGGCACAGACAACAGGGACCCCCTCAGTTTGGTCCATCTTGGGGTCCCAGCCCCCCTTGGGAGGTCAGAGCCATCTCTGCCCCCCAGCCATCTCTCCAGCCTGCTTCCCACACTCTCCTTTCAGCGACCCCTCCCACCGCCTTTGTTCAGTTTCCCGGGCTAAGGAGTCACCTGGCCTTCAACCCCTTCCTGGGTTCTCATGTTACACACTCAGGTATGCGCCCTCGGGCAGATCCCATCCTACAATGCAGACTATCCCAGCACACTCCCCTGTCAGCATTCACAGACCACAGTGAGAACAGGCCCAGTTCGTCACACCATCTCCTCTGGCTTTTGTCCAGTCTAACGGACCAGATCCTGGTGCACTGGCTGAGGGCCCCTGGATGTGGGCCCGGGCCTCATTCTCTGGATCTCCCACAGCCCGCCTGGGCTGCTTCTCTCTCCATTTCCTTCCGTTTGCCTGGTAACAGGGCCTGGAACAGCTGTGTCCAGCTGAGAGATCCTCTCCCACATATGCTCTGTACCGCCAAACCCCTGTGTCAGTCACCCCCAAACCACACTGGCCATTTGGGGGAGGGGAGCAGCCAGTGCCTCGTGGCAAGCTTCTGTCTGATGTCCCAGGGTTGGGGGCTGGATCCTTTCTTCTCCAGCTTACCCACTGGAAGCTCTCTGGGCCAGGAGGCCCTGATCCAAGGGGATAGCTGGTGCTAAGCTAGGCTGCTGGTGAGAGGCAGATCCCGGAGGTTTGTTCTCAGGTGGGGCTCTGTTCCCTGGCTAGCCACGTGGCTCCCCCGGTCCATCCCAGTGACAGCTCTCCTAGCCACACCAATCTAGTGCCGCCCCAGGAGTCTGGGCCCCCTCTCGTCCTCTGCCAGCTCTCCGTGAAGTCACGAGGGCTCTGGGTGTGTGAGCAGGGAAGAGCGGATGAGGAGAGGGTTTACCGTCTTCCTCTGCCCTCCGTTTGTAGCCCTTTAGCACGGCTCTTCTCTAAACAGCCCCAGACTTCTCAGCCCCTCTCCAGATGGGAATTCCCAGCCAGGCCGCTGTTGCCTGTCTCTGAACCCTGCTCTCTGCTGGGAGATGGGGGGCGCAGAGCTGAGCACAGGATGCCAGGTGGGGCAGGCCATTCAGGTTGTGTCCTGAGCTCACCTCACTGCAGTGTCTGGGCACCTTCCCTGGGAGATCAGTAGTGATTGTGGAGCCATTCTGCATGGCAAATGCAGAGCGGGCAGACTCTGCACCCGGGCATTAAATCTGCCTCCACATCCCAGCAGCTTGATCAGCGGAAGGGGCAGATGTCATGCTGGGAAAGCAGTGATTGGATTGGAAGAGATTTCAGGGAAAATCTCTGTTTAACCAGCCCCATCTCACTCCCTCTGTACTGTTATGAGAAGATCGTGTCATCTGGCTGTGGCAGCACGTTACATGTCTGACCCCTTTCTCCAGCCCCCCCATAAGATCTCTGGGGCAAGGTCCATGCTGTTTCAGTATGTATGGGCAGAGGGGTAACACCCCTGCATCAGCGGAGGGTTTGAACCTGAGACCTTCAGCACCACAGTACAGACCTCAATCACTTGAGCTAAAAGAGTAACTCCGTTACCTGGTAGCAGTAGTAGTCTGTTTCCCATAGTGGCACAGCCCCTGGAGGAGGATGGGAGGTGCATTTTGTCAGGGTTATATGGCAGGGTAGGCCACGCCCACTTAGTGTGGTGCTCTGTCCCCCTCTAGTGGTGGCTGGACTACATAGCAGTTGCTGCACCTTAGCTAAGCAGTGACTCTTTTGGCTCAAGCAGGAGAGTGGCTCCTGCATTAAGATCCAGAGGTGCCAGGTTCGATCCCCGCTGCCGATGTCCCACCCAGGGGCGGCGGCATTATGTGGGTGCTTCTGAAAGTAAGTGATAATGCCCCCTCCCCCCAGCAGGTGTGTTAACCTCTCTCTCCCCCCCACCCCGGCCAGGCCAGCGGGACCTGGCAGCACATGAATGCCCGGGACACCCACATGTTACTGCAGAGCGAGCTCTTCCTCAACGTGGCCACCAAGGACTTTGAGGAGGGGGAAGTGCGGGGACAGATCAGCTCCCTGCTGTACAGTGGCCTCCTGGCACGATATACAGGTACCTGCTGCCGGGTGGTGCCCTGTTTCCTCTCCCACGGCTGCCAGCCCCATGGGGCTGGAGGGCACGAGGTGGGTGGGTCTCTGTAGCGGGCAGTACATGGGCGTTCCCTGTAGGTCAGGGACCCCGGGGGCCGGCCCCAGGGACTGCAGAGCGGGTGGGCGACGCCTTTCGCTGGCCTAGCTGGAAGCACGTGTCTGACCTGTGCCCCCTGTGCCCAGAGCTGCCCATCCCCCTGGCTGGCCAGCTGGTGTCTCCCCCTGTGCGGACCGGCTCGGCGGGACACGCCTGGGTCTCCCTGGACGAGCACTGCCACCTGCACTACGAGATCGTGGTGGGCGGGCTCGGCAAGTCGGACGACGTCGCCATCAGTGCCCACCTGCACGGCGTCGCCGAGCTGGGCGAGCGCGGCCACGAGCACGCCCGGCTCCTCAAGGGCTTCTACGGCACCGAGGTGATGGGCCTGCGCGGGGGCAAGGGGCTGGGGGGCTGTGGCTGGAGGGGGTGATTGGGGGGAGTGATGGGCCCTTGGAGGAGGGGCTGGGGGGGAAGGGTGCCTGGGGGAGGGGTGTTCCAGGCAGAGATGAGGCGTCTCAGGAGTTTGGGCCCCTGCGAAACCCAGGCAGCTCTGCAGAGATCTGTGTGTCGAGCTCCTCAGCCCGGCTGCCTCTAGCAATGGGGGGAGGGGGAGGAAGCTGGGGTCACTGGAGCTCTGGGCCCCTCAACCGGCACATTGGCTCCTGTCCTGGGCAGCCCCGGCTCAGCACAGGGATGCGGGGGGAGCCATTCAGCCTGAGCTGGGTGAGAACCACCGAGGGGTCAACCCCTCCCCTGGGTGCCCCGGCCCAGTCCTGGGGGTACCGGGCTCTCGGAGCAGGGCCACCCCAGAGCACAGTGCCACCTATAACCTCGGTGGTTCTCTGGGGCAGGGAAACAGCCGGGCCCTGCTAACGCCCCTCTCCTCTGTGCCTAGGCCCAGGGCGTGGTGAAGGACCTGGACGCGGAGCTGCTGCGCCACCTGGCCCAGGGCACGGCCTTCCTGCAAGTCAGCACCAAAGTCAACCCCCGCGGGGAGATGCGGGGGAGGGTAGGTGCCACTGACTCACCCCCTCCGGCTTTCCGCTCCCTGGGCAGCAGCTGCGGGAGTCCCAACCCCAGCCAGGCGCCAGGCCCTGCCAAAGGCTGACACAGCCTGCCAGGACCCGTGACCCTTCGGTAGTGGGCTGGGGACGCTGGGCCTGCTCCACCCACCCAGGAGAGGGGATCCCGGCAGTAGCCCCCCGGCTCCGGGCTGAGAAACAACTCAGCATCCCTTGGACAGAAACAAGGAGCGCCTGGGTCCCAGTGTCCTCCCATGTAGCTGCAGACTCCTCAGTCACACAGTACCACCTCCCTGCCCTTTCTCTGCCGCTTTGGGGCAATGGGCCGCCCAGCACTGCATGCAGAGTTCTCTGGGGACCCGCAGCCCCCTGCCAGCCCAGGCCTGGGCCTCTGCTGAGCAGCCACCGCCGATGGTACCCACCTGTGCAGGGACCGTGCTGGGCACTGCTGCGTCTTAGGGACTGGGACGAGCCCAAACTCTGTCTCACAGCCTGAGCCAGACCGGAGGAGATGGAGACACATTAGCTCGTCCCTCTCCGAGCCGGCCCGGCTGACGTTTGGAAACTCGGGATGTGTTCCCCCCTGCAAAGATTAGGCCAACCAGAGCACAGGTCTCACTCCCGACAGGGGTTCAGGGTGCCCTCTCCTTGTAAATGCTCCCAGAGGGGGGGTGGGCCAAGCCAGAAAGTGGAGAGTTAATGCCCTTCCTGCCCTCCCCACCTGCCCTCTGCCTTCTCCTGCAGGGGTGGGGCAGAGGGGGGGTGGGCCAAGCCAGAAAGCGGAGAGTTAATGCCCTTCCTGCCCTCCCCACCTGCCCTCTGCCTTCTCCTGCAGGGGTGGGGCAGAGGGGGGGTGGGCCAAGCCAGAAAGCGGAGAGTTAATGCCCTTCCTGCCCTCCCCACCTGCCCTCTGCCTTCTCCTGCAGGGGTGGGGCAAAGGCCAGCTGGAATGGAAGGAGCAGCCTGGCTCAGTCTCTCCCCACCCTCTGCTCCTCCAGCTGACCCCCCTCATCCAGGTTTGGAATCTGCTGTGTCGGGCTGGCGGTGGCACCAGCCCTGCCCCTGCCCCAGGTATTCCCGGGTGCTAACTCTGCTGGCGCCCCGTCTGGAAAAACCGGCGGGAGGGGATATTTGCAGACAGAGCAGCATCCACTCCCTGCCTGGGCCCGGAGCCCCGGCGGCTTTCCCAGAAGCGATGTTTGGCTGAGACGCCTCCAGCTGCCTCCTCGCTATTCATCAACTGCAGCATGTGTTTGTGGCTTGGCTGCCCTGGAGACCCCGGGAGACTGGCTTCCCCGACGAGTGGGCTTGGCCGTGCAGGAACCGGAGCAGCTGCTGCCTGGCATCGCCTGGCACTGCTCCCAGCCGCTCTGGCTGGCACCATGTAGGTGCCATGGCTAGAGCTGGACAGGAAGTTTATTCTTTAAGGAAAACTTGCACTAATTCCTCCATTCTCCTCAGTCCTCGTCTCCCGACAGCAGGGAGGGGAAGCAGGGGGCTTCCCTGGCCATGGGGAGACGGGGCGGGTGCAAACTGCACTGCCCAGCTGCAGCCCTAGGCAGGAGTATCCTGCAGGGGGCAGCACTGTGGGCTGCAGGCGGGATTGGCTGGCAGCCCCTGCGCTATCCGGCGGGGGCAGCGCGTGGGTGAGGGTAACCGTGACTGGCAGCAGCTCGGGGTGGAAGGCGGCAGGGTGAGCTAATCCTAGCACCGGCAGTGTCGGAGCGAGCCCATGCCCTTGCCGGCCTGGCTCAGCAGTGCCACCGTGACGTAGGTTAAAGACCGTTCGGAACCATTAGAAAAGGGGGAGATAGAAAATATCACAATGCCACTATCTAAACCCCTGGTGCGCCCACCCCTGGAATCCTGCGTGCCGCTCTGGGCGCTCCATCTCAGCAAAGAGATGTTAGCGTGGGAAAAGATGCACAGACGGGCAACCAAAATGATAAGGGGTTTGGAACAGCTTCCGTGTGAGGAGAGATTAAAAAGCCGGGGACTGATTGGCTTGAAAAAGACGACTGGGGGGATATGACTGAGGTCTATAAAATCACGACTGGTGTGGAGACAGTGACTAGGGAAGTGTTGTTTACTCCTTCACATAACACAAGAACCAGGGGTCACCCCATGAAATTAACAGGCACAGGTTTAAATCGAACCAAAGGAAGTATTTCTTCCCACAACGCACAGTCAGCCTGTGGAACTCCTTGCCAGGGGATGTTGTGAAGGCCAAAACTATAACAGGGTTAAGAAAACCCCAACTAGATAAGTTCATGGAGGACAGTTCATCAATGGCCATTAGCCAGGATGGGCAGAGATGCAACCCCCTGCTCTAGGTGTCCCTAGCCTCTGACTGCGAGAAGCTGGGAGTAGGCGACAGGGGCTGGATCACTCGATTGCCTGTTCCGTTCATTCCCTGTGCAGCACCTGGCACCGGCGTCTGGCAGAAGACCGGACACTGGGCTAGATGGACCATTGGTCTGACCCAGCCTGGCCCTTGCTGATCGCCCCCCCACCTCCTGCAGCCCTGCCCCTAACCCGCTGGTGCCCTTTCCCTGCCAGGTGCACATTCCCAACCAGTGCGAGTCGGGGGGCGTCCGGCTGGCCCCTGAAGAGGACGAGCTCCTAGAAGAGCCCAAGCCCAAGGACCCCGAGCAGCTGAAGAAGGACCCCAACTCCTGCTTCTTTGAGGGGCAGCACCGAGCACACGGCTCTCGCTGGGCCCCTGCCTACGACAGGAAGTGCTCCCTCTGCAGCTGCCAGGTGGGTGCAAGGCGTCCCCGAGGCTCCTGCCGCACCCTGGCCCCTGCCGTGGCCTCTGACCGAGTCTGTGGGGCTGGGCATGGCATTGGTCTGCATTTAGCTCCTGCCTTCCCTGGGTCACTGCAGCCGCCCCCAGGGTGAGAGCGAGGGGCCGGCCTCCCAGTCAGGTGAACTGATAGGAGGAAAACGGCCTCCGTGCCCCCCCCCCCCCCACACACACACACCCACCCCACCATCCCCACCCTAATGCTGGCAGCTGCCCTGGAGTGCCAGGCTTCCACCAGCTGAGCCGGGTCCTTCTGTCTGCCAGCTCCTCTTGTCACCCTCCACCACCCAGGCACTCCTCCCCTCCCCCCAGCTGGCACCTTTCTCCATCCAGCTGTGGAAATAGGTCCCCAGGGATGGGGGGGGGGGGAGCAGGGACCTCAAGCTCTCTGGTCCGGGACTGCCCCTGCTCAAGGGCTGTGGGCCAGGGAGACAAATCCCATGTGGAGCCTGGCATTCCTTTCCCAGCAGCCCCAGATGGGCTGCTCGTGGGCAGAGTAGGCTCCCGGGGAAGGGCTGCTGCTTCAGGCCTCGGGGGACCCTTCTGGGTTGAGTGTGTAACTGGCTTTGCACCTGCATGTGCCGTTGTTGCCACTGAGGGCCTGCTTCTAGAGAGGATAATTGATCACCTGCTGCTGCCGCCTTGAGGGAGAGCTCCCTCGGCTCCAGCGGCAGAAGCCTGTGGCTTTAGTGCGGTAAGGCCAGGGTTCTAGCCTGGTTCCCGGTGGGCTCTGTCTGGTGTTCGTCGCACGGATTCAACCCCAGGGCTGTGGCCCCTCCCTTGGGCTTAGGGGTGACCACCAACCCCTGGCTTCTCCCTGCTGCTGATCCCCTCCCAAGTTCCCTGGGGATACAAAGGCACCAGATGCCCTCTGCTGAGTGGTGTCTAATGACGTGTGTGATTTTCTCCCCCCCCCCCCCATTGCCTCTTCTCTCCTGCCCCTCCCCTCCCACAGAAGCGCACGGTGATCTGCGACCCGATCCTCTGCCAGCCCCTGAACTGCACCCAGCAGGTTCACCTAGAGGACCGGTGCTGCCCGGTCTGTGAAGGTACTGGGCACCGGGGCTGGGGTTGATGATGGAGGGGAGGGCCTTGGGGTTTGGGGGGGTGGGAAGGGGGCTACACTGTGTGACACAGGACCCTGGGAGATGACCACCCATCCTCCTGAGATGTTCAGGGGGTCCCAGAAGGGGCAGCCTGTATTGGGCAGTGTATTGGGCTGAAGGGGGAGGCGAGGAGGGAGCAGCTCTTGGGGAGGCATCTGTGTAGCCCCAGAAAGGGGCTGGCAGAGTGCCCGGCCCAGCCAGCGTCCGTGTGTCCGTCCCTCACAGACTCTTCTTGTTTGGACAGAGAGGAAGGCAAGCCAGGAAGAGCTGAGAGCGGAGAAGGCCCGGGACAGCAGTGAGGGTGAGTCCTGGCCAGCGGGAGGGGGGCAGCGAGCCCTGAACCGACCGGCAGGCCTCTCTCTGAGCCCCTCTGCCCCTGGATCTCTAACGCTTTCCCCATCTGCTACCCCAGGCTGCTACTTCGACGGCGACAAGACATGGCGAGGAGCCGGCACCCGCTGGCACCCTGTGGTCCCCCCCTTTGGCCTGATCAAATGCGCCATCTGCACCTGCAAGGTACCGCGGAGCCCTTGTCAGTGGGGAGGCCCAGCAACCCCCTTTCCCCTTGGGTTCCCTCCCGGCCCCTTGAGAGCTGGTTTGTGGCTCCTCCCCCTGGGATTCTGGCTCCCTGGTACCATGCGCTCTCAGCCCTCCCCATCCTCTCTCCATTCAGGGAGCGACGGGTGAAGTGCACTGTGAGAAGGTGCAGTGCCCGCGCCTGACCTGCAGCAACCCCGTCCGAGTCAGCCCGTCCGACTGCTGCAAGCAGTGTCCAGGTGCGTCCTCCGGCCGGGCCACGTGTGGCCATTGTCTGCCTAGAGTGCCCAGCTGCAGTCAGGGCCCCTCTGTGCCAGGCCCATCGTGGATGCACACACATCCCGTGCCCTGGATGAGATTAGGGGCCCCATCATGCTGGGTGCTGCACAGGCCCCCCCCTCTTCCAGCTGGCTTAGATCACTGCCCAGACCCAGAGTCCCTGGCACCCCTACAGGAGCAATGGGCCTCAGCCCCACTCCAGAGGGGGGTGGGAGGGTGCTCGCTCCCCATGACCCATTGGCTGTGGGGCAGTGATCAGTGCAAGCACCTAGGGGCTAGGCTGGCAGCATCCATCTAATTTTCAGCCGGCGCCATCAGCTTGGGCTGGATTTGACCCCCACTGCCCCAGGGTTCCGCAGAAGGGTTCTAGGGCAGGGTGGGCAGGCCTCCCTTCTCGCTCCCATCCTGCTTGGCTGGCCCCATCTCCGCCTTGGCATCCTCTGCCCCTAGGGCCGGTCATAGACTGTACAACTGGAAGGAACCTTGAAAGTTCATTGAGTCGAGTCCAGTCCCCTGTCTTCACAGCAGGACCAAGTACTGTCCCTCACAGATTATTTTTGCCCCAGATCCCTAAGTGGCCCCCTCAAGGATTGAACTCACAACCCTGGGTTTAGCAGGCCAATGCTTAAACCACTGAGCTATCCCTCCCCGAGTCCACTTGGAGGATCTGTGGTCCCTGCCCTCCTGTTTCCTGCACCCTCCCCATCCGTGTGGGCTGACAGCTTCCTTCTCCTCCCAGCCCCACACACCTGGGGAGTCAGCCGCTAACCACAGGCAGCTGGGAAGAAACTTCCCCTTCGGGGTGGTTATTCCATGCTTGACCACTAGGGGGAAGTCTTACCCCTTCTTCAAGGCAGGAGGCCGGGTTAGATGGGCCCCTGGTCTGATCGGGTCCCTGCTCCCCACCCGCCTTGCCGGATGCTGTGGACACATTCTGCCAAGTTGGGGAAGCTCTGTCTCCTGCTCCACCCTGTGTGCAGGACATGCTGCCTTGGGGGGGTGGGGGTACGGCGGACACCCGCTCTGCCGCACTAAGGCAGCGGGGTGCCTGTGTCTCTGCTCCCCACAGCTCCAGAGAAGAGCCCCCCTGAGCTGTCGGACATGATGCAGGCAGACGGGCCCCGGGCCTGCCGGTTTGGGCGCCAGTGGTACATGAACAACGAGAGCTGGCACCCAACGGTGCCCCCCTTCGGGGAGATGAAGTGCATCACCTGCTGGTGTGTGGTGAGTGCGTGGGGCCGGGGCCCCCCCGCTCAGGTTCGCTGCATGGACACAAGCCCAGGAACTGCCTCTCTGAGCCCCTGGGGGAATCGGAGGCCCCATGCTGTGAAGGGGGCAGGGAGCTCTGTCATCAGAGTCCAGATAAAAGGCTTTCTGGGCACTGAACTAGCTACAGCCAGGCCCCCTGTGCCCTCCTCCCCTGCTCTCCAATCTCGCCAGGCCTCCTGGCCACACCCCCACCGGGGAAAGCTTCTTTCCCTGCCACTTGGCAGGCCCCTCCCCAGCCGGGCCCCTGTCTAACTCCCTTCTCCTCCCCTGCAGTCCGGGGAGACCCACTGCCAGCGCCAGGAATGTTCCCCCGCTTCCTGCTCCAGTCATGCCAAGAAGGAGACCCGCTGCTGCGCCCGGTGCCGGGGTGAGTGTCAGGCCGGCCTGTCTCTGTCCCCCTGCCCCACATGTGCACAGCTGGGGGACCAGTGTTCTCCAATGGCTCCTGGGTGCCTGATCCCCCCCCCTTGGCCCCAGGTCGGTGGGCCCCAATCCGGGAGGGTGGGCCCCGAGTCGCCACGTCCCAGGGTATCAAAGGCGCCTCCCTGCCCAGGAACAGGTTCCACCACTGCTGAGGGATCGCCAAGTCTGCCCACGAGTCCAGGCTTGGCACCTTCAGCCCAGCCATGGGCCGAGATTAGGGTCACGCTGGGACCCAGCCCGGATGCTTGCCATTGGCAGGCCTGGGACTGGCCAAGCCCCCTGCTCACTGACTCTAACCCTGCTCTGTGGTTCTGCCTCTGTCCCCCGGCCCCAGACGTTGCCCCAGAAGAAGCCCAGGAGAAGCTCAGAGCTGACGCCCCAGAGGCCTGGAGCCACTAGCCGGACACCAGTGGGAGGAGGAGGAGCCGGTCTGGAGCGGCAGCCCAGCAGCGTGACCAAGATCTGTGCTGCCCCGGCCCAGGGCGATACTCCCTGCTGGCTGCGGGGAAGCTGGGGCGTGTGGCCCAGGCCAATCCCCATGCCAGCCCTAGACTAGTTTTTGTTTCTTTGGTTTGTTTAACATGACAGATTCTGCCTTCTGCTTCCACCCAGGCCTGAGCCGCTGCTCTGGGGAGAGCCCCAGGCCCCCTGCCTCTGCCCCGAGGGGGCTGGCTGGCTCTGCTGCAACCTGGACCCCCACCAGCTGGTCGGGGCTCAGGGAATGACACTGGGTAGAGACTGCACTGCACATGGCAGTAGCCTGGCTCCATGATAGTATGGGACAGGGGATGGGAGGCTGAGGATCTTGGGGCAGGGGTGCTGTCCTCCCCCTGCCCACATACCCACTCTCCCTCCGGGGAGGCACATGGCCGCTGCGGGGATGGGGCCCAGGTGAGCATCTCCATCAGTGCCTGTGGCTGTGAGTCGCATCCCAGCTGGGCTCCCCGGGCACGGCCCAGGCCTGGCTTGTACATAGTGTAAAATCTCCCTGCCCCTCCGCCCTCTCCTCTCGGCTTGTTCTTTGTCTGGGTTTCTCGTGTAATTTATGGTTCTAGGAGGGCCTGTCCGCCTTGAGCAGACCAATTAATCTTCAATAATTAGTCTGCTCAGGGCGGGCCCCTCCCCGCCTCGCTCAGGGCGGGCCCCGGGCCCTCCCTGCCCTGTGCAGACAAATGAAGTTGGGGAGATTGTGTATTTATTAAAAACAAATGAAACTGCCCCACTACGGCTCTGCCTCTCATTGTTGCCCCCTGCTGGGAGGCACCAGCGGCGCGTGGAGTCAGAGCATGGCTGGGATCGGCCGCACGCGCGTGGACAGGTGCCTGCGTGCATGGAGCGAGCACCTCCGTGGCAAGGGCAGCCCCCCTGCCCTCACGTGGGATTCGCACCACCTCTGCTTGTGACAGCCCCCCTCCATCCAATGCTCTCCACTGCCCCAGATCTCTGCTGTCCCCCCCCTTCTCCTCCACAGCCCACCCAGCCTGGGCGCCCATTCCCCTGCCCTCAGGCTGGGAAGGTAAATAAGGGAGAGGGTCCTGGGTACTCCTGAAACACTGGGAGAGCCGGGTGGGGGGAGAGAAGGCCAAGTGGTGGGACAGGGGCAGGAGGCAGGGCTGGGGCGACTGGGCATGGAGGGATGAGTGGGGCAGAGATGCAGACAGGCTCCGAGCACAGGCAGGGGGGTGGCTGGGCTGCTCCTCCCTGCCTGGTTTATGGGGGTTGGCAGGGGTCCCTGTCCCTCCTGGGGAATGCTGCCTATCCCCCCAGGTTATCCAATCATGCCAGCCTGCGACAGCATCACGCTTCCCTGCGCGGACCCTACTGGCTCCTGAGGCTCCCTGGGGGGTTCCTGGCTCATGGGGGGCAGGAGACATGGGCTCTCTCCCTGGCTCTGCCACTGACTTGGGGGACCCTGGGCAAGTCCCTCCTGCTCCATGACTCAGTTTCCCCATCTGTGAAACGGGAACGATGATCCTCCCCACCCTTGTAAGGTGCTTTGAGATCCTCAGCTGAACGGGGCTAGCGATGGGGTGGTCTCAGTCCTTGCAGCTGCTGTGGGGAGGCGGGTGGCCCCCAGCTCTCCCTCCAAGGCCCAGCACGGGTGAGCTTTGTAGGCACGGGGTTATGGGTGGCTGGCCCCAAGGCCACAGCCTGCGGCGGGGGGTAGGTCCTCACTGCAGAGTTAACGTGGGCTGGCACCCAGGGTGGCCCACTGGGCTTGGCCTCACGTGGGTGTGAGCAGCCCCCCTGCAATGCCTGCTTGCTGTGCCGCGCTTGCCGTGTGTCACCAGGTGCTCCCCCTCGCTCTCAGTGCAGCAGCGAACTGAGCCAGTCTAGGAGTCTTTCCCAGGAGCGGCGGGAGAACTTCTCCGCCCTTCTGGGTGTCCGGGGCAGTGTGGGAGGGCGCTGGTGGCCCATCCGCACGTGCGGGGTTAGCCAGCGGCCGCAGGGCACAGGGCTGGTTACCAGCACCCAAGCTCTAGCCTAGACCAGCTAGCCTGGGGCGTGAAGTCCCAGCACGCTGGGGGGGAGAGGCTTGGTGTGGGGACGGGAGCCACGGACCAGCCTGCGTGATGTCTGCAGGGCCAAACTGCAGCTGTTGAAATGATCCCCACTGAGCTGGGCTGCTCCCCCGGCAGCTGCAGGCCAAGCCTTTTAGAAGAGCGCATTGGTTGGGATATGGGCCCCAGCAAGGGCATGGCTGGCAGATCTCTTGGGGGGCCCTTGGAAAGGGGCAGGGATTCCAGGGGGACGCTGCCGGGTTCTCTTCCTGAGCCCTGCAGAAGGCCCTGGCTGGCAGGCCCAATGCTTCAACCAGCCCTAGGCTCCGGGAAGTACTTGGGCCTGTAACTCCAGGGCAGGCCAGCGAGGCCACTATAGGAGGGAGGAAACCCTCCAGGAACCTCCAGGAAAGGGTTAATCCTGGGGGCCATTCACAGGGCTCTCAGCTAAGTGGACCATTAGCCAAGGCTAGAATCAGCCCATTTGATACATGCTCAGCCAATGCAGACGTTCAACCCTCCCGCACTGCACGCCAGCCTCGTGGTTACCTCCCAACACCAGGGCCAGGAGGCTACGAAACCTGGGGGCCGAGACCCGGTCCCTGCCTGAGGGCTCGCGCTGCTCTCTGCCCCAAGAGAGGCGGCCACCCCAGGGCCGGCTTCGAAATACTCCCCAGTGCTGCTCGCAAGGGCTCACTGCACCAGTGGGAGCCTGGCAGAGACGTTTGGTTACAATGCTGGTGCCCTGCATGACAAGTGGGGGGTGGGGAGGCTCCTCTGAGGGGTGAAAGCTTTAACAAGCCAAGTGGGGGTGGGGGTATTGGCAGGGGTGGGGAAGGGTTGTAGGAAGTGGGGTGCAGAAGGAAAGGGCTGCAGCGCCCGCAGGGCCGGCTCTAGGCACCAGGCACCCAAGCACATGCTTGGGGCGGCACCTGGTAAGGGGCGGCGGGGGGAGCACGGTGTGGCATTCTGCGGGGCGGGGGTGTGCTCCGGCGGCGCGGCGCTGGGGGGGTGGGCTCCGGTTGCGCAGGGCTCGGCGAGGGGGCGGCGCGGCGCTGGAAGCGGGTTCCGGCAGCACTCAGCGGGGGGCGGGGGCGGGCTCCGGCAGCGCGGGGCTCGGCGCTCGGGGGGGGGGGTGCGGCGCAGGCGCGGCACTGGAGGGGGGTTCCGGCAGCGCTTGGCAGGGGGCGGGGGCGGGCTCCGGCAGCGGGGGGCATCGCGGGGCTCGGCGCTCGGGGGGGGGATTCCGGGGGCGCTCGGCGTGGGGGGGGTGGGCTCTGGCACGCGGCGCTCGGCGGGGGGGTGGCTCGGGGGGGCGGCGCTCGGCGGGGGGGGCGGCGCGGCGCTCGGCTGGGGGGGGCGGCGCGGCCCGGCGCTCGGCGGGGGGTCTGGCGGGCGGCGCTTTTTTTTGCTGCTTGGGGCAGCAAAAAAGCTAGAGCCGGCCCTGAGCGCCCGGCTCCAGGTTCTTTCCACTCTGTTGTAGGCATGGCTTTTTCCAGCGTCCTGAGTTGCTGGGGAGCCAGAGAGCAGGGAGGAGGGGGAGAGTCCCCCTGAGAGAATTGGAAATGCTCATGGGGGGGTGACAGCCAGAGTGCCCCAGCCTGCCCTCCCCCCTGGTAGCGCCTGGCGCTGGGCCGTGCTGGCCCACAGCCTGGGCCCACTTGAATGATGATGATTAGTGCCCAGGGCTGTAGTGTTTGAACAGCCAGCGCACTCTACAGGAGCTTGGAGGCCTTGGCCCCGGGGGTGGGGGTGGGGAGTTATTTGATGAGCCGGAGCAGCCCCGGGCACCTGCCAGCGATCGTCACTCTGCCTGGCGCAGCGACCTGCCCTGGCCTGGAGGAAGAACTTTGCTGTGCTCTGCCAGCGGGGGTAGGGAGCTGGGCACCTTGGCACTGAGTCAAAGCACCAGCTGTGATTGGCAGCGCATCAGCTGGAACCGCTCCGGTCGCTTCGCCTCCCCCTAAGCTTTAACTGAGGCAGCCTCAGTCCCCCTGTGGGATGCACGTGGCGAGCCCCTGCACGGGCGCCGAAGGGCACAGATCCGAGGAGGTGAAGGTGTGACGAACTGGGCCTGTTCTTACTGTGGTGTGTGAATGCTGACAGGGGAGTGTGGCTGGATAGTCTGCATTGGGGGATGGGAGTCTGAGTCTGCCCAAGGGCGAATACCTGGGCGTGTAGCATGGGAGCCCAGGAAGGGGTTGGAGGCCAGGTGACTCCTTGGCCGGGGAAACTGAACAAAGGCGGTGGGAGGGGTCGCTGAAAGGGGAGTGCTGGAAGCGGGCTGGAGAGATGGCTGGGAGGCAGGGATTGCTCTGACCTCCCAAGGGGGGCTGGGATGCCTGGGACCCCCAGATGGACCTAACTGAGGGGGGGCCCTGTTGTCTGTGCCTGCAAGACCTGTCTTGGACTGTATTCCTGTCATCCAAATAAACCTTCTGCTTTACTGGCTGGCTGAGAGTCATGGTGAATCGCAGGAAGCCGGGGATGCAGGGCCCAGAGTCCCCCGATACTCCGCGACAACTGGTGGCAGCGGTGGGATCTACTGCACCCCGTGGACGGCGCTTCCTGCAGTAAGTGACTGGGGAGCAGTAAAACGAAGGGCGATTGACGGGGACCAGGCGTGCTGAAGAGTGAGAGAGAGACGGTTATTACCCCTGGGAGTGTGTGACCAGCGAGAAGGACTTTTGCAGTAACAGGGTCCCCCGGGGGGATCGCAGCGGGTGGTCCCAGGGGCGGAGGAGTCTGCAGCTCGACCCTGGCAGAGAGGTGGTGACCTCGAGAAGGGCTGGCACACTAGGGGGCCCCCTGGGAACTGTGGGGAGCTGTGAGCACACAGGCCGGTGAGTGGCCAGCAGGAAGATGTATGCCAAGCGGCTTAAGAGCGACCTGATGGAGCTGTGCAAGCAGAGGGGGCTGTGCATTGGGAGGCTCACCAAAGAACAGCTCATTGCCCGGCTGGAGGCGGAAGATCGCGCGAATGAACTGATCCCTGTGTCTCAGGGAAGCAGCCTGGCAAATGCAGCGCAGGCACCAGTGTCTGTCCCAGCTGGGAGTGGTCAGCCGGCTGCTGAGGGCTTCCCGAGACCCCTCCTTCCTATGCCTAGGGGAAGGGTGGGGAGGAGCCCAGCAAATACCGAAGGCGCCGTGACCCCCCCGGCCAGCAAGGGACCCTCCCGGCGAAGCTCGCCGGCCAGCAGAGGATCCTCCCGGCGACGTTCGGCATCCGTGGAGCGGAATTGGCTGGAATGGGAGAAAGAGCTAAAACTGAGAGAGCTGGAGGATCGTGAACAACAGAGACAGCATGAACGACAGGAGAATGAGAGACAGCGTCAGCATGAACTGGAACTGGCGAGATTGAAGGGCAGCGAACCCCCGGCTGCGGTGAGTGAGGGGGGACCCAGGACTGCACGGAGCTTTGATAAGTGCATCCTGGCCCCACGCAAGGAGGGGGAGGACATGGATGACTTCCTGGAGGCCTTTGAGACGGCCTGCGAGCTGCACCGGGTTGATCCCGCGGACAGACTCCGGGTCCTTACCCCCTTACTGGACCCCAAAGCCGTGGCATTGTACCACCAACTGGAAGAGGCAGAGAAAGGGGACTACGAACTATTCAAAAAGGCCCTGCTACGTGAGTTTGGGCTGACTCCTGAGATGTACCGGGAAAGGTTCCGGAGTCAGGATAAAACCCCTGAGATCTCATATCTGCAACTAGCCGTCCGCATGGAAGGATACGCCAGCAAGTGGGCTGATGGGGCCCAGACGAAGGAGGACCTGGTCAAACTGCTGGTACTGGAGCAACTGTATGAGCGGTGCCCATCCGACCTGAGGCTGTGGTTGGTGGACAGAAAGCCAGAGAACCCGCGACAGGCAGGCCGGCTGGCCGATGAGTTTGTAAAGAGCCGGTCAGGAGATAAAAGGGAGGAGTCCCAAAGGAACAGTCCCACCACAACCCAGAGAGAGAGTCACCATGGGACCTCCCCGTGGGAAAATACAGAAAAAACCCATCAGAGGGGAGCTGCTGGCATCAGGACCATCCGACCTACTCAAGGGGACCCATGGGACATGGGCTGCTACCACTGTGGCCAAAAGGGCCACATACGGGCCCAGTGCCCTAGGCTCAGGGACAGACTGAGCAGACCGAACCCACAGAGGGTTAACTGGGTAGAGACCCAGCCCGGTGAGAGGCAGCATTCCCAGGGAAGGGGGGCTGGCAGAGTACCACCTGCTAAGGAGGGAGGAGAGCTCCAGGCCAGCTCCTCTAGGGGGCTGGATGCACCAGACTCAGGGTTTTTGGTTTATATGGTAGGCGCGGGGCTGTCCCTCCGGAGAGAGTACCTTGTTCCCCTGGAGGTGGATGGGAGGAAGGTCAATGGATACTGGGATACGGGCGCAGAGGTGACGCTGGCCCGGCCCGAGGTGGTGGCCCCAGATCAGGTGGTGCCCAACACCTACCTGACCCTGACGGGGGTGGGCGGAACACCAGTCAAAGTGCCCGTGGCAAGGGTACACCTGAAGTGGGGGGCCAAGGAGGGCCCCAAGGATGTGGGGGTACACCCGTATTTGCCCACTTAGGTATTGATGGGGGGGGACCTGGAGAACTGGCCAAGCAACCCCCAAAAGGCACTGGTTGTGACCCGCAGTCAGAGCCGGCGAGGGGCACTGCGCCCTGGCCTTAGGGGGGGTGCCTTGCCTGAGGCGCAGGACCCTAACCTGGTGGGGAGGGAACGCCCAGGGACACGGCTCAGGGAGGCTGCAGCTTCAGACCCAGCGGGCGAGAAAGAGCAGGTGGCCATCCCTATCCCAGCTGCTGAGTTCCAGGCCGAGTTACAAAGAGATCCCTCCTTGCGGAAGATAAGGGACCTGGCCGACCTCAATGCGGTACAGACCATGGGACGAGGTGGCCGGAAAAGGTTCCTGTGGGAGAAGGGGTTCCTGTACCGAGAATGGGCTCCCCCAGGGAAAATGGAGTCAGGGGGGATCAGGAGGCAGCTGGTGGTACCCCAGAAGTATCGCCGCCAGCTGCTGTGCCGGGCCCATGACATTCCCCTCTCAGGGCACCAGGGAACCTGGCGTACCCAGCAGAGGCTGCTACGGAGCTTTTACTGGCCTGGGGTCTTTGTTACTGTCCGACAGTACTGCGGATCCTGTGACCCCTGTCAGAGGGGGAGGAAGGCCTGGGACAAGGGGAAAACAGCTTTAGGACCCTTGCCCAGCATAAAGGATCCTTTCCGGAGGGTGGCCAAGGTAAAAAGGGCGGCTCTAAACCAAGAGAGCCCAAAGCACAGACCTCCAGACTGGAGCGCTGGGAGAAGACCACAACCCAGTTGGAACCCCAGGGGTATTGGGGTGGGAAAAGGGCACAGGCCGCATAAACCTTCCCACATGCGAACTGCGAGTGCCATCAAGCACCCCCGACCTAAGGGGGGGCATGAAACTGGAGGGGCCTGGTGTAATTCTCACCAAGGAATGGGAGGGATGCGGGGGCATCCATGGGAACCGGGGTAGGTTCGAACTTCCCCGGGTCACTGGCTAAAGTGACCCTGCTCAGTTCAGTCTCGAAGGGGGGAGATGTGACGAACTGGGCCTGTTCTTACTGTGGTGTGTGAATGCTGACAGGGGAGTGTGGCTGGATAGTCTGCATTGGGGGATGGGAGTCTGAGTCTGCCCGAGGGCGAATACCTGGACGTGTAGCATGGGAGCCCAGGAAGGGGTTGGAGGCCAGGTGACTCCTTGGCCGGGGAAACTGAACAAAGGCTGTGGGAGGGGTCGCTGAAGGCAGAGTGCTGGAAGCGGGCTGGAGAGATGGCTGGGAGGCAGGGATTGCTCTGACCTCCCAAGGGGGGCTGGGATGCCCTGGGACCCCCAGATGGACCTAACTGAGGGGGGGCCCTGTTGTCTGTGCCTGCAAGACCTATCTTGGACTGTATTCCTGTCATCCAAATAAACCGTCTGCTTTACTGGCTGGCTGAGAGTCATGGTGAATCGCAGGAAGCTGGGGATGCAGGGCCCAGAGTCCCCCGATACTCCGCGACAGAAGGGCTTTGCCCCGGGTGCAGAGGGGGCCCCAACCAACGCTCCTGCGCTCCCCACATTGGGCCGTGCCCTGCCGCTGTGTCCCGAATTGCTGCACTGGGACCTTGCTCCCCAGCTGAAAGTCCAGGCTGTGATTGCCCCATAGCTCTGGGCACTCCTACGCACATTCACGGCCACAGCAGGAAGGAACCAGCGTGTTAGGCAGCGAAAGTCACACACACGTGCCAAGACCAGGAGACCAGAGCTGGGCAGAGGCCAAGGAGCTGGAAGGGAACACGGGGGGGGGAGGGGGGATGTGGCATCTCAGAGCTTCGTGCCCCCGGGGGCAGCACGCATTGTAGGTACGTCTAGAGCCGAATAGCTCGGAGTGAGGGGCAGATTTAGCCTGTCTCGGCACCGTGTGCACCTTGTAGCCGTACGGATAATCTGGAGTGCAAATTGCACGTGTCACTGGTCCCAGGGTCGCCCTCGGGGGTCTGCTTGGTGGAGAATTAGGACGATGATGGGTGAGACCCACCGAGAGTCTTGAGGAGTTTTATTAACGCCACAGTCGCTCTCAGCGACATCCCAGAACAAGAACAGCCAGCTAAGGAGAGCGGCCGGACGTGTCACACAGAACCTCACGTGCCCGTGAGGCTTGGGGTTGCCCGTAAGGGGAGATGAGGGCACAGGTTGTCGCCAGATCGCAGGCCTGATTACGCCGTGGCCTCAGGTCCTGATGGGCAATTCCTGCCCCCTGCACTGGGGGGCCCGACAACTGTACGTGTCTGCACAGCAAAATGGCTTTCTGTGCCCTGCCGTTACAGGGTCTGACCAAACAAAGCCTACCCGGGCCTACCCGGGCCAGACGGTGGCTCACCAGAGGATACGGCTAAATTCTCGAACCGAGGTTACTTACTTGGGTGAAATTCTATCAACCCTAATGTGCAGGGCCGGTGCAAGGATGTTTCGCGCCCTAGGCGAAACTTCCACCTTGCGCCTTCCCTGAGCCCTGCCATTCCCCATCCCCTCCACCCTGAGGCGCCCCCCTCCCCGCGTCAGCTCCCCACCCCCCCTCCGCCCTGAGGCGCGCCCCCCTGCAGCAGCCCCCCACCCCGCGGCAGCTCCCACCCCCGCTCCGCCCTGAGGGGCTTCCCCCGTGGCAGCACCCCCCAACCCGGGGAGCCGTGTGGCAGCTCCCCACCCCAGCTCTGCTCCACCTCCTCCCCAAGCACACCGTCGCTGCTCCACTTCTCCCGTCTCCCAGGCTTGCGGCACCCATCAGCTGTTTGGCGCCGCAAGCCTGGGAGGGCGAGAAGCAGAGCGGGGCGGCGTGCTCAAGGGAGCTGAGCTGGGGCGGGGAGTTCCCCTGCGTGCCGCCCCCACACACACCTTACTTGCTGCAGGTGGCCCTCCCCGCACCCCCCTGCCCCAGCTCCCTCCGCCTAAATGCCGGCGACGACCGGGGCGGCCGAAGATCTGGTCGCCACGGTCGCCGCCGAAGAAAATGCCACCCTCCAAATGCCTAATAGGTTGCACCGGCCCTGCTACTGTGGCCTCAGGCTGTTACCGGCACAGGGCCTTGGCTAAACACCAGACTTCAGGCTCACCGCAACACCCCCTTTAGAATGACCTTCACCCGGCTTTGAGGGGGGCTCATGGGATGATGAGGAGGTGGTGCTGTAGTGTCATTTGCACTGAGGTAGCAAGCGTCCCAACCCTGAGATACAAATGGTTGTAATGCCTGGGCACGGGTCAGGAGTCAAAGGGCAACCGTGCGTGTGTGTGTGTGTTTGTGTGTGTGTGTGGGCACTTGTGTGCACGCATGTGTGACTGGTGCACGTGTGTCTCCAGGAGGAGCAGCTCCTAAGAGTGTGGACCCTCCAGGCTGAGGGGGCCAATCCAGCAGGGAGTCAGTGTGCAGCAAGCAGCGTGGGGCACAGTGGGGTGTCACCTTTGAAGGCCCAGGGATTGCTCCCCCCACACACACACGCTGCTCCCTTACTATCACCACCCCCACGAGCCCCCACACAATGGTCCCCACCCTGCCCCCCATGACCCCTTCACACACATACCCTGCCCCCCCCCCCACTTCCTCCATGGCCTCTCTCCCACACTGCCCCCCCCACCCTCCCCATGACCCCCCACACAATGATCCCCACCCTGCCCCCCATGACCCCTTCACACACATACCCTGCCCCCCCACACTTCCCCCATGGCCTCTCTCCCACACACTGCCTCCCACACCATCCCCATCCCCATGACCCCCCACACAATGATCCCCACCCTGCCCCCCATGACCCCTTCACACACATACCCTGCCCCCCCACACTTCCCCCATGGCCTCTCTCCCACACACTGCCCCCCACACCATCCCCATCCCCATGACCCCCCACACAGTGGCCCCCTACCCTGTACCCCATGACCCCACAGCCCCCCATGGCCCACACACTCACACGCTGTCCCCTCACCCACACAGCCCCCCCATGCCCTCACACACACTGCCCCCCACAGTTCATACACACCTACATTGCCTCCCCTCACTGCCCGCCCCAGGGACACCCCCCTCCACACACACACATACACAGCTCCACCCTCACCTCTACTGCTCTCTATTGCACACGTACACACACACAGAGAATCTCTCTCTCTCACACACACACACACACACACAGTGTCTCTCTCTCACTCACACGCGCACACACACACACACACACAGCCCTTCCAATGTAAGCCGCCACCAAATCTCTGTCTCCTCACCTGAGCAGTTCACTCCCCAGTTCGGGTCCCATGGAAGGTTGGGCAGGGCAGGGCAGGGCCTGGCAGGAGAGGGGCTGGATCAGTGCAGGGAGGTGATGGGGCCCGGTCCTGGCCCTGGGGCTAGACGAGCAGGCGGGGGAGGAGCCAGTTATTTTATTTACCTTCGCAGGTGCAAGTGGCACCCTGGTGGCAAATAGCGCGTGGCAGCCAGGCCGCTCATTCCCCAAGCAGCTGGGGAGGCGAGCAGCTGGGCCCTGCCTGCTGCTGCCAGCAGCGTCTTCTTGTTAATGAATCATTTCCGCGCACTGTCCTTATGCTGAGCTTTACAAACAGAGCGAGGCACGCCTGGTACTCGTCAATTGGAGAGCGGCGCTGGGGCAAGAGGACTTCGGCTGGGGCCGGCTATTGCATTGCATGCTAGGGTGGTTGGCCGCCAACGGGCTGAAGGCAGGGCTGGGGGGAGTCTGACCAGCAGGGTAAGCAGATGAAAGGAAAGTTCTTTTTTGACATCATGCAGACACGGCCTGTGGAACTCTCTGCCACTAGATAGCCATGAAGACAGGAAATCGGGTAGGCCTGGACATTTACTACGGAGAATGAGAACATCCCCTGTTGCATTTGATTGGATACAACCCTGCAGCTTCAGGGCATAATACAACTAGCTAATTGACAAATTAACCTGGCAGATTTAGGAAGAAACCTCCCCCCTTGGCAGGTTGTTCCACAATGGCCCACTAAGTGAGTTCTTGCACTTTCCCCTCAGCGTCTGGCATTGGCCACTGTCAGGGACTGTTAGGGCCAGATGGGCCCCTGGAGGGACGTTCCTGGTGTGGTGGTTGCCAGGGCAGCCTGGCCACCGGCCTGCGTGACTGGGGGGCCTCACCAGCAGAACCCAGTGCCTGTGCCGGGCCGTGAGCTGGGACAGTGGAAAGGAGATACCCTGCAATAGGAGAGACCCCAGTGTGCCCCGTTTAATGCTAATTAATAAATTTGCACCTGATTGCATGGGGGAGGGTAAATCCCTACAAAGTGTAGGCGATGCCAGCAAGATGCGCCCCCATATGGAGGTCTGTGGGGTTCACAGCGCTCCCCCAGTGACCCAGGCTGGGCTCTGATGGAGCTTTCAGCCCTCAACGGGGCATGTGGGGCTTGCAACAGGGCCTGGCTGGGCAGCACCCTTGGCACTAGTGTATTCCCGCTGGCCTGGGGGAGACTTTCACATGGCAGGAGATGACCCCAGCAAACCATCTGGAAATCCAGAGCTGTGCCTTGAGGTGGCACTGTGGCAAAGGAGCAGGTGCCCGCCTGTCCCGGAGCCAGTAAGAGGTATGCCCGCTGTGCCCAGCCCAGGGAGTCTCGCCAGGAGCCCTTCACGCGCACTCTCTCCTTTTGCTCTGTTTTGGGCACTCACATTTTAGGAACCCAGCACTGGCAGTGTCTGACTCCGGCTCCCTCTCAGCACGGGGTGTGTGAGGCAGGTGTTGAGCGTCTAGGGGAGCGGCACCCCCAGGTCTGCCGCTGGGAACGGTGCCGCTGTTTGTCCCCGGGGAAAGCGGTGGAAGTGGCAGAGCCTGGGACTCAGGGCCAGGGCAAAATCCACCGCCATGCAACGCAGGAGCATGCCTGTCTGCCGGGGGCGGGCTGCCATTTACATGAAATGGGCTCGGGCTGCTGCCAGCCCTGCGTGCCGGCTTCCCAGGACAGAAGGGATCTGGGCAGCACACGCATTTCTGCCGAAAGTCCTCCCTCCCACTCTGAAACAGACCATGCCCTGGGGCCCAGCCCGCCCCGACCGACCCCCTGGGTCTCTTCTCCCCAGGTGGCCTGTCGCGTCAAAGCCGCTAGAATCTGGCTGGGAACGTGGAGATCCGAGCCCTGAAAGCCAGAGAGAGAGACTGAAATAGGCCCAGAGGCAGCGAAGACCTGGGAAGGGCCTGCAGCCTCTCTCCGCAGCGGAGTGCCCCCCACTGGTGCATGGGATTGCCACATACTGTGAGGAACCCCAAGACGCTGTAGGCGAGACAGAAATAGCTCTGGTGTATATTATTGGGGAGACGGAGTGGTGGGGTGACCCCCCGATGCAATCGAGGTGCAGGGCCAAATCCTCAGTTGGTGCAAATGGACATGAGTGGAACCACGCTGATTTACACCCACTGGGGAGTTGACCCCCCAGAATCCAGAGGCCCTGCCCTGCCTGCCTGCCCCTGAGCTAAACGGCCACATACCAGCCCTCGGCAGCTATGGAAATGAGGTCCCTGGTGTGCCAATAACAGGGCTTCTTCAAAAGGAAAGGCTGGCCCTTATCAGCCCAGATGGGTCAGGAGATTACAGGCGATGCCGGGGAGGGGGTGAGCTGGTGCCTGGAACACGGCGTCCAGTCCTGGGCACATCGGCATCGGAACGCGGCTGATAAACGGGGAGGAGTGAAGAGAAGAGCAGCAAAACGATTTGGCCCGGGGGTCGATTCGGGACACAAGATTAGCACAAGGGAGGAGGCTGCAGGGGGCCTTATCCTGAAGGCTGGGGAGGGCGGGCCAAGGGGCATTCGCTGGCAGGGCTGGAATGAAAGGAAGAAAGGCAGAAACTTGCTGCCAGTGAGTTTGAGCCCCACGGGATCATCTGCCCTGTGCAGACCATCGGCAGACGGGGAGAGCTCAATCCTGCAGGGGCTCGGCACAGGACAGGCAGGAGGGGCCCAAGAACCCGTCTCTTCCTGCTCCCTTTTCTGGCTCGCGACAGAGGAATTGCCAGGCGCTATTAGACCAGGGCCCATGTGGTCCCATCTCCTGTCTCTGGCGACAACCAGTTCCTGCTGCTGCAGGGGAAGGCACAAGAACTACCCTAATGGACAAACCTGCCCCTCAGGGCAGTTCCTTCAGCTCGTGGGCGACTTGTGCCCTGCAGTAGGTGGGTTTCCTGGTTCTTTTTATCCTCTGTAGTGGAGTTATGGATGGTCTCACAGTCTGACACTTGTGTGACTCCTACTTGGCCCCAATGATCCCCAGTAGCAGGGAGTTCCGCAGGTTGGGCGCTGTGTAAAAAGGGCTTGTCCCTCTGGCTGCTTTGGAAGTGTTGCTTGTCACTTCTGCTGAGTGGCCCTGTGCCCTTGTATAGTGAGCGAAGGCAAGTGGGAGGCCTGACTTCCCGCCCCTCCACCACTCGCGGGTCGGGTGCCCACTGCTTCGCCTCCTCTCTAGACGACACAGCCGCAGGTCTTTCAGTCTCTCCCTGTCTGGAGTCTGTTCCTGTCCTGTCGCCGATCCCCTTCTCTTGCTGCTATCGCCTGTCTGAGATGGGCAATGCCCGGTTTTCCCGGCCAGCCCACGCAGCTGAGTCATATAATGGAGCTAGGATGGTTTCCCCACCCCTTAGGCCACCCCTGGCCTTTGCTTTGCTTGTGTGACTGCACCTGTCCATTGCCCAGAGGGGCTCGTGGAGCTGTCCACCCGGGGGCCCATCTACATGGCGAGTTATTGCTTGGCCAGCCGAGGTGGGACTCTCTAGCATGCCGGCTTTCTGGGCAGCAGCGTCTCGCGTGGACCGTGTCAGCGGCGCGAAAGTCCTGGAGCGCGGCCAAGCTGCCCTATACCAGCAAAACGATCCTGGTGACAAGGCCGGAGATTGCCAGTGATACCAGTTCAGTTAAACCAAGCGTGGCCCTAGCAAACACCAACTCTCCCCTGGGGACAGTGACATGCCAGTGGAGGGGTCCTTTTCCATGGGCCTGTGAGGTCTGCTTTGGCTCCTTTCGCTGTCCAGATCGCTGGGGCAGGCAACCCCTGGTTGGTTTCCTGGCAGGCCAGGGCTCTGATCTGGCAGAATCCCTCATGCAAACGCCAAGGCAGATTGGCTTTCTTCAGACAAGCTCCCCTGGATGCCAGGTGCCTGGCATGAGCATGTCTGCTGCTGCGTGCCGCGGGGTTGGGCAGGAATGCGCCCGCTGGCATCGGATTTCACTCGCGTGGGGTCCGTTTCCTCCAGATTTATAGCCAGCGAGTCGCTGTCTTTCTTGAACACACCTGGGGGGGCAGAGGCCTGAGCCAGGGAACAGAACTATGTTCTAGGGTATAACAATGTGTGAGGATTTTATTGTGCCCTCGCCATAAACCCGATTACGCTCAACAATAAAACACCTCAATCAAAACAGGGCAAGCATTGTTAACTTGCGGGGGAGAACTGCCTATACCTTACAATCCTAGCCTCTGGCTACCTCCTTCCTCCCTCCCTCCACGGCTTGCGTGCACCAACACAAGGGCAAGGCTTGCACGCAAGAGCCTGGTGCCCCAGTGGTGCTAATCCAGTGCATGGAAACGCTTTAGGGAAAGGGAACGACCCCTTCTTATTGTAGGCAGCATGGGCCTGTGTCACGGAGTATTGGGGGACTCAGGGCCCTGCACCCCCAGCTTCCTGCGATTCACTGAGACTCTCAGCCAGCCAGGAAAGCAGAAGGTTTATTTGGATGACAGGAATACAGTCCAAGACAGGTCTTGCAGGCACAGACAACAGGGACCCCCTCAGTTAGGTCCATCTTGGGGTCCCAGGGCATCCCAGCCCAGCCCCCCTTGGGAGGTCAGAGCCATCTCTGCCTCCCAGCCATCTCTCCAGCCTGCTTCCAACACTCTCCTTCAGCGACCCCTCCCACAGCCTTTGTTCAGTTTCCCGGGCTAAGGAGTAACCTGGCCTTCAACCCCTTCCTGGGTTCTCATGTTACACACTCAGGTATGCGCCCTCGGGCCATCTCCCATCCTCCAATGGAGACTATCCCAGCCACACTCCCCTGTCAGCATTCACAGACCACAGTAAGAACAGGCCCAGTTCGTCACATCTCCCCCCTTCGAGACCGAACTGAGCAGGGTCACTTTAGCCAGTGATCCGGGGAAGTTCGAACCTACCCCCGTCCCATGGATGCCCCCGCATCCCTCCCATTCCTTGGTGAGAATTACACCAGGCCCCTTCAGTTTCACGCCCCCTCTTAGGTCGGGGGTGCTTGATGGCACTCGCAGTTCGCATGTGGGAAGGTTTATGCGGCCTGTGCCCTTTCCCCACCCCCATACCTTTGGGGCTCCAACTGGGCTGTGGTCTTCTCCCACCGCTCCAGTCTGGAGGTCTGTGCTTTGGGCTCTCTTGGTTTAGAGCCGCCCTTTTAACCTTGGCCACCCTCCGGAAAGGCTCCTCTATGCTGGGCAAGGGTCCTAAAGCTGTTTTCCCCTTGTCCCAGGCCTTCCTCCCCCTCTGACAGGGGTCACAGGATCCGCAGTACTGTCGGACAGTAACAAAGACCCCAGGCCAGTAAAAGCTCCGTAGCAGCCTCTGCTGGGTACGCCAGGTTCCCTGGTGCCCTGAGAGGGGAATGTCATGGGCCCGGCACAGCAGCTGGCGGCGATACTTCTGGGGTACCACCAGCTGCCTCCTGAACCCCCCGACTCCATTTTCCCTGGGGGAGCCCATTCTCGGTACAGGAACCCCTTCTCCCACAGGAACCTTTTCCGGCCACCTCGTCCCATGGTCTGTACCGCATTGAGGTCGGCCAGGTCCCTTATCTTCCGCAAGGAGGGATCTCTCTGTAACTCGGCCTGGAACTCAGCAGCTGGGACAGGGATGGCCACCTGCTCTTTCTCGCCCGCTGGGTCTGAAGCTGCAGCCTCCCTGAGCCGTGTCCCTGGGTGTTCCCTCCCCATCAGGTTAGGGTCCTGCGCCTCAGGCAAGGCACCCCCCCCAAGGCCAGGGCGCAGTGCCCCTCGCCGGCTCTGACTGCGGGTCACAACCAGTGCCCTTTGGGGGTTGCTTGGCCAGTTCTCCAGGTCCCCCCCCATCAATACCTCAGTGGGCAAATACGGGTGTACCCCCACATCCTTGGGGCCCTCCTTGGCCCCCCACTTCAGGTGTACCCTTGCCACGGGCACTTTGACTGGTGTTCCGCCCACCCCCGTTAGGGTCAGGTAGGTGTTGGGCACCACCTGATCTGGGGCCACCACCTCGGGCCGGGCCAGCGTCACCTCTGCGCCCGTATCCCAGTATCCACTGACCTTCCTCCCATCCACCTCCAGGGGAACAAGGTACTCTCTCCGGAGGGACAGCCCTGCGCCTACCGTATAAACCAAAAACCCTGAATCTGGAGCATCCAGCCCCCTAGAGGAGCTGGCCTGGAGCTCTCCTCCCTCCTTAGCAGGTGGTACTCTGCCAGCCCCCCTTCCCTGGGAATGCTGCCTCTCGCCGGGCTGGGTCTCTACCCAGTCAACCCTCTGTGGGTTCGGTCCGCCCAGCCTGTCCCTGAGCCTGGGGCACTGGGCCCGTATGTGGCCTTTTTGGCCACAGTGGTAGCAGCCCATGTCCCATGGGTCCCCCCGGGTGGGTCTGATGGTCCTGACACCGGATGTTCCCCTCTGATGGGGTTTTTCTGTATTTTCCCACGGGGAGGTCCCATGGTGACTCTCTCTCTGCGTTGTGGTGGGACTGTTCCTTTGGGACTCCTCCCTTCTATCTCCTGACCGGCTCTTTACAAACTCATCGGCCAGCCGGCCTGCATGTCGCGGGTTCTCTGGCTTTCTGTCCACCAACCACAGCCTCAGGTCGGATGGGCACCGCTCATACAGTTGCTCCAGTACCAGCAGTTTGACCAGGTCCTCCTTCGTCTGGGCCCCATCAGCCCACTTGCTGGCGTATCCTTCCATGTGGACGGCTAGTTGCAGATATGAGATCTCAGGGGTTTTATCCTGACTCCGGAACCTTTCCCGGTACATCTCAGGAGTCAGCCCAAACTCACGTAGCAGGGCCTTTTTGAATAGTTCGTAGTCCCCTTTCTCTGCCTCTTCCAGTTGGCGGTACAATGCCACGGCTTTGGGGTCCAGTAAGGGGGTAAGGACCCGGAGTCTGTCCGCGGGATCAACCCGGTGCAGCTCGCAGGCCGTCTCAAAGGCCTCCAGGAAGTCATCCATGTCCTCCCCCTCCTTGTATGGGGCCAGGATGCACTTATCAAAGCTCCGTGCAGTCCTGGGTCCCCCCTCACTCACGGCAGCCGGGGGTTCGCTGCCCCTCAGTCTCGCCAGTTCCAGTTCATGCTGACACTGTCTCTCATTCTCCTGTCTCTCTCTTCATGCTGATGCTGTCTCTCATTCTCCTGTCTCTGTCTCTCATTCTCCTCCCGTTCATGCTGATGCTGTCTCTCTTCACGCTGATGCTGTCTCTCTTTCTCCTCCCGTTCATGCTGACGCTGTCTCTCTTCATGCTGTCTCTGTTGTTCACGATCCTCCAGCTCTCTCAGTTTTAGCTCTTTCTCCCATTCCAGCCAATTCCGCTCCACGGATGCCGAACGTCGCCGGGAGGATCCTCTGCTGGCCGGGAGGGTCACGGCGCCTTCGGTATTTGCTGGGCTCCTCCCCACCCTTCCCCTAGGCATAGGAAGGAGGGGTCTCGGGAAGCCCTCAGCAGCCGTCTGACCACTCCCAGCTGGGACAGACACTGGTGCCTGCGCTGCATTTGCCAGGCTGCTTCCCTGAGACACAGGGATCAGTTCATTCGCGCGATCTTCCGCCTCCAGCCGGGCAATGAGCTGTTCTTTGGTGAGCCTCCCAATGCACAGCCCCCTCTGCTTGCACAGCTCCACCAGGTCGCTCTTAAGCCGCTTGGCATACATCTTCCTGCTGGCCACTCACCGGCCTGTGTGCTCACAGCTCCCCACAGTTCCCAGGGGGCCCCCTAGTGTGCCAGCCCTTCTCGAGGTCACCACCTCTCTGCCAGGGTCGAGCTGCAGACTCCTCCGCCCCTGGGACCACTCGCTGCGATCCCCCCGGGGGACCCTGTTACTGCAAAAGTCCTTCTCGCTGGTCACACACTCCCAGGGGTAATAACCGTCTCTCTCTCACTCTTCAGCACGCCTGGTCCCTGTCAATCCCCCTTCGTTTTACTGCTCCCCAGTCACTTACTGCAGGAAGCGCCGTTCACGGGGTGCAGTAGATCCCACCGCTACCACCAGTTGTCACGGAGTATTGGGGGACTCAGGGCCCTGCACCCCCGGCTTCCTGCGATTCACTGCGACTCTCAGCCAGCCAGTAAAGCAGAAGGTTTATTTGGATGACAGGAATACAGTCCAAGACAGGTCTTGCAGGCACAGACAACAGGGACCCCCTCAGTTAGGTCCATCTTGGGGTCCCAGGGCATCCCAGCCCAGCCCCCCTTGGGAGGTCAGAGCCATCTCTGCCTCCCAGCCATCTCTCCAGCCTGCTTCCAACACTCTCCTTCAGCGACCCCTCCCACAGCCTTTGTTCAGTTTCCCGGGCTAAGGAGTCACCTGGCCTTCAACCCCTTCCTGGGTTCTCATGTTACACACTCAGGTATGCGCCCTCGGGCAGACTCCCATCCTCCAATGCAGACTATCCCAGCCACACTCCCCTGTCAGCATTCACAGACCACAGTGAGAACAGGCCCAGTTCGTCACAGCCTATTGGCCAGAAGTGTCCCAGATACCTTATCTAAGGGCCTCAGAGGCATCGGTTAGCGCAGGGGAGATAGCTGGCAATCTGTCTCTAATTGTGGGTGCTGGGTGCGTGAACATCTGGCCTCTGATTGCTTGTTCCTCCAGCCCTTGCATGTTCCCTGGTGGGAGGGAGACTGGGCAGATGGTCCCAGTTCATCCCAATCCCAGTGTCCCACAATGCACTGCACAGAGGGGGAGTGGGACTGGCTTGCAGGGGGTGGCGTGTTCTTTAGCCCGGAGCTCTGAAAGGGTTCCCAAGTGGCTGGGAGCGGGTGGGGCTGGGCAGGGCTGGGTTTATGGTGGAGGAGACTCATGAGTTGGTGAGTTCCGTGCCCAAACAGGCTGCTTCCTTCCTCGATGGCAATGCTGTTTATTGTGGCTGGAAGGAGCGAAGTCCAGGGGGTGCAGGCAAGGAAGGGGATGCCTCGAGACCCAGCCGGGGAGAGGGGGCAGGGTTGGCACTAAGGTTTGCCCATAGGGATTGTTAACAAGCTGATGCCTCTGGAGCTGGGCTCATTCCGCCAATGAGACATCCTAGGACCACTTCAGGAGACCCCGGCCATCGCACAGGCTCTGGCCCCAGCCCTTCCTGGCTGGCAGATGGAGCCGGGAGCACATGGGACCATCAGCGTCTCCTGCCAGGAGGGAATGCCACACGCCCCTCCAGACACACTCCAAAAGCTGCTGCATGGGGCACCCTGGCCAGCCCATGGCAGGGTGGGTTAGCCAAGCTGTCCCCTCCCCTCAGCCAGTGCCCCCTGTAACGAACTGGGCCTGTTCTCACTGTGGTCTGTGAATGCTGACAGGGGAGTGTGCTGGGATAGTCTGCATTGGAGGATGGGAGACAGCCCGAGGGCGGATACCTGAGTGTGTAACATGAGAACCCAGGAAGGGGTTGAAGGCGAGGCGACTCCTTAGCCCGGGAAACTGAACAAAGGCTGTGGGAGGGGTCGCTGAAGCCAGAGTGTGGAAAGCAGGCTGGAGAGATGGCTGGGAGGCAGAGATGGCTCTGACCCCCCAAAGGGGGGTGGGCTGGGATGCCCTGGGACCCCAAGCTGGACCTAACTGAGGGGGGCCCTGTTGTCTGTGCCTGCAAGACCTGTCTTGGACTGTGTTCCTGTCATCCAAATAAACCTTCTGCTTTACTGGCTGGCTGAGAGTCATGGTGAATCGCAGGAAGCCGGGGGTGCAGGGCCCTGAGTCCCCCAATACTCCGTGACACCCCCTACCAGTGGACTCAGACTGGGACTGGCAGAGACGGTGCTGCTCTCGCTGGGACTGGTTCCTTATCCGGGGCCTTCCCTGGGAACTCCCTCCTGCTGCACCGTCTGACACCAGTGGTCCCTGAGTCCTGCTCTCCCAACGGTTAGCGGGAACGTGCGGAGACGGCTTTGCTCCTCCCTCTGAGACCCCAGCCCTCCGTCAGGATGGGCGCCTGCTTCTCCAACTCCAGAGCCCTCCACGAGGCACAACTCTCTGCCCCTCTCCATCTCGTCAGGGCTGAGCTAGGGCCGAGCGTGAGAGGCCCCCATTCACCTCAATGGGGTGTTGACTCTGGAGCCTAACTGTTATGTATCGCCTCGCTCTGGGATTGTGTGCACGCTCCCCCTACAAACATGTGCTCCCAGCTACGGATCGAGCCACGACTATGAGAACAACTCAACCCCAGTTCCAGCCCTGGTGCGGGGACAGAGAGGAAGCCCCATTGGCAGGGAAGTCACATGACAGTGAGGCCCTGAGGCCTGAGCGAATCCAGGGGAAGCTCGGACAGCCAGGAAGAAGAGTTGCCCAAAGGAACAGTGAATGTTGAATCTGATTTATACAGTAGTCCAGGCAATATTTAAAATGCCATCGTAATGGACGTTTGCCTGCCCAACAGTTGCACTGTGCGCGCCTTTCTTTACCTTGTGCGGCTGCGGCTTTATGTCACGACATACAGTCTGCACTGTAACTCATCCACACACGCACGCAGGCACGTTCGCGGCGTCTCTAGTCCACGCTGCACTGCAACTGCTGCGCACTTTTCAAACCAGAGAACAGCGCGGGATGATGCGGAGTTCTCTTCAAAACAGAGTATCAGAGGGGTAGCCGTGTTAGTCTGAATCTGTAAAAAGCAATGGAGGGTCCTGTGGCACCTTTAAGACTAACAGAAGTATTGGGAGCATAAGCTTTCGTGGGTAAGAACCTCACTTCTTCAGATGCAAGATGCAGATGACTTGCATCTGAAGAAGTGAGGTTCTTACCCACGAAAGCTTATGCTCCCAATACTTCTGTTAGTCTTAAAGGTGCCACAGGACCCTCTGTTGCTTTCTTCAAAACAGAGCCGCTCCGAAGGTACCATGAAAAAAGACAAAGTACTATGGCTGTTACAATGCCGACGGGTGCAAAGACCCTGACTCTGAAAACCGGCGTCGCGGGGCTGATGAATATACAGCAGAATGCATTTTGTGTCGTCAAGCATCTTCCGTTCAATAAGTCTCGTCAGTGAGTTTTCGCTGGATCTGCCATTTCCAATAGGGTGCTATTTTATCTTCTGTATTTTTACATAATGGAATTAACAAATGCACTCATGCACGCAAACATCGAAACGTATCAACAAGCCAAGTCACCTAAACCCGCTCATGCTATTTAAAAATAACTCACATTACAACTGGAGATTTTGCAATATTGTTTATTTACGCAACAGGCTTCAAATGTGACCTGATGATTCATATGACGCTCCTTAATTCCACTGAAAGTGAGATAATGGCTCTGCAGTGAATGAGTTTTAGATCACAGTCGGTCAGTCATTAGTGCCATTAGGTCATGTGACGAAACCTCCCAGAATTGATCCAACCAGAGTTGGCAAGCCTACCAGGAAGGCAAGTGCGTGTTGGCTTCGGAGCTGGATAGCGATGGGGCCAGTGAACGGGCCGGGGGAGGGGCAGTGGCTGGGAAGCGAAAGGGCCCCTGGAAGGGATGGCACAGCATGGCTGTAGCATGCTGGGTCATGGAGAAGGAGCCCGAGGAGAGGAGAGGAGGCGACAGGCATTGCAATCCCTTTGAGGAACATCTTGTATTAAGTTGACGTATCACCATGGGCCAGGGCCGTAGGCAACGGCCTGGGTTACGAGGCTCCTCCTGGAACCAAAAACAGGGTGTGTGTGGGGTTGATTAAGGCAAATCACGCAGCTTATAAATACTGCAGAGAGATGCCACCCCCCAGGGAGGCTGGCATATACTGGGTCAAACCGGCTTTTCCAGAGACCAACACCCACAGAAAGGGCTTTGGGCATAAAAAGGCCGAGTTAAAACTAACTCAAGCCCTTCTTTCGATCCAGCAAGTGGACAGGACCTTCTGCCCAAGGGGAGCCCACACAACAGGGAAGGGTTGGACAGACTTCGGCTCATTAGGGTCATTCCCGTAAGACTGAGGGTGACCTCCAGGAAACGTTCAGCAAGCAGATAGGAACTTCTTGTGGCTGTAATGCTCTTCCCCTAAGAATAAATGCCCTTGGCTTTGGGCAGGCTGGCTGGTACCTGGGGTACACGGGGGTAGCATCTGGAGAAAGGTGAACCCCAGGGAGGTGCAGAGGGACTGCAACCTAACTCCGGTGGGAGCCCGAAGCCTCAAGTGGGCGTTCTTGAGACAACCCAGGGGGAGGGTCAAAGGTGCAGTTAACTGAGCCTGTGACAGGCAATGTCCATGCGGAGCGCGATGAAATCCCCTCTGCCCCACCCCATCCCACCCGCTGGATGCCGGGGCTGTGTCCACACCAGCCTCTTCCTCTCACACTTGCACCTGCCTATAGGATGCTGACTGCTGCACGTGCCTTGCTGCCCGACACTGCCTCCCTTGCAACACCGCAGCAAACTGCCTCCTGCAGACAAGACCCAGGGCACGGAGAGAAAGCTGCCCCCAGAACCAATGCAGCCATGTCCCGGCTGCACCCAGCACCCCTGCTGTAGCGTCTTTTCTGCCTACTGCTCCCGTCTCCTGCAGGGGCAATGTCAGTGCAGATACCAAGCGGGACCTCTGCCAGGAACCACTGCAACCACCAGGTTCCTGCTGATCCGGTTCCAGGCTAGGTGCACCCCTCACCCCTCCTTGATCTGAGTGCGCCCAGGGCCAGTGCTACCATTAAGGCAAACTAGGCGGTTGCCTAGGGCGCCAAGATTTAGGGGTGCCAAAAAGCGGCACCCCCAATTTTTTTTTACAGCTTTCCTCCCCGAGCGCGTGGTTGCCACTCCACTTCTCTCGCCTCCCAGGCTTGCAGTGCCAATCAGCTGTTTGGCACCGCAAACCTGGGAGGAGAATTAGAACGGGGCAGTGTGCTTGGGGAGGAGGTGGAGCAGAGGTGAGCTGGGGTGGGGAGGTGCTGCATGGCTCCCCAGGCCGGGGGGGTGGGGAGCTGCCCCGGGGCTGCCTCAGGGAGGGGGGGAGCTGCCGCAGGGCTCCCCACCCCAGCTCACCTCTGCTACGCCCCCTCCCCGAGCACGCCGTCGCTGCTCCATTTCTCCCGCCTCCCAGGCTTGCAGCGCCAATCAGTTGTTTGGCACCACAAGCCTGGGAGGGGAGGAGAATTAGAGCGGGGATGGCGTGCTCGGGGAGGAGGCGGAGCAGAGGTGAGCTGGGGTGGGGAGCTGCCGCATGGCTCCCGGAGGGGGGGAGCTGCTGTGGGGGGGGGGCACCTCAGGGCAGAGGGGGGGGTGGGGAGCTGCTGCAGGGCGGGGGGCGGGGGGCGCAAGGTGGAAGTTTCGCCTAGGGCACGAAACTTCCTTGCACCAGCCCTGAGTGCGCCCCCTCTCTTTGGGCTGGAATCCCATGATTCTCTCGCTCTTAGATTGGTCCCAGGCCTGCAGAACCCACCCTGGTTCCCCAGCAGATCCTACTGGGCTTGGTACCTGCAATTCTCCCCTGGCTTTGGGAGCTGTGACCGGTGCCAAATACAGTGCTGACGGCCTTCAGAACCCACCTGCAGTTTAGTCATCGCAAGGAACAAAGCATAGCATTGCAGACAAGGGCTAGAAAACGCCAAGAGCTCGCCATGCAGGTGCTGCCCCACTGGAGAGACCCCAGACAGCTCCAACTTCCCAGCCACCCCAGCCTGGAGCGTGACTTCACCTTTGCTGCCCCATGCTTGAGGGCCTCCTTTTAAATCCAGCCACAGGGCTTTGTTCTCTCAGCCCAGTTGGACCCGCTGCCCCAACCCAGCCTGGGAAGCTCTGCACGGGGGCGAGCCTTGGCAGAACAACCAGTTTCTAGCTATCTAAAGGCCTGGGGGGGTTGAGGGGAAGGCCCCCCTCACATCTGGCTGGCAGGGCACACAGGAAAGGACACTGTCCTCATGCCAGCGGCCCCCCTCTGCTGCCTGCTAGCAAAGCTCCCCAACCTGGGACCTCTCACTAATGAGCAGCTCACACACAGCTCCTTGTTCTGCAAAGGGCTACTGCCAACCTAACCGACTGCCAGTCCCCTCGGCTCCAGGAATGATCCCTCCTGCTCGCTGCGCCTGGCATGTGATTTGCTGTTCCCCTCTGAAACGGCCCTGGGCTCCTTCCAGCCTGTCTCAGCCGGGGCAGGCCACATCAGAGCACCGAGCAAATGGAAGGCACCGGGAAGGGGCCCAGCGGCAAGTCTCAGCTGCCCCAGCCTACGGCAAAGGATGAAGTGACTTGGAGTCCCTGGGGGGACTCTACGGAGCGTGGAAGAGAGAGGAGGTCTCCTGGCCACCATCCCTCCCTGTGCCAACGCCCTGCTCCCATCCCGTTCGCTGTCCCCAGCACCCACGGGTGGCTAGGTGGGATACAGGATTCAGCAGCTGGGATGGAGCCAGGCCCATGGGCCTGCGGCACCTGAGTCCGGGACACGCCAGGGCATGGACGCTGGTGACCCCAAGGGGCAGGGCAGGGCAGTGCCATCTCTAGGGGGCAGGGTCCCAGAGCCCCTTCTCCTGCGCCCAGCACCCGCAGCCGTCAGCAGCGAGTGGGGCCGTGCCCGGTGGCTCTGCCCCAGGCCGGGCTGCGTGGGTCACTGCTGGCCGGCCCGCCCTCTCAGCCCTGGCCCGGGGGGGAACTCGCTCCCGCGGGCACGTGGCAGAGCTCTGCCCCGGCGCAGCCCGGCCCCAGCCCCTTCCCCGCCGGAGGCGGAGCGAGCGCCCCGGGCCCGCCCCAGGCCAGGGCGGGGCGAGCCGAGCCGAGCGCTGGGGCTCGGGCAGGAGCCGCCGGCTGCAGCCCGGGCAGCGGAGCGGGGCCGGGGCAGAGGACGGGGCGGGAGGCGCGATGGCCGCGGACGGGATGGAGGCGCGGGCGCTGCAGTATGAGCAGACGCTGGTGAGTGCAGCCGCCTGCGGCTCCCCCGGGCAGCGCTGCCCGGGCCGGGGGAGGCGAGGGGCTCCGGGGCCGGGCTCTGCAGGGGCGAGGCGCTGCGGAGATGCCAGGGTGGGAGCTGGCGGCTAGTGGGCTGTGGCTGGGCGTGTGGGCACCCCAGGAGGGCGCCCTGGGGATGAGTGAGTGCCAGGGCTGCGGGCACCCCTCAGAAGGGGTGTACAAGCCGCCCCACAACACATGGTACATTGGGAACGGGGAGGTGCCAGGGCTGCAGGCACCCCCAGGAGAAGGCTCCGGGGCTGGGTGTGTGTTGGGCACCCCTAGGGAAAGATGTGGGGTGCCAGGGGGTGAGCACGCACCATTGGCATGTGGCTGCTGTGTGCTCTGGTGGCTGCCTCAGTGAGTTGGTGTACTGGGCATCCCCCCACCCTCCTTGCCACCGCCCTGGGGCCAGCCCTGCATTGGAATAGTGGGGTGGGGACAGCCGGTTGGTGCCAGCCTGGGCTATGCCTCCGAGGGGTTTCAGCTGTTTTCCTCTTACCCGCAGGGGCTCAGCCCCTTCGATGCCTGCTCTTGGCACCCGGCTGCCCCTTTCTCAGGTGCTGGTTGTGCCACATTTGCTCTGTCAGTGCCCAGGACCCCATCTCCCACTTGCTACCTCTGCCTCCGGCACCAAGTCCTGTTAACAGAACAACTTCATCTAGTGGCTCAACTTTCTCTGTGTGTGTGTGCGTGATCTTCAGGGTCCTGCGAGGGCCCCTGGGAAGGGTAGAGGGAGCTTGGCTGCGAGGGCCCCTGGGAAGGGTAGAGGGGGCTTGGCTGCGAGGGCCCCTGGGAAGGGTAGAGGGGGCTTGGCTGCGAGGGCCCCTGGGAAGGGTAGAGGGGGCTTGGCTGCGAGGGCCCCTGGGAAGGGTAGAGGGGGCTTGGTGCCTCTAGGAGAGCGATGCCGGAGATGCGTTCCCACTATGTGCTTTCACGCCAGCCAGGGTGCGAGGTTGGCATGTCATTTGCTGGCCCTGACCTGGGGGCCAAACTGGAGGTTCTCTGTGCTCCTCCAGACCCTCCTTCATAGAAACTTGAGGTACACGTGCCCCCACTAGGTCCCCTCTCCCTCATCCCCCCTCCCCAGGGCCAGGGCAAGACTGCTCCCTGCAGTCTAGTCCCTAGGCCTGGAACAATTTTAAATATCACAAGTCATGGGGTTTCCCCTTCATCCTTGGGGGACCATTCCCTGGCCACGTCCACCCTTCCTGTGGGCAATCCCTGGCCAGATCCATTCCCCTGTCGGGGAGTTTCCCACTGATATTCAGCCTAAATTGTCATTTGATCCATTTTGTCCCCTTATACCCCCTCTACAATCCCCCATTAACACTAACACTTGCAGCCCATTCCCTTTCTCCCCCACCCCCCGTAGCGTGCTCTGCAGCCCGGCAAGGCGGATTTAGCTCCTTTAATCTCTCCCTCCGAGCCCCTAAGCGTCTTGCTGTTGCATAGCGGTGGGTCCCTGGCTCCCTGCTGCTGCCTTTCTGTTCCCACAGCCCCTGTCTCTGGGGGTGCCTCTCCTCTGCATCCAGACCCCTTCTCCAGCAAGTTCCACACTGCCCCCTTCTTACTCTTCTGCTCCCGAGGGATCGTACCCCCTCTGCCTTTAACCTTAGCTCCCATGTTTATGGTGCTAGCACTGCACCCTAGATGTCTTCATATCTCATGATTCCTGGAATGACTCCTGCCTGTACTCACCAAGTAAACAAGCGGCTTTTCTCAGCTCCTTACAGCTGAACGTCTGGGAGACCAAAGTGCGACGGGACCCAGCCTCCATCCCAGGTCCAGCCCCTCTTTCTCCTCCTCCCTCTGCCTTCCCTGAAACCTGGGAATGGAACATCCCTCACCTTGAGGTTCCCCGTCCCCCTGCAGCACTGCCCTTCCCCACCTCTCTTGCAGCACTCAGCTATGTCCCTTGCTTCCCTCCTGGCAGTTCCCTCCTCTGTCCCATCCCTCCAGACCCCAGCATGGCATTGCCATCTCCCTGGGTACCACGTGTCCCCACATCAACCCCTCCTGCTCCCTGTTCCCTGCAGCTCCCAGGGCAGATGTGCTCCTCTGGGTCCCTGGACTTGCTCCATCAAGGGGTGGGATCGGGCTGGCTCCGGAAGGCTTCGTCTTGTGCCCGTGAGCTCATCTTCCCTTAAACAACCCAACGCACTGCAGTTGTGAATATAGCTTTCCTCGAGGGTCTCACGCACCGTAGCCTGAGTAGGCCGAGCTCATGGGACACACCAGAAGCTCCTTGCATCCCTCCATTTCCCTCCTCGTAACATCTGTGTGCCACGCTCCCATCCCCCTCTATTTCAGGGGCTCCCCCCACCCCTCCTGCACACTTGGCCTGGCCTGTCTCCCATTACCCCTTCCCCCATGTGGCAGGGGTTCCGTGTTCCCCGCAGGCTGGGGCCCCCCAGAGCTGGGTGCAGCATCCCCGGTGGCGTCTCTCCAGAGCCATGTAGAGAGAGGACTTTCCCCTCCTTGCTCTAATGCCCGTGCAGCCCTTTCTCCGCTGGAAGAAGCATGCGGCACTGCACATTCCCTGCAGGGTGCGCCGCTGGCAGGATGCTCCCTGCCGCCCCATGGGCTCCGCTGTCGAGGTGCTGAAACTCCATGTGCCTGGATGGCCCTTGGAGGCTCAAGCCCCAAGGGACGAAGTAGCAGCTCACCTGTGTCCCTGCTGTCGTGCTGTGTCCTGTGTGAGCTGGACTTCCACGCTGCACCCCAGAGGTGGCTGCATTTCTGCAGTGACGTCCTCTAGGTCCCTCAGGAAGGAAGGGGCTAGCGACCCCTCTGAGGTGCAGTTGGGAGATATTGAGAAGGAAGGAGGAGGCTGTGGGGGCACAGGACTGAGGGCTTTGCCGTGTGGAAGGGGCACGGAAGGTGGCGGTGGTGGGGAATCGTGGCTCAGAGAGGAGCAGGCACCGGGGTTTGGGGCCCAGTCCCATGTGGGGCAAACCAGGGGCATCTGAGCCAGGCCACGTAGCTCTCGCCCTGTGAATCCCTCGGTGCTGGTGCGGTGCATTGAGCCCCTCTGCGGGACTAGCTGTTGGGGGTGCCGGGTGTAATCTGAGGAGAGGAGTGCGAGGTTGTGCCGGCTCTGATTCCTTCTCTAGGGGCAAACAAAGCTGCAGCCACCTCTAGAGAGGCCCAAGTCCCTGGGGCTTGCCCCTTGGGGGGGAGGGAAGGGGGAGGGTGTTGAGCTAATCCTTCTGTAGGGGCCTTTCCAGCCTGCTGGGCAGTAAGCGTGAGCTACCTCGATAACCCTGCTGTGCATTGGGTTGCTCGGTGGCCTGGGCAGCAGGGCAGGGCTGGACATGCCCGCAGGCCAGGGTGGGCGGGAGCCACCAGCTCCTGCATTGTCCCAGCTCTGATTAAAAGCACGCAAGCCTCCAGCCCTCCTGGCTGCGAAGAAAGTTCTCCAAAAGCACCCTAAGCTTAACCGACACCATGCCGCCTGCCTGAGCCTGCAGGCAGGCAGCCCTTGTGCCTCTGCTGCTGGCCAGAGCCCTGCCGAGCTGCAGCACAGTGTTTGCTGTGGCTGGTCAGGAGCCCAGCCAGTTCCATGCTGCGTCTGCTTGTGCCCAGCTCTGAGCAGCAGAGACAGGCCTGGGAGGGCACTTTCGGATTTCAGACACCTGCCAGCCGGAGGCAGATGGAGGGGGCCTAGGGGCAGCAGCTAGTGTGGATCCCAGCAGCCCCCTCCCCTTTCCATGGTGGGGGGAGAGGCCTCCCCTGGCCATTCTCACTGGACACTGACTCACCCTCTCCCCAATCTTTTGTACTGGTCTCTGGCCCAGGCTACCGGGGTTACAGCCGCTGCTGCATGCTGGGGAGGTGGCATGGCAAAGGGTCCAGCTGGAGACCCTGCAGCTGCCTCATGTGGAGCACGGTGGCATCTTGCACCGGGCACCTGCATTGCCAAGCCCCAAATCCCCACCGTGCTCATCGTTTGGGAGACCCGGCCCCGTTCATCTGCCCCGGGGTCTCTCCCGGCGGTGCCCTGCTAGGAAGAGGTCGTCTGCGGGGACACGCACGCAGGCTGGCTGGTGCCGTTCCCAGGGCGCTACAGCCCAGTCTTGGGGCGAGGCAGGTGGGGTGAGAGCCATAGGGGCAGGAGAGCCATTGTTTTGCAGGGGCTAAATAGCCTCATGGCACATCTGCAGATGGGGCAGGCTGCTTTGGGGAACGGGGCTCTTCCCAGACCCCTGTCATTGGAGCACGAGCATGCTGGGCAGCTGGTACCAAACGCCCAGGGGAGTGCGGCTGACTACTCGAAGATCCCACGCCAGGGCAGACTCCCTTCATCCCGCTGCGTTTTGGCCGACACACCAGAGATTGAACCGGGGACCTCCCGAGCTGCTGCGGCGTGAGCTAAAGAGCCCGGGCTTCGTCGCGGGGGCTGTAACAGGCTCCGCTCTTCTGCACATGGGCACACAACAAACTCCCAGGTGGGCGATGCCACCAGCGGGCTTCCCTCGGCGGACGGCTGGGCAGGGCCCAGCTCCTTAGGCGTTGGGGGCCTGTGTAGCTTTGCTGCTGGGTCGGAGGGCCGAGTGGGCCGTGCAATGGGGGAAGGAGGGGATATCAGTGGAGGCACTGTCTCTGGAATAGCCCCCCAGCTCACCTTGTCCCAAACCCCTCCATCCCCGGGCAGCTCCCTAGTGCTCCCCACCCATCTTGGGGAGAGGTGGGGCTGCACTTGTGAGAATAGAGATGGGGGGGGCACAGATCACCTCTGCTGTGCAGGGGATAGGGTCGGCGTCTGTGCAGAAGCAGCCAAGCTGCCCTCTGCCTTGTGGGAGAATCCACATGGTGGGAGGCCCTGGGGGGCTTGTGGGGTGTGAACCCCCCTGAGACATAGTGGCACCGACCAGCCCAAGTGCTTATGTGGCCCCCAGCACCGTGGTCCCTGTGCTGCACAAATGCTGCTGCCTCCCTCCTGGCTGTACCCCCGGGAGCCCAGGTTGTAATCCCCAGGTCACGCTGCATGTTGGGCCCAGTTGCTGGAGCGGGCGGGGTGCTCTGGAGACAGGTAGTGCCCCCCCCCCACATCTCTGCCGATGCCACCAGTCACAAGCCACACGGTGCTGCCTCTCGTGAGCATGTGTGAAATGGTTTCTTTCCCCCAGGCTCCCCTGCTGGCCAGGGGACAACTCTTCCCTTTTCCGGCTAACCCGGCTCCATCTCTGAAAGCCAGGGTAACCGGGCCACCACATATGCCCTCCGCAGAGCCCCCCGACAGACAGGCCTTTGTGTGAGCGGCCTGCATCGCGCTGGGCTCAGGGCAGGCCACCGTGGTCAGCGGAGGGGCGCTGCAGCTGCCTTGTGCCGGGCTGGGGGAAGCGCCTGTGGGCACAGGGCCGGCCGAGTGCATGACACTGATGCTCTGTTTTCTCCTCTGAGAAATTTCACACCCGAGCTGGTGATTTGAACCAGCTCCTTTACAACACGGGGAAGTTCAGCTCCAGCTGGGCCCAGCCGGTTTGAACGAGTGAGCTGTGGGAATCGCCCTCCCAGCTGCGTCCCGGTCCCACTCCCACCCACCCCCAGCAGGCAGCAGGAGGGTGTCAGCTGATCAGTACCCCCCACCCCCCTCATCTGCACCCTCTCTTCCCAGCTAGCCTTCTCCCAGCGCTCTGTGCCCTGTGCTTGCCCAGCGGATCAGCTGTCCTGGTCCAGCCCGTGCAGGGGACTCTGCCCCTACTTTGGGATGTCTCTGGTGCCAGATCGTTGGGACTGGATGGATCGTGTGGGTCCCCCCACACCCGTGCCGAGGGGCTCCCTGTCTTTGCAGATCTCCCACGGAAGATCTCTGCTGAGCCAGCTTCCCCGGGCCGGTGGAGCCTGCCCGGGCCGGTGGAGCCTGCCCGCCCCCAGAACGGTGCCTGTGCCCCCCGCCTGGGGGTTCCAGTGCAGGCTGCCCTAGCGGGGACCCTGAGTCTGGCTGGCTGTGGCCTCCTCACCCCATCCCCCGCTGGCTCTGCCCCACCCCCGTTGTGCCTTTCAAATCGCTATGGGGGTTCAAGTGCTCCTTCAGGAAACCGTCTGTGTGCTTTGTCCCCCCATCTGTCCTCTCTCCCCTAATCTCCCACCCCCAAAATAACCCAGTGGCCTGACCAGGCCCCAATCTCCCTCCTTGGGGCTGGGACAAGTCCCCTCCGCCCCCTCTGATGGCTCCATCCTTCTCCATTTTTCCCATAACCTTGAACTCTTATCCACTTTCCTTATCTCGATGGATAAGCTGTTCTCCCCTCTGCCCCGGCAGGCACTGCCTTGCGGGTGTTGTGCAACCCGTCACGGGGGGTGGCTCAAGGTTACCGTGGGCGACGGGACGTTTGGCTCTGGGAGACGCACGTGCCCCCACGGGCTGCCCCAATCTCCACCCGACGGCCTGGCAGAGGAGCCCGCCCTGGGGAGGGCCAAAGGCTGTACCCCACCCACCCTGTGCGGACATGGGCGGGCTCCCCCACTTCCCCCCGAGCCCTCCTGCAGGTGCTGCACGGAACACCAGGTGCTGGTCCGGCTCACGCCCGGGCTCGTGGCTCAGAGATGCGGCTCCGGGATGGAGGGGCTTACGTTTCACAAGCACCTCTTGTTCCCCTCACAACAGCTCAGGGCGATTCCAGCCGCCAGGGCGGAGGCTGGTAATAAAAGCAGCGTGACACAGATTGCTGCCGCTGTTCCCTTTGTCCCCAACGCTCCTGGCGCCCGGGGTCGCAGCGCGGCCCAGAAGAAAAGGCCTTTTCTGTGAGAAGCCGAGCGCCCCTGTGCGGAGGGTGGGGGCAGCCCCGCCATGCTCACGTGGCTCCCCAGCCTCTCTGGGACCCCTGGCACTCCCGCCTGAGCCCCATGGCCCCCGAGTCTGTGTGGGCTTGGGACAGATCCTTTTTCCAGCCCCCTACGGGTCCCTGAGATCTAGGCTGGGGAGCGGGGAGGGGCCAACGTCTTCAACTCTGGGTGCCCAAGGTTAGGGTCCTAGAGCCTGTGGCAGGCACTTGGAAGGCAGTGGCCTGAGTGCTCCCAGATCTCCCCACCACCATAGCTCAGCCCTCTTCAAATTCAGGCTGCTGCTTGTGCCCGGCTCTGGTTCCCGCAGCCTGGCCGGGGCCCCCAGGGCTGGCTGCACTGGCTCCTTCCCGTGGGGCTCTGGGGCGGGCTTGGTGCCAGATTCTTGTCTCCCTGCTGCCCATTCACATGGTGGCATCAGGGACGAGGGGCGGGGCGGCTGCTCCGTCTTCTGTGCCATGGCTGAGCTCAGGGCAGGGCCTTGGCCAGCCGTGAAGTCCCTAGTGACCGGACACGGCTGGCACACAGGGGTACCCATGACGATGGACCACTGCAGGCGGGATGGGGGGGCATCGGCACTGGAACACGACGTGCCAGTGTAACCGTCACGTGTGCCCAGAGAAGCAGCAGGCCTGGGCGCAGCTGCGCCAGGGTACCTGGGCACAAGAAGGATCCCTCCAACCCAGACTCACCCTGGCACTGCCCCGGGAGACAGCTACAGAGAGCTTCCTCCCTTAATCTGCCCAGCCTGGCACGCTGGCTCCAGAGCCAAAGAAGAGCTATGGAGCAGCGGTGCCCAGCCCCTCCCCTCTCGTTGATCTCCGAAGCCTCCTTCCTGCAGCCGGAGATGCAAATCCCAGCTCTGGGAGGGGAGTCACAGGGTGCTCCATGCCCCTATCAATGCTAGGGCATCTTGATGGGGCATTCGGGGGCTGGGTGACTGACAACCCCCTCAGTCTTCCGATCCCCAGGCCCGGAGAACTGGGGCATTTTCGCTGCACTGGGCATGGGGTGGGCCTCTTTGGATGGGCTCAGGTGCTGCCCAAAGGGGTAACCTGGGGCCCGGAGCTGAGTGCCTGCTGCCCGTGCACCCGAGGCAGGACATTTAAGTGAAAGGTCCAGGAGAGATTCCCCCTGCCCCCGTGTCCCCAGCTCCCCCTGCCCCTCCCAGAGCTGTGATTGTTCAGCTGTTTCTCTGCGGAGGCTGGAGACTCGCTGCTGTTTGTTTTCAAAAGGCCTTTGTTGAAAAATAAGCCGGGGGAAGGCGGCGAGCTGTGCCCAGACCCCTCCTGGGAGCCCAAACAAAGCGCCCGGCCATTGGAAGAGCGAGCAGGGAGCGCGGGGATGCGGCTGGGCACTGCCAAGACCACAGAGGAGAATCCTCCGTCTTAAGGGAACGAGGCTTGCCCGGGACCCCTTTCTCAGAGAGGATCGGTGCCCCCTGGGGGTGCTGTGAGCCAGGCCCTCACCCTGCTCTCCGGGGCGAGCCAGCAGGCTGGACACAGGGATCACTGCAGCTCCAGTTGTGTCAATATTTGTACTTGGGAAAGAACAAAACGAATTAAGTCCCAACAGGACGCAATCCAGAGTGTGTCTGGATCGGCCAGAGGGCGAGTGAGTGGCGGGGGTGGGAGGGTGGCAGCTGGGCATATCTTGGGCAGAGGTTCCAGTCTGTTCAGTGAGGCCTGCTCTGCCACTGCCCCTGCCCCATGTCTTGCCTGGGCACCCGACTGCCTTCCCAGAGAATGGGAGCGGGTTTGAGTCCGTTCCGGGGCAGAGCTTTGTGGGCCCACAGCCTGGGAGAAGGGAAGGATTTAGTCCACAGAGCCTAGCCCAAGATGCACCAGGGAGTCCCATTGTCCCCTCCCCAGCTGCCCTGGTGCCTGCATTGAGCATGAACTGCACCCACCCACCCCAAGCAAATGCTCTGCACTTAGCCCCCTGCAGGTGTGGCCTGTAGCTCGCAGCAACCTTGGGTAATGCACTTAGCCCACAAAGGGGAAGGTTCACTGGAAGGGTGAAACCTGGGAGCAGGTGCAGCCAGGAGAGCCCAGGAAGGGAGCGAATCAGAGAGGGGTTTGCCAGGTGTCTCGGACTCACAGGTCGTGCCCACTCGTGGTCCCTGTGCCCCTTTCAGTGAGACAGCCCTTCTCGGGGGTCCACTCTCCCTCGGGGTTGGCCCCTCCACCTCCTGGAGCTGCACCTCTCTGAGCCTTAGCACGCCTGTTTCTCGCCATGGGCCCCCTCAGGGAGTCCACTCGCTCTGGACCCCCAGGGCCTCCAGACCGGAGTGACTCTCAGCCAGTGTAAACCAGGAGGGTTTATTGAGAGTTGAACACAGCACAGGAAACTCTCAGGCCTGGCCTCCCTCAGCCCAGCACACCCCAGTCTCCCCTGCATCCAGGTGGGCTTTGCCTGCTCCCCCTCTCCAGCCCCGAGCCCCCCTGCTTCCCAGCTGGGCATTCGAGATCCCCGGCCCCAAGCCCCGCCTCTGTCCATTGTCTTCTCTCCAGGTAAACAGGGTCGTAAACAGGGTGGCCTGGGCCTCCTCTCCTCTCAGCCCTCCTCTGGCTGGAACCGGCTGGTTAGGTCACCGGGGTCCTCGGGGTCCTCTCACCACAGCCCATTGTCCTCCCACTGGCCAGAACCGGCTGTGACTCCTGCACTGGGTCTCCGGGTCGCCAGGTAACCAGTCACTAGGGTATCCGTCCTCCAGGCCATCAGCTGGGGTCCCAAGTTCCCTCTCCGGTCCTCTGCAACAACAACTCCCTCTCCCCTCACCTCGTTAAACCAGTAACACCCGGGGACACTGAGTACCATTCCCTCTGCATGCAACCCACTGCATAACACAGAAAAAAACCCAAGAAACTCCCCCACTTCGTCACACCAGGGGACATGGCAGCACAAAGACCCGACGCGGTTGCTCTGTGTAACAGCCCTGGGATGTGGCGCTCACCTCGAGCCCCCCAGTCCCAGAAAGCAGGTATTGGAGGGGCAGCTAGAGTCGAGGGCACGTAACGGTCTCCATCCTGCCGTGGCACTTGCTGGTGCTCCGAGGGCTGGCCGCTGGCGGGAAGGGGAGTCTGAACAGAGACGGCTCAGCCAGGAGAAGGACGAGAAGGGCGCTCGGGTGGGGGCCACCCTCCGCTCAGATCCTGCAAGCAGCTTTGTTTTCCCTTTGAGCAGTTCTGCAGCTGAAGTGGCTGGAATTTGGCAGGGGTCCGGCCCTCCCCTTGTTGTTCCAGAGGAAGCCGGCTTTGATTCGACCGAGTGATGAGCTGTTGGCGATGCTGTCGTGCGGCTCCGCTGGGCGTGTGTTTGGCGGGGCTCGTAAAGCGCCTGGCGGGGGCAGGATACCCAGCCAGGGATTGGGGGGTGGTTCTTCTCCCCATAGGTGTTTCTCATTTTACATCCCCTTTAAACAAGGACAAAACCCCTCGTAATGTCCCCCGGCAAAGCGCCGTGAGTGTCGCGTTACTGCTGGTCAGGAAAGGTCAAGTTTTGGCGGTGGGTGCGCCTTGCCTTGCCTGTCATGGCGGTGATCAGGGACAGCTTTGCAGGCTCCTTTCGAGTCCTACTCTGATTTCGCCACACCGGAGTGCCGCGGCCCCGAGCGTTGGCGTTTCCTGCCTGAGCTACCAGCTGGCACCCAAACAAAATAGCGCGTCGGGGAGGAGTTCAGAGACTGGCATGGAGCTGAGCAGGGGGTGCTGCGAGTGCTGTACCAGGAGGGACTGAGAGGACCTGGATTTACCTGGGGGAGGTGACGGTCCCACGGGCAAGTGGCAGGAGGGAGGGGTTGTTTACACTGGTCTGAGGGGACGTAGGCGAGCAGCAGGAAGTTGTAACAGCCTCTGTCAAAAGTACTTCTATAGCCCCCATCTCCCTAATGGGGACTTGAAAGGTTGAATGAGTTTATCCTCACCGGTGCCACTACACACGTTACCCACTGGAATGGCCAGTCCTTCACTTCAAGCTCACTAGGCTCCGGGCCTCATCGATCTGGTGGCAGGGAGTTCCACAGGCTCACCATGGGTTAGGGACAAAGACATTTCCTCAATTGTGACATGAGTGCTAAGTCCCAGGCCAAGGTCTTGGTGGGGAAGTAGCCTCATCCCACCCAGTATTGTTGCCAGCAGCCTCCTTGGGGACAGCCAGGCCTGGCTGGACAGAGATTCCCACCCAGCCCAGCCCAGCTGTTATCCCCATGGGGCAGATGGGGAGCTGAATGACTTGCCCAAGGACACGGGGAGTCTGTGGCAGAGCAGGGAATTGACCCCAGCTCTCCTGGGTCAGTGCCTGACCCCCTGTACCATCTGTCCCTACCCTTGCAGGGCGAGCTCTGGGGTTAGTGCGCGCTGTGGGGAAAGGCATGTCACGTGCGTCACAGGAAGCCGGCCAGCAGGGCCCCTCGCCAGACCTGCTGAGTTATGGGGCTAATCCCATGCTCAGGCCCTAGAGCCCCAGGGACTAGCCCCATTCATCCTGCTCTCCTTCCCCGGTGCTCTGGGGATTTCTACCCCCTGCTCCCAGGCCTATTCCCTACCCGCTATTCCATTGCTGCCCACGGGGCCCAATTCTTCCATTTCTCCCTGGCACCCCTTGTGGCTCTCTGGCAACAGTGCATGCTCCCCGCTGTGCAGCGTGGGCCTCTGCTCCCCGCGCCCCTCCTCGCCTCTCCCCCGATGCCAGCCTGCGCTGGGGGCAGGCTGCACTCCCCTGCGGGGCGAGGGGCAGCGCTGAGACTGGGGGTGGACCCAGTCCCATTCAAACCAGATGTTTCTCTTAGCCGCCCTGCTGCCACCGGGGGGTGGGGGGGCAGGACTCTGCCAAGTCAGGCCAGTCCCGGGTCCCCCCTAGGTTAACTCCCAAGGGAGCGCCTCGGGAATCCCTTTGGGTCTGACCCCATTCCCCATTGCTAGTCTCCCTGGCACTCTGAGTGCAGCCCAGACGCTAAGCAGAGCCCAGTTCTGGCCTGGAGTCTGCATGGGCCAGCGAGGAGCAAGGTGGGGCGAGTCCGGCCTGCCTTCTGCAAGTAACGGGCAGGGCAGAGCTCCCAGGTCCTCCGCCTCCTGGGACCCATCACCCCTTCGCTTGCAGGGAGAGCAGAGCCGAGCCCTGCGTGGGCTGAGCTGTGTCCGGGACTGCTGGGGCTGGGTCGGACTAGGCCCTGTGCTGCGCCGGCTCAGGCGGGCCCATCCAGCCCGGCCCTGGGACTGTGGGGGAATCGGCATGGCCCTCACGTAGCTCCTGTGCACTTAGTGCCAGAACTGTCAGGCCCCTCGGCTTTTCTTCCCATGAGCAGCCGTCTCTAGCTAAAGCCTCCCATTGTTCCTGGCACTCTGTATTCTGGCCCTGCCGGGGAGGGAGGAAGTCCTTGGCATTGCCCTTACAGTACAGGATCAATGCCCGCCTGTGCACCCCTCCTGCTGGAGAGAGAGGGCACAAGGAACTCGCGGCAGGGGCCGTGCCAGCCTCAGCCCCCGGGCTCCTGTCTCCGCAGCTCTAACCGGCCTCGCTTTTAAAGTCTCAAGTGCTGGGGCTTCTTCTGCTTATTGGGGGGAATTCCCCCGTGTCCGTCCCGCTGTGTGTTGGGGAGTTTCCCCTGAGACGCGGCTTGGCCCGTTCCTTCCAGTGCTGCCCCCTCTCTGCCCTCAGGGTGTCTGTGAATACCGCTCCTGGCCTCAGCCCTCTGCGAATCTCGGGGAGGGACAGTCCCCGTTGTCAGCTCCTTGGCCTAGGACCCAACTCTCGTATTTCAGAACGACGAAAGGAAATGGTTTTGTCCCTAAGAGCCGGTGAGCCTGTGGAACTCCCTGCCACCAGATCGGTGAGGCCCAGAGCCTAGCGATAGCTAGTACCTACCTGCAAGGACACTTAATAGGGTGAAGCTTCACCCCCGCCCCCCTCCCCCCAACTGCCGCTTAGAAACGACCTGCCGCTGGGGGTGGGTTAGTCCTTCACGCGCTGTCTTGCACCGTCAGCCCTAGCTGGATCCATGTGGTCACTTCACCCAGGCTTCTAGGCAGCTGGTGGCCGGCAGTGGCTCTCTGGTAACTGACCAGGGCTGCATCTGAGCTCCCAGAATGACCTAGCGGTGAAAGGCTCCATCTCTGGGTGTGGTCCTCAGTCACCGTCCACTGATCAGGGCCAGCACCAGGCTGCCTCACCGGTTCAGGCACCAGCAGCTGGATCAGCTCAGCGGGGGGGATGCAAGTCTGTAGCTCTGCAGGGACCCCACGTCTCGCTCTGTGCCTGCTGCCCCTGTAACCCATCCCCCGCTCATTCTACAACTTCCCCTCCTGTCACTCTGCATCTGCCCCCCAGAGCCCATGGGGACCCACTCTGCTCTACGTCTGCCCCCCTGGTCTGCCCCTGCAGCCTGCAGGGACCCCCTGACTGGGGAAGCTGGAACCCCCTATCTAAGGGAAGAGAAAAGCTCTAATGAACCTCCCCCTTGAAGACCCTTGGCAGCGTAAGAGATCGCCAGCGCTGGAGCTGAAAGGAGCAAGCCCTGGGCCCCACTCCCAGTGGGGACACTCGGAGCCTAGGATGTTGCACCAGGCCTGGGGCCCAGTGGGATGGGGCCTGCAGGGCAGGGAATTGGCTGGAAGCCCACTCGGAAAGGCTGCAAACAGCCTGCTTAGCCCATCGCTGGCACCCAGTGGCTGCCCATCCCCTTGATCGTGGGGAGGCCTGTTTGGAATCCACCACCCCCCTGACCTGGAGCTGGCAGGATGGGGAACACCCCCCCCCCCTGATGTCAGGCTGCTGCTGGCGGGTCGCTGGGCGGGCGGTGCCGTGTGCTGGTGCCAGCCCACTCCAGCTGGGCACTGGGGCCCGTTTCCTGTGCTGGTGCTGGGAGACGCATTGCACTGGGGGAACAATTGCTATTGATTGTGAAGCTTCCTTATCTGCCTGGCATTGTTCTGGCCAGGCCGGGAGCCCAGCGCCTACCCCTGCCTCTGTGTGCATGTGGATTCCCCTCTCTGCTGTGGGAAAGGCGGGGCTGAGACCTGGAGCTGGCCCCATGACTGGATCCAGCCAACGGAGAGCTCCATTTGCTCCCGTTGCTTCTTGCCCTGCTTTCCTGGCAGCGTTTCCCAATGGGAGGAGCCCAGGGTTGGGGGTCGGGACTCCTGGGTTCGAGACTCCCAGCTCCCCCACAGACTCTGATCCCGAGCCAGTTGCTCCCCAGCCTCGGTTTCCCCATCCACGCGGGGGAGGGTAGCTGTGCCCATGCAGTGCTGGGAGCCTGAAGGGCCCCATACGGGCGCCCGGCCTTGCTGTCCTGTTGCTCCCCCTCCCTAGCTGCTGTCTCATGTCTTGGCCCCGCGCCTCGTGCGGCTGGGAAAGGGCTGCAGCCAGAGGCCCCTGCCGCTGCGCGGGGTCGCCTGTGTCTGGATCTGGGCTAGGCCTGCCCCGGGCAGGCTGGGACATGTAGAGTGTCATTGCCCACTGGGCTGGCCTGTGCCCTGATTGCCACAGGCTCTGCCCGTCCCTACATGGGCCCAGGGCTGTTCAGCACATGCCCTGCCTCCATAACGCGGCTATGAGCTCAGTGCGGGGTGAGGTAAAGGCACCACGTGGGGGGGGGGAAGGAAACCCTGCAGGGCAGTCAGGGAGGTGGAGAGTAGGGGGCAGGTATGCTGCCCCTCAGACCCCAGTGTCTGGGGTGCTGGTGTGAGCAGCTGCAGTGGGGTTGGGGTGGACCTCATGCTGAACTCTGGGATGTTTGGGGAAGGGCTAAGCCACTGGCTTCTCCCCCCCAAGCTGCCAGTGCCCCCAGCTCTGCCTGTGTTGGGGGGCGAGGGGCAACCCCCTGCCTTCTCCCCCAGGCCCCTCTCCAGGGTCACCGAGCCCTGGTGGAGGTGGGGGCCTACAGGGCAGATTATCCCTGCATCTGGCCTGTTGTCCGCCCTCCTGACGCCGCGCTCTCTCTGCCAGATGTATGGCCGCTACACTCAGGACCTGGGAGCCTTTGCCAAGGAGGAGGCGGCACGCATCCGGCTGCAGCAGGAGCGCTGGAAAGCCTTCCCGAAGGAGCGTGCCCGCGGGCCGGAGCTGCTGGAGTACGACCAGAGCCGCTGCGCCCGCTGCCGCAGTAAGGAGCCCGCAGGGGACAGACACACGGGCCAGGCTGCCCCATTGCATGGGGGGGGGCTCCTGTGAAACCCACAACCACGGGCCTCCAGCCCAGTGAAATCACAGCCTCCCCAACACCCTACAGCTTCCCACAGGGAGTGCTGGCTGCACAAGTGTGTGCGCTCAGGCCTAGTGTACATACGACCACACCCTGGTGCACGCCCAGGCCCTCGTGCACACCCCAGTACATGCCCAGGCCCTCGTGCACACCCAAGTACACGCCCAGGCCCTTGTGCACACCCCAGTGAACACCCGGGCCCTCATGCACTCCCTGGTGCATGCCCGGGCCCTCATGCACACCCCGGTGCACACCCAGGCTTTTGTGCACATCCCGGTACATGCCCAGGCCTTGTGCACACCCCGGTGCATTCCCCGGGCCCTCGTGCACAACCATCACTCCCCCTTGCACCTCCCTCTTTCCACCCATCCCACTCCCTCTTCCCTCTCCTCTCATCCCTGCCTCTCTCCTCTCGTCCCGTCTGTGCAGCTGGCTCAGTGGTTGTGCCGGGCTCACAGCCCCCAGCCGGGCACTGTTGAGCTCACCAGTCCCCTTTCTTCTCTGTTTTCTCTCGCTCCCTGGCTCTGGGTCTCCTTCCAAGTCTCCATCCCGGCCCACCCCGCAGATCCAGAGCTGGGCCGTGCCTCCTGGAGGGAGAGCGGCCGGTGACCCGTAACAATAGGCTAAGCATGCATGACCTCGCCCTGTGCAACACGGGGATTTGGGCTGTGTCCTTGGCGCAAACCGGGCTGCTGGAGAAAAAATGACTCACTCGTTGTCATTGGACACTCACAGATGAGGACAGTGACACCTGCCCATCTGGCCACCAGCAGAAATGTGGCCTTCCCAAAAATAACTAGTGGCCCCTCCCTGCCTACACAGTGCCCACGCCGGGGGGGACGATTCCCCCTCCCTGCCTGTGCCCACACCGGGGGGGATGATTCCCCCTCCCTGCCTGTGCCCACACTGGGGGGACGATTCCCCCTCCCTGCCTGTGCCCACACTGGGGGGACGATTCCCCCTCCCTGCCTATGCCCACACCGGTGGGGGGGATGATTCCCTCTCCCTGCCTGTGTCCACGCCGGGGACCCAGATCCCCTGTTCTGAGCACACAGTCCCCGTCCCCATGTGCGTTGGAGCAGGGGAGATTTGTGACTTGTTCTGGCTGTTCCGATTACGCGCCTTTCCCTTTGTGACAGGAAGTCCTGTGACTCCTCACACAGCCGGGTGAGCTGGGCTCATCTGCTACACTCAGGGGGGATGAGCGCTGCTGGGCTGGGGGTGGCGGGCGAGCTGGGCAGGCGTGTATTAAGCGCAGTGTGGGTGTGGGGAAGACCTGACTGCCCTATGGCTGGGGGGAGTGTGAGCTGTGTACCTGCTTGGGGCGGGGAGGACATGGAAAGTTGGGGTGTGTGGGTGGGTGTTCTGCAGGCAGGCTCTGCTCTGAGACAGTCAAATGTAGTAAAAATCTTTAAAAAAACCAACTCAATACTGACAGGGGATTTCAACTATCCCCATATTGCCTGGGTACATGTCACCTCAGGACGGGATGCAGAGATAAGCTTTCTTGACCCCATAAATGACGGTTTCTTGGAGCAGCTAGTCCTGGAACCCACCAGAGGAGAGGCAATTCTTGATTTAGTCCTAAGTGGAGCACAGGATCTGGTCCAAGAGGTGAATATAACTGAATCGCTTGGTAATTGTGACCATAACACAATAAAAATTAACATCCCTGGGAGGAGGAAAACACCACAGCAGCCCACCACGGTAGCATTTAATTTCAGAAAGGGGAACTACACCAAAAGGTGGAGGTTAGTGAAACAGAAATTAAAGGGTACAATGTCAAAAGTGAAATGCTTGTAAGCTGCACAGAAACTTTTTAAAGACACCATAATAGAGGCTCAACTTAAATGTATCCCCCAAATTAAAACACCCAGCAAGTGAACCAAAAAAGAGCCACCGTGGCTAAACAACAAAGTGAAAGAAGCAGTGAGAGGCAAAAAGGCTTCCTTTAAAAAGTGGAAGTTAAATCCTAGAGAGGAAAATAGGAGCATAAACTTTGGCAAATGAAGTGTAAAAATATAATTAGGAAGGCCAAAAAAGAATTTGAAGAGCGACTAGCCAAAGACTCAGAAAGTAACAGCAAACAATTTTTGAAGTAGATCAGAAGCAGGAAGCCAGCTAAACAACCAGTGGGACCACTGGACGATGGAGGTGCTAAAGGAGCACTCAAGGATGATAAGGCCATTGCGGAGAAACTAAATTAATTCCTTGATTAGTCTTCACTGCAGAGGATATGAAGGAGATTCCCACCCCTGAGCCACTCTTTTTAGGTGACAAATCTGAGGAACTGTCCCAGACTGAGATGTCATTAGAGGAGGTTTTGGAACAAATTGATAAACTAAACAGTAATAAGTCACCAGGACCAGCTGGTATTCACCCAAGAGTTCTGAAGGAACTCAAATGTGAAATTGCAGAACTACTAACTGTGGTATGTAACCTATCATTTAAATCAGCATTGGTATCAGATGACTGGAGGATAACTAATGTGATGCCAATTTTTTAAAAAGGGTCAAGAGGCGATCCCGGCAATTACAGGCACACGGTAAGCCTGACTTCAGTACTGGGCAAACTGGTTGAAACTGTAGTAACAAACAGAATTATCAGACATATAGATGAACATGATTTGTTGGGGAATAGTCAACATGGTTTATGTAAAGGGAAATCATGCCTCACCAATCTACTAGACTTCTTTGAGGGGGTCAATTAGCATGTGGACAAGGGGGATCCAGTGGATATAGTGTACTTAGACTTTCAGAAAGTCTTTGACAAGGTCCCTCACCAAAGGCTCTTAAGCAAAGTAAACAGTCATGGGATGAGAAGGAAGGTTCTCTCATGGATCAGTAACTAGTTGAAAGATAGGAAACAAAGGGTAGGAAAGATAGGAAACTATTTACCTCTCTCCATTCTGGTCAGTTTTCAGAATGGAGAGCGGTAAATAGAGGTGTCCCCCAGGGGTCTGTACTGGGACCAGTCCTATTCAACATATTCATAAACGATCTGGAAAAAGGGGTGAACAGTGAGGTAACAAAATTTGCAGACAATACAAAATTACTCAAGATAGTTAAGTTCAAAGCAGATTGCGAAGAGCTACAAAGGGATCTCACAGAACTGGGTGACTGGGCAACAAAATGGCAGATTAAATTCAAGGTTGATAAATGCAAAGTAATGCACATTGGAAAACATATCAAATGAGGGGGTCTAAGTTAGCTGTTACCGCTCAAGAAAGAGATCTTGGACTGATTGTGGATAGTTCACTGAAAACATCACTCAGTGTACAGCCGAATGTTAGGAACAGAATGTTAGGAACCATTAAGAAAGGGATAGATAGCAAGACAGAAAATATCATATTGCCTCTCTATAAATCCATGGTACGCCCACATCTTGAATACTGCGTGCAGGTCTGGTCACCACACCTCAAAAAAGAAAAGAAAGGAAAGGAAGTATTTCTTCACACAATGTACTGGGGGGGCTGCTGGGCTCTGCAGGGCTGCCGGGCTCCACAGCCAGGTCTGATTGATCACCCACCCCACCCCACCCCACCCCTCCACGTCTGCCAGTGATGGTGCCAATTGTCTGGCACTAGCCAAGTGCTGACTCCCTGCTGCAATCCATTGGACTGCACTAATGGCAGTGGTCACTAGAGGGCGGACGAGGCTGAGAACCTGGCCCCAGACCCCAGCACTTTGCAGGCCAGGAGCATGGGGCTGGTGGGATCTCTGGGGGAGGCCAGGCCCTGGGGTGGCAGTAGGATGACCAGATGTCCTGATTTTATAGGGACAGTCACGATTTTGGGGTCTTTTTCTTATATAGGCTCCTATTACCCCCCACCCCCGTCCCGGTTTTTCACATTTGCTGTCTGGCCACCCTAGGTGGCAGGCTGAGCGGAGCAGCTGCCCTGGGTACAGGTGTGGGGCCAGTTGGGGCTGCCAAGCAGAGATGCTGCCAAGCACTGCGGCTCTGGGCTGTGGAGCTGCTGTGGGACACCTTGCTGTGGGCAGAGCAGCATTGGCACCAGCCCCTGCTTTGCTCAGACGTCTGCCAGGAGACCAGCTGGCTCATTGAGGGAGCCATCAGCCATCGGGGCTAAGCAGGTGCCCCATCCCTTAGGTCAGCAGACTGCCTGCTTAGCCTTGGGGCTGGCCCCTCGCTGGCTGGGTCTCTAGAGGGCACAGATGTCTGGCTGGGCAGGGAGCTGGTGCTCAGCTGTGACTGAGTCTTGCCACCCTTCTGCGCCATTCAGAGCCTCGGGAGCCATCCCTCTGGCCTGGCTCACCCTCACCCTCTCCACCACAACAATGCCCCCTCCTCTGCCCTGCTCTCCCCCAGCAGGGGGCGCCCCGGAGCGTCTCGCCGTCACAAGCTGCTGAGGGCTTTCTGTGCTGCGAGTGAGGCCGCGTCAGCCTCACTTCCCCGCACACCCCGCTCCCCGGAGACCTCGCAGGCACTTAGCCAGTGTTTAGCAGCGCCGCACTCTGCCGTGTGCGCCAGGGCTGGGAGGAAGAAACACGGACGGTGGGGACCTCGCTCCCAGCCCGTCTCCCCACATCCAGCCTCAGTGGCATCACTGGCTATGGGGCAGCCTGGCACTAGGGGGTGCTGTGCTGCTGCCCTATGGCACCCTGTCCATCGCTACACACCCAGCCTGGCACTAGGGGGCACTGTGCTGCTGCCCCATTGCACCCTGCCCATCTCCATGTACCCAGCCTCGCACTAGGGGGCGCTGCACTGCTGCCCTATGGCACCCTGCCCATCGCTATGCACCCAGCCTGGCACTAGGGGGCGCTGCACTGCTGTCCTATGGCACCCTGCCCATCGCTATGCACCCAGCCTGGCACTAGGGGGCGCTGCACTGCTGCCCTATGGCACCCTGCCCATCGCTATGCACCCAGCCTGGCACTAGGGGGCGCTGCACTGCTGCCCTATGGCATCCTGCCCATCGCTATGCGCCCAGCCTGGCACTAGGGGGCACTGTGCTGCTGCCCCATTGCACCCTGCCCATCGCTATGCGCCCAGCCTGGCACTAGGGGGCGCTGTGCTGCTTTAGCTGCTGCCCAGCCTGCTCCTTCCCCCACACCCCAGCTTGGTGTTGAGGGGCCCTGCAGTTCTCACTCTATCCCAGCACGGCCTTGGAGGGCGCTCTGCTGTGGCAGGTCCCTGAGTGATGTAAATGCCAACGTCCAGGGTTGTCTGGCTTGTGAGACAAGTGGACTGTGGGTCTCCATCTGCGGCCATCTCTGCTGGACTGTCCACAGCTCAGCTCCCATAATGAATTGGCACCAGGGGCGTCTTTGTTCAGCACTGGGAGAGTGGAGTGCAGCAGGGTCGGGACTGAGGGGCACCGGCAGAGCGGTGGGCGGGGGGAGTCCAGGGCTGGGACAGCAGGGGGCTGTGGGTCGGGATTGAGGGGCACCGGCAGAGCTGTGGGTGGGGGGAGTCCAGGGCTGGGATAGCAGGGGGCTGTGGGTCGGGATTGAGGGGCACCGGCAGAGCTGTGGGTGGGGGGAGTCCAGGGCTGGGACAGCAGGGGGCTGTGGGTCGGGATTGAGGGACACCGGTAGAGCTGTGGGCGGGGGGAGTCCAGGGCTGGGATAGCAGGGGGTTGTGGGTCGGGACTGAGGGGCACTGGCAGAGCGGTGGGCAGGGGGAGCCCAGAGCTGGGACAGCAGGGGGCTGTGGGTTGGGACTGAGGGGCACCAGCAGAGCTTGGTGGGGGAGCCCAGAGCTGGGATAGCAACAGGGGATATGGGTCGGGACTGAGGGGCACCAACAGAGCTGTGGGGGGGAGCCCAGAACTGGGATAGCAGGGCGGGCTGAGGTTCGAGGCTGAGGGGCACCAGCAGAGCTGTGGGGGGAGCCAAGAACTGGGATAGCAGTGGGGGCTGTGGGTTGGGACCAATGTTCCCTTAATTTTTTTACATCCATGTGTGGAATGAATTTTGTTATGTGCACCAATATGGAGGCGATGTGTGGCGGCGGTGGGGCCGAGGGGTTCGGAGTGTGGGAGGGGGCTCAGGGCTGGAGCAGAGGGTTGGGGTATGCGGGGATGAGGGCTCTAGCTGGGGGGGTGGGCTCTGGGGTGGGGCCAGGGATGAGGGGTTTAAGGTGCAGGCTGCTCTGGGGCTACGGTGGGGAGAGAGGACTGCCCCCAGCCCTCTCTCGTTGCAGCAGCCTGGGACTAGGGGAGAGGCGCCTCTCCCTGCCTGCGCAGCCCTTGATGGCCTGCTACACAGCCGCGCAGCTTAGAGGGAACTTAGGTCGGGACTGAGGGACATTGGCAGAGCTGTGTGGGGGAGACTCAGCACCTCCTGGAGCCCGTCTCTGCTCCCCTCTGGCCAGCCCTGTGCGAGGGTGTCCCTTCTCCTGGAGCTTCTCCCTGTGCCCTATTGCTCTGACTTCTCTCCTCCAAGCCCCATCTCTCCCCCAGCGGCACAGGCTGGAGCCCGGCCTGCGAGGTCCCTGTGGCCAGGGCAGGAGCCAGGGTGAATAGCCGGAGCGGATGGTTCTGCCCATCCCCTGTGCCCGGTCCTGAGGAGCTGGCACAGAGCTCAGTGCAGAGATCCGGGCTGCACTAACCCCCGAGAGTCTGCAGGGGCTGTGTCCCAGCCCACCTGGCAGCCTGGCGCTCCCCCAGCCCCCAATCTCCCCTCTCCCCCACCGCCATGGCCCATTGCTGGAGAGCTTGGATGGCTGCAAAGAGTCTCTGGGGGGGGAGGCAGCGGGATTGTCGATCCGTCTGTCTGAGCCGTGCCGGGTTGGGGGGGCGGGTTAATCTTGCCTCCAGGATGCCCTGGCTGGGCAGGGAGGATGGGCCCTTCCCCCCCGGCTCAGCTCCCGCGCTCTCCCCACAGTCTGCACCGTGCGATGCCAGAAGTTCCTCATCTCCAAGGTGGGCGAGGACTGGATCTTCCTCATCCTGCTGGGGCTGGTCATGGCGCTGGTGAGCTGGGCCATGGACTTCGCCATAGCCACCTGCCTGCAAGGTGAGGGGGGCCGGGGCCGGGCTGGGGCCACTTGCCTCTGTGCCCTCGGACAGAGCCAGGCAGCTGGTCTGCTTGGCACGCTGAGGGCACAGCCAGGATTGCCCAGGGCCCAGGTGGGGGGGCTGGGTACCCTGTCAGCCAGGGGGATGGGCCCAGGTGGGGGGATGGGTAGATGTCAGCCAGGGGGATGGGCCTGGGGGGGGAGGGAGGGGACTGGGTAGATGTCAGCCAGGGGGATGGGTCTGGGGGGCGGAGGAAGGGGGCTGGGTAGGTGTCAGCCGGGGGATGGGCCCAGGGGGGGGATGGGTAAATTGTCAGGGAGCTGGGCGGCGGGTGGGGGGGGACTGGGTAGGTGTCAGCCAGGGGGATGGGCCTGGGGGGCGGAGGAAGGGGGATGGGTAGATGTCAGCCAGGGGGATGGGCCTGGGGGGGGAGGGAGGGGACTGGGTAGATGTCAGCCAGGGGGATGGGCCTGGGGGGCGGAGGAAGGGGGCTGGGTAGGTGTCAGCCAGGGGGCTGGGCCCAGGAAGGGGGCTGGGTAGGTGTCAGCCAGGGGGATGGGCCTGGGGGGGGAGGAAGGGGGCTGGGTAGGTGTCAGCCAGGGGGATGGGCCCGGGGGGGGGAGGAAGGGGGCTGGGTAGGTGTCAGCCAGGGGGATGGGCCTGGGGGGCGGAGGAAGGGGGCTGGGTAGGTGTCAGCCAGGGGGCTGGGCCCAGGTGGGGGGATGGGTAGATGTCAGCCAGGGGGATGGGCCTGGGGGGGGAGGGAGGGGACTGGGTAGATGTCAGCCAGGGGGATGGGCCTGGGGGGCGGAGGAAGGGGGCTGAGTAGGTGTCAGCCAGGGGGATGGGCCTGGGGGGGGAGGAAGGGGGCTGCGTAGGTGTCAGCCAGGGGGATGGGCCTGGGGGGGGAGGAAGGGGGCTGGGTAGGTGTCAGCCAGGGGGATGGGCCTGGGGGGCGGAGGAAGGGGGCTGGGTAGGTGTCAGCCGGGGGATGGGCCCGGGGGGGGATGGGTAAATTGTCAGGGAGCTGGGCGGCGGGTGGGGGGGGACTGGGTAGGTGTCAGCCAGGGGGCTGGGCCCAGGTGGTGGGATGGGTAGATGTCAGCCAGGGGGCTGGGCCCAGGAAGGGGGCTGGGTAGATGTCAGCCAGGGGGATGGGCCTGGGGGGGGAGGGAGGGGGCTGGGTAGATGTCAGCCAGGGGGATGGGCCTGGGGGGGGAGGGAGGGGACTGGGTAGATGTCAGCCAGGGGGCTGGGCCTGGGGGGGGAGGGAGGGGACTGGGTAGGTGTCAGCCAGGGGGCTGGGCCTGGGGGGCGGAGGAAGGGGGCTGGGTAGGTGTCAGCCAGGGGGATGGGCCTGGGGGGCGGAGGGAGGGGACTGGGTAGATGTCAGCCAGGGGGATGGGCCTGGGGGGCGGAGGAAGGGGGCTGGGTAGGTGTCAGCCAGGGGGCTGGGCCCAAGTGGGGGGATGGGTAGATGTCAGCCAGGGGGATGGGCCTGGGGGGGGAGGGAGGGGACTGGGTAGATGTCAGCCAGGGGGCTGGGCCTGGGGGGGGAGGGAGGGGACTGGGTAGGTGTCAGCCAGGGGGCTGGGCCTGGGGGGCGGAGGAAGGGGGCTGGGTAGGTGTCAGCCAGGGGGATGGGCCTGGGGGGCGGAGGGAGGGGACTGGGTAGATGTCAGCCAGGGGGATGGGCCTGGGGGGCGGAGGAAGGGGGCTGGGTAGGTGTCAGCCAGGGGGCTGGGCCCAGGAAGGGGACTGGGTAGGTGTCAGCCAGGGAGGTGGGTCCGAGGCGTGGCCAGGCAGGTATGGGCTCAGTCCCGCGTTGTGGTGGCTCCCTTGAGCAGAGGCTCCAGGCAGTGGAAGGGTTTGGCCCCTTTGGATGGGGCTGTGTCATCCTGAATGGGGCCCTGTCTGTGCCCTCCCTCCCCTGGGCTGAGGGGGGCAGGGCAGCCAATGACCCCGATGCCAGCGAGCCCCCTCAGTGACCACTCCCCATCTCTCCGCAGCCCAGAAGTGGATGTACGGGGGCTTGGACACCAACATCTTCCTGCAGTACATGGCCTGGGTCACCTACCCCGTGGTGCTCATCACCTTCTCGGCCGGCTTCACCCAGATCCTGGCCCCGCAGGCCGTGGGTAGGAGCCAGCCCCTGCCCCTCGGGATCCCCCAGCCCACTCTGCGAGACCACGCCGGGGGAAATCACCCCTCCTGTGCCCAGCTTTCTGGCCTGGGGGTGGGGGGCTAGACCTGGATCTCCCCTCCCCCGCAAAGGGCCGTGAAGGAGGAGGGAGTGGGGGCTACAGCCCCTCTCTGGGTGCTCACCCATCCCCTTCCCCAGGCTCAGGCATCCCCGAGATGAAGACCATTCTCCGAGGTGTGGTGCTGAAGGAGTATCTCACCCTCAAAACCTTCGTGGCCAAGGTCATCGGCCTGACCTGTGCGCTGGGCAGCGGGATGCCCCTGGGCAAGGAGGTAAGAGAGGCAGGGGAGCTGCTGGGCCATGTCTAGAGGGGGGCAGAAGGTGGGTGCCAGGTGCGGTGGGCAGGCAGCCCTACCGGGGGGGGGCATGTACCAGGAGTGGTGGGCGGGTGGCCCTACACGGGGGGGCATGTGCCAGCTGAAGTGGGTGGGTGGCCCTGCCAGTGAGCGAGTCTTCCCACAAGGCTCACTGCTTTGAGGCTGGGTGCCCGTGGTAACCAGTTCCTGGCACTCTTCCCACAGGGGCCCTTTGTCCACATTGCCAGCATGTGCGCCGCCCTGCTCAGCAAATTCCTCTCCCTCTTTGGAGGCATCTACGAGGTGAGAGGCCGACGCTGTGTGGCCTGCGGGTGCTGACCGAACGGGTACCAGGGGCCGGGCCGGGCTGGGAATGCAATGAGAGCGGGGGGCTCTCAGGTCTGCAGAGGGATCCCCTGGCTGTGGGGCAGGAGGTTTGTCCTCTCTGACCCTGGTCTCTGGCCACGGCTGGGCAGGGCGGGGAGAGTGGCTCTGGCCGTGGCAGAGGAGAGGGTGGGCCCCACGGGGGGGGTGTCTCTGGCCGTGGCTGGGCAGGGCCGGAAGATGGCTCTGGCCGTGGCAGAGGAGAGGATGAGCCCCATGGAGGGTGTCTCCGGACGTGGCGGGAGAGGGTGAGCCCCACGGGGGGTGTCTCCGGACATGGCAGGGGAGAGAGTGAGCCCCACGGGGGGTGTCTCCAGACGTGGCAGGGGAGAGGGTGAGCTCTGGGAGGAGTCTCTCCGGCCGTGGCTGCCTGGGGCGTGTCCCCACAGGGAGCTCCCGCCCGGGCGCTGCCCTCCATCGTCTCCTGCTCTCCCTTGCCTTGCAGAACGAGTCCCGCAATATCGAGATGCTGGTGGCTGCCTGTGCCGTGGGCGTCGGCTGCTGCTTTGCTGCCCCCATTGGAGGTAGGGCCTGCCGTGCGGGCTGTGGGGCTGGACCCCGCCCGCCTCTCCCCTGGCCCTGCCCTGCCTGATCCCACAGCTCCCCATGGCTCTGAGCTAACCGAACCCTCCAGCAGGGCAGCGTGGGAGCTGTGCCTGGCCAGGGGGCCCCATCCCCCACACAGGCCTTCACACCTCGCGTCCCTAAGACCCTGATCTGGTGGGAACAGCCACCCGGCCGGGGAGGCCGGCACACCTGGGCCTGGCTGGCCATCAAACTGGCCAGGAGCGAGGCCTGGGACAGGCCACAGCCTCTGCCCCCCAAGTCACTGATATCCCCACTTGACACCCCCCATGCGACGGGGGATGGACACAGGTGGGTACTATGGGGGGTGCAGGCCAGATGAACACAGGGCTTTGGGCCCAGCCCCCCGCTTTCCTCTCTCCTCACAGCTGTGGCCGGTTTAGCCCCCGATCCCCCGCACGCTGCCCTCGTGTGGCCTCTCGCTTTCCCCTCCAACTGCAGGGAAGCCGCTCCCCCACCGCCCTGCCTATGCCCCAAGCACACAGCCCCAAGGGCACCATCCCAGTCTGTACGGGCCCCCCACCTCAATGCTGCAGGTACCCTGGGCTCCGGAGATGCTCACAGGCCTCCCGGGTACCTAGAGGGGTCCCCAAGGCTCTGTGCCCATGGTGGGGGTGGCAGAGGCCGCTGCATGGGGGGCACTCCCCCCAGAAGATGTAATGTCTCCTCCTTTCCCCTCCGCTCTGCGCTCCAGGGAGGCCCAGCTCCGGCCCCACGGCTCCCTTGCAGCTTTGCGCTCCTAGGTTGGTGACGTGTCTGACTCTTTGCTTGTTCCCTCCATGCTGGGCAGTGTCCCCGTCCGTCCGTCTGTCTATGCTTGTCCCTCCTGCTTGCCCAAGCCAGGCTGTCAGTGCCCTGCCCCCCAAGATGGGCTGGCCCCTGCTTACACCCCAGCACTGCCCACTCTTTCGCACTGCGCCCCCAGGCGGGACCCGCTCCCTGTTGGGGGTGGCTGCCCAGCTGGCTGGAGAGGGAGCCCCTTGGCTCTGGTAGCGGGTGGCTCGGGGCCGTCTCCCAGCTGGCGTCCTCACCTCAGGGTCAACCAGCTGCAAATTGCTACTGTGCCCATACGGAGCTAACCACACGGACCCACGGTGCCCACCTAACCCCAGGAGCTGCCCATGTAGTTACAGTCCAGTCCCAAGTGGCCTTGGCACATGAATGTAAAGCCTTGAGAAGAGGAGATGCCCCAGGAGGTGTGTCTGGGTCTGGTGCCCCCTTGGCCAGCCCCCGCGTGGACTGTGCGTGGGCAGGCAGGGAGGCACGTCTCAGGGCCGTGGGCTGTCTGGAGCAGAGCCCCCGGTGTGCCAAGGGGTCATGGTGGCACCGCTTCTTCCCCTCCCCTCTGCCCCTCCCAGGCATCCTTTTCAGCATCGAAGTCACGTCCACCTTCTTTGCCGTCCGCAATTATTGGCGTGGCTTCTTCGCCGCCACCTTCAGTGCCTTCATCTTCCGCGTGCTCGCCGTGTGGAACAAGGACGAAGGTACAGCCTGCCCAGCCCCCCAGGGAACCGGCCCTTCCGGCCTGCACCGGCTACTGCCCTGCTGGGATTGAGGGGCACTGACGGGTGGGGGGAGCTGGGGGTTGGGATTGAGGGGCACTGGCAGAGCTGGGGTGTGGGGGGAGCCGGGGGTTGGGATTGGGGGGCACTGGCAGAGCTGGAGGTGTGTGGGGAGAGCCCAGGGCTGGTGGAGCCGGGGGTTGGGATTGAGAGGCACTGACAGGGGTGAGGGGAGCTGGGGGTTGGGATTGAGGGGCACTGGCAGAGTTGGGCGGGAGCAGAGTCCCACACAAGCCCCTGGGGGTCTCCAGCCAGGCCCAGCCTCATGGCATGGGCCCAAGGGGCCGCAGTGCTCTGAGTGGCGAGCGTTTGCTATGGGCAGGAGCAACTGCCCAGTATGGGAGCAGGGCGTCCGGGTGCTAGGCCGCCCTGGAGGTCCCTGGGTGACACGCTTCCCCCCCCGCCATGGTGTCTCGTCCCCCCCAGAGACCATCACGGCTCTGTTCAAAACCCGCTTCCGGCTGGACTTCCCCTTCGACCTGCAGGAGCTGCCCGCCTTCGCTGTCATCGGGTGAGTCCAGTGCCCTCTGTCACTCCAACCCCACTCGGAGGGGCATTGCTGCGGGGGGGGGGGGGGGGAGAGATATCAGACTTCCCGTGTGGGACTGGGAGGGATATATGAGGGGGCTCACCCCTCCTTCTGGGCCCCCGATGCTGTGGGGGGGGCATCCTCAGTGTCTCTGTACCGCCCCCACCCCCATCCCTGACAGGACCACCCCAGCAGTAGCTGCCTGGTGGTGGCTCACTCGGCCGCCCCTCCCCCCAGGATTGCCAGTGGCTTCGGAGGGGCACTCTTCGTCTACCTCAACCGCAAGATCGTCCAGTTCATGCGCAAGCAGAAGACCATCAACCGCTTCCTGATGAAGAAGTAAGTGGTGCCCGCTGGCTCCCTCCCCTGAGACTTGGGGCCCGTTGATCCCAAAGCAGGGGGTGCTGAGTACAGCACGCCCAGAACCAGGCCTAGCTGGAGAGCAGGTGGAGGGAGAACCTGTGATGAGGTAGGGGAGCACCCGGACTGGGGGGAGTTGGGGTTGGGGAGCAGGGCACTGAGCTGGGTGGGGCGCTGCATGCTGGCTGGGCTCTTTGGTTCCCTGTGAAACAGCATGGAAGCTGCTGGGCACAGGGTGGTGCTAGTCCTTCCCCGAGGGCTGGGGGCAGTTGTGGTGGGTGCAGTGGGATCACTTGCTGTGTATGTTGCTCCCACGCAGACGCCTGCTTTTCCCCGCGCTGGTCACTCTGCTCATCTCCACGCTCACCTTCCCGCCTGGCTTCGGACAGTTCATGGCCGGCCAGGTAACCTGCTCCCCTCCCCTAGCCTGGCAGCCCTGCCCAGTGGGTATTACTGGCATTCGTTTGGAGAACCTGCTGCTCTGTGCTTGCCCCAGCTGGGACTTGAACCTGGGACCCCGGCATCCGGAGCCAAAGCTCCAGTAGTGTCGGCCCTCATGTCTCCCAGATCTCCAGCACCCAGAGGGCAAAATGCTGTGATGGGCTGGGGAGGGCACCCAGCCCCCACGGGGTCCCTGACAGGGAGCACCCTAGGGAGGGTGGGGATATGGGGTGGAGGCACTGCCCCGGGTTCACCCTGCCTGCCACGGTCCTTCTCCCCAGCTCAGCCAGAAGGATACCCTGGTGACCCTGTTTGACAACCGCACCTGGGCCAAGCAGGGCCTGGCTGAGGAGTTCGAGTACGTTGGCATCTCTGAGGCCTGGAAACACCCGCACGCCAATGTCTTTGTCACCCTGGTGGTTTTCATCCTCATGAAGGTGGGTCCCGCCCCAGGGCTAGGGCTGCCTAGCTCACACCCCCTCCCCTTCCCCCCACCAGGGCTGGGGTGTGGGAGGGGCCCGGGCTGACTGGGTGTGGTCTGGCTGGGGTGTGGGCAGGGCCCTAGTTGGATAGGTGTGGTCTGGGTGGGCATGGCCCTGGCTGGCTGCGGTCTGGCTAGTTGTGGGCAGGGTCCTGGCTGAATGGGTGTGGCCTGGCTAGGGTGTGGGGAGGATCTGGCTGGATGGGTGTGGTCTGGCTGGGGTGTGGGCGGGGTCCTGTCTGGATGGGTGTGTTCTGGCTGGGGTGTGGGAGGGGCACTGGCTGGATGGTGTGGTCTGGCTGGGATGTGGGCTGGGCACTGGCTCGATGGTGTGGTCTGGCTGGGGTGTGGGCGGGGTCCTGTCTGGATGGGTGTGTTCTGGCTGGGTGTGGGCAGGGCACTGGCTGGATGGGTGTGGTCTGGCTGGGGTGTGGGAGGGGCCCTGGGTGATTTGCTATGATTCTGGCTGGGGTGTGGTCAGGGCACTGGCTGGATGGGTGTGGTCTGGCTGGGGTGTGGGCGGGGTCCTGGCTGGATGGTGTGGTCTGGCTGGGTGTGGGCAGGGCACTGGCTGGAAGGGTGTGGTCTGGCTGGGGTGTGGGCAGGGCACTGGCTGGATGGTGTGGTCTGGCTGGGGTGTGGGCGGGGTCCTGGCTGGATGGGTGTGGTCTGGCTGGGTGTGGGCAGGGCACCGGTTGGATGGGTGTGGTCTGGCTGGGTGTGGGCAGGGCACTGGCTGGATGGTGTGGTCTGGCTGGGGTGTGGGCGGGGTCCTGGCTGGATGGGTGTGGTCTGGCTGGGTGTGGGCAGGGCACTGGCTGGATGGTGTGGTCTGGCTGGGTGTGGGCAGGGCACTGGCTGGATGGTGTGGTCTGGCTGGGGTGTGGGCTGGGCACTGGCTCGATGGTGTGGTCTGGCTGGGGTGTGGGCGGGGTCCTGTCTGGATGGGTGTGTTCTGGCTGGGTGTGGGCAGGGCACTGGCTGGATGGGTGTGGTCTGGCTGGGGTGTGGGAGGGGCCCTGGGTGATTTGCTATGATTCTGGCTGGGGTGTGGTCAGGGCACTGGCTGGAAAGGTGTGGTCTGGCTGGGCTGTGGGTGGGGTTCTGGCTGGATGGTGTGGTCTGGCTGGGTGTGGGCAGGGCACTGGCTGGAAGGGTGTGGTCTGGCTGGGGTGTGGGCAGGGCACTGGCTGGATGGTGTGGTCTGGCTGGGGTGTGGGCGGGGTCCTGGCTGGATGGGTGTGGTCTGGCTGGGTGTGGGCAGGGCACCGGTTGGATGGGTGTGGTCTGGCTGGGTGTGGGCAGGGCACTGGCTGGATGGTGTGGTCTGGCTGGGGTGTGGGCGGGGTCCTGGCTGGATGGGTGTGGTCTGGCTGGGTGTGGGCAGGGCACTGGCTGGATGGTGTGGTCTGGCTGGGGTGTGGGAGGGGCCCTGGCTGGATGGTGTGTTCTGGCTGGGTGTGGCCAGGGCACTGGCTGGAAGGGTGTGGTCTGGCTGGGTGTGGGCAGGGCACTGGCTGGATGGTGTGGTCTGGCTGGGTGTGGGCAGGGCACTGGCTGGAAGGGTGTGGTCTGGTTCGGTGTGGGCGGGGTCCTGGCTGGATGGATGTGTTCTGGCTGGGTGTGGGCAGGGCACTGGCTGGAAGGGTGTGGTCTGGTTCGGTGTGGGCGGGGTCCTGGCTGGATGGATGTGTTCTGGCTGGGTGTGGGGAGGCTCTGGCTGGCTGGCTGACCCCTGACTCATGTCTCTAGTTCTGGATGTCAGCCCTGGCCACCACTATCCCAGTACCTTGTGGAACCTTCATGCCCGTCTTTGTCATTGGTGAGTACCGGCCCCGGAGGCACTCCTGGCCTCGCCCTGAGCCCAGCTCCCAAAGGGGCAGCGCCTCCGCGAGCTACTGACCAGCCCCTCCAGGCAGAGGGGACAGAGCAGGTTTGCCCACAGTCCCCTCGTGCTGGCCATTGTCCTCCGGCAACAGTGGCAGCTCCTTGGTGTGGCTGGTGCCCCGTGAGTGTGATGGGGTCTGATGCCGGGGGGTGCCCATCGGGGCAGGCCCTTTCCCGGAGCGCCAGGCCTGCTCAGAGCTTTGGGAAGGAGCTTCAGGATCTCCCAGCCCTGGTATGAGTGGTGGTTCAGTGTTCACTAGCGCTGGGTAGCACAGCACCCCTCCCTCTGCCCTGAACAGGCCCTCCCCTGCCCCTGGGGGAGCACGCAGCCAGCACCATCCTCACGCCAGAGCCCCATCCACCCAGGGAGGGAAGCAAGGGGCAGGGAACAGCCATAGGGGATACAGATCCTAGCACCACCTTGGGCCTCCTCTCATGGTGCTGCTCCGGTTCCCACTACTCCAAAGGGGCTGGGACATCCGCTTAGCTGTCTCCCTAGGGCACAGCAGCTGGCAGCCCTGGGCAGGGCCCTGCTGTGCAGCTCAGGGCTGGGGGAGCAGCGACTGCCCCCCGAGCAGCCGCATCGCCACAGGGATGGGCACCGTGCCAGAGGCACCAGGATACAACTGATACTCTCCCCTCCCCAAAGCTGCCTGGGCTGCCCCCAGACCTCCTCTGACCCCTGTCTCCTTGGGCAGGGGCGGCCTTCGGGCGGCTGGTCGGGGAGAGCATGGCGGCCTGGTTCCCGGATGGCATCCACGCCGACAGCAACACCTACCGCATCGTGCCTGGGGGCTACGCCGTGGTAGGTAAGCGCCACGTTTCCGCGTCCAGGGAGAAGCCACCACGGGCTCCAGCCGGTCCAACGGCCCAAACAACCTACTCGTGGTGCAGGTGCATCTCCCTCCTGCCAGCCCCTGCAGTGGGCCAGGCTGTTCAGAGAAGCCCAAATCTGTACGACCACAGAGACGCATCTAGGCACCTCCCTGGAGGGGGATGTCCCCAGAGTGACGGGGCCAGGGAGCCAGAGTGGCTGGTGGCTGGTGCAGACGGGTTGGCAGAGCAGCTTGAGGGCTCCCTGGGGGTGTGCTGGGGGGGGCTGTGCCATGGGGCGTCCATACTGGTCCCCCTCCCTGGGGCTGTTGGAGAGGGGCTGGAGCTCAGTGGGGGGTGTCACTGTTGTGCAGCTCCAGGGGTCTGGCTCAGGGCCATGCCAGCCCTGCCGGGGCTCACTGTGGCGCGCTCTGCCATGCACAGGAGCGGCTGCGCTCTCCGGCGCTGTGACCCACACGGTCTCCACCGCCGTGATCGTCTTTGAGCTGACGGGCCAGATCTCCCACATCCTGCCCGTGATGATCGCCGTCATCCTGGCCAACGCCGTGGCCCAGAGCCTGCAGCCCTCGCTCTACGACAGCATCATCCGCATCAAGAAGCTGCCGTACCTGCCGGAGCTGGGCTGGGGACACCAGGAGTAAGTGCCCGCCTGGGCTCCCTTCCCCGGGGGGAGCCGGAGCCTCTGCAGGAAGCCCCTCTCAAGGCCAAAGCTCTCAGGAGCTCAAGGGACCCAGTCCAGGAGCTCAGCTCGGTGCCTAGACGCCTCTGTGGTTCCCAGGCCTGGATGACTGCAGGGACCATGCCCCAGCCTGTTCACATCCAGGGATGGGAGGCGGGATCCACCCAGAAAGGGCCCCCACGGCAGTGGTGGCGGCTAGATGAGCCGCTCACCTGCCCCCAAAGGTGCTGGGGGAGCGTAGCCTCGACAGGAGCAAAGGGGCCGAGGGGGATCCGCGCAGCAGGGCCGGGCGCTCGGCAGCAGCCCTCCGGCGCCCTGCTCAGGGCCGTGCCTTGCTCTCCGCAGGAAGTACAACGTGCGGGTGGAGGACATCATGGTGCGGGACGTGCGTTACGTCACCCTGAACTGCAAGTACCGCGACCTGCAGGAGGTGCTGTACAGCACCAAACTGAAGAGCCTGGCGCTGGTGGAGTCAGCTGGTGAGACGTGGGGGCTGCACAGGGAGCAGGTGGCGCCGTGGGGGGGGTCCAGAGCTGCTTGTGCCCTGGCCAGCCTGGGCTGTGCCCAGCTCACTCTGGGCCGTGCCACCCATGTGTGCCAAGGCCTCCTGGGCAGAGCAGGCTGCCCGCAGAGTGGCTGTCGGGAGCCCATCCCCACCCTGCACCCCCAGGCTTCCCCAGCGGACTCCCAGGTCAGCAGTGCTCTGGCACTGGGCCCGTCTCCCTGGCGAGGGGCGGGGCACTGAGATCGTCCTGAGCTTCTGCCCGTCCCTGTGCCAGCCGACTGCCTACTCCGACATTTATCTCCTCTGCCTGCCTGTCATGGCAAAGGAGGATGCTGCGTTACCATGGCAATCTGTAAAGTTTAGCGGAAACAGGAAGGCCAGTGTAGCCTCTTTTGATGGCTCCACCCTCACCCCCCTTCAGAGCCAGACGGCGAATAAACAGGTGTGGTGGGGCGGGGGAGATGGGTTTCCTTTCTGCAGAGGGTGGGGATCAGGGCTCTTCTGATAGCTGAGACCCCACAACTCGTGGGGTGGCTCCAGAAGCAGAACCTCTCAGTTCTTGCCTGTGGGCACCGGGGGGCCTTCTTGCTTGTCCCCACAGCCCCATGCCCTGTCCAAGTGTCGCAGACTCGTCGGCCTGGACCCAGCGTCCCACGGGCACCCTGGTGGGCAAGGAGCAGACCTGGGCACACAGCGGGGAGTGCAGGACCAGCTGTAGGAGACCCTGATGGTCCCTTCCCTTCTCTGGGCACTGAGCCTTTGCCCCCTCCCCTGGGGCTGTTATCTCTGGGTTGCAATAGGGGAAACTGAGGCCCGGAGATGGGAAGGAACTGGCCCGAGGTCAGCCAGCAAGCCTGGGGCAGAGCCAGGAATAGGACCCAGGAGTCCTGCTGTCTCCCAGCCCCAAGCTCAGAGCCCTGGGCCCCCCGTGTCCTCACGCTGTAGCTACGGCTTCCCAAGCAGGCTCTGTCCCATATGGCAGCTGCTCTTAGAGAGACCCAACCCGGGGACGGGGGAGCCTGGTGCCTCCAGCCTGGGTGGGGGCAGGGTTTTTCATTTTCAGCTGCTGCTCCATGGGCAGATGGGCGGACAGGCCTGGGAGCCAGGACCCCTGCAGGGCACACCTGTCCCATCCTGTCGCCCCCCACCCCCCAATGGCTTGGCAGCCTGAGTCCTCCTGCAAGGGTTGCTCTCCTGAGGGCTCAGGTTTGGGTCTCCACCCTGGGGGCTGGGGGGTGGGGGGTGAGCGCCACTCACAGCTGTGACCCCCCCAAGCTGATGGCCCCTCGGGGCTGGTCTCCTGCAGAGTCCATGATCCTGCTGGGCTCCATCGAGCGGGCCCAGGTGGCGGCGCTACTGAGCGGCCAGTTGGGCTATCAGCGCCGCTTGCAGTACATGCAGGAGAGGGCGCAGGCTGGGAGGAACAGCGTCGCCGAGAAGCCCCAGGACGAGGCCGGCCACAAGGCCTCTGACACGGGTGTGCGGTTCCAGGTGAGAGGCAGGGGGCAGCACAAGGACCCCCCGCCCCACTGTCGGGGCTGGGCTGGCGATACCCTGAGCCTGCTGCACCCCCACCCCACTGCCACGCAGGGAGCCGCTGGCTGGAAACCCCAAAGTACCCAGCGCTCCCAGGCCCTCGAGGGGCTTCTATCTGGGAGTGCCCCCCATTCCTCACCCCCATCTGCTCAGGTCTGGTCCCCTGGCCTCACATCCTCCTGGCCTGGATGGTGCACCTTGGGTCCCAGCCTACCCACCCTCCCTCCGGCCTGGGCTGCTTCCCCCTGGAACTGGGCTGGGCTGGATGGGGTATGGACGCCCCAGGCCCATGTTTCCCCATCCCACCTGGCTGGTGATGGGACATTCTGCCCCCCACACACACATCCCCCTCCTGCTGAGCTGGGGATGGGATGCCCTGGACTCGCCCCACCCTACCAGGCTCAGGTGCTGGTTCAAGCCCCCTGTACGTGCTGCCCCCAGATCAGCACGGAGGAATCGTCATCGGCCCCGCCACACGGAGAGTCCCGCAAGCCCCTGAAGCCGGCGCTCAAGCGAAGTCCCAGCAGCTTGGTGGAGAGCCCCACAGGTGAGCCCCCCGCCCCTATGGGCCCCATAGTGCCGACCAGGCTCCCGGCTCGCTGCTCTTTGCACTGACGGTTTCTCTGCTTGTCCCCCTCAAGCCGGGAGCCCAGATCACTCAGGCATTGCCCTCAAGAGCCTCTTCTGCGCCAGCACCGCCACGGAACCCGCTGAGGTGAGTGCCCCTCTGCCCCCCCCCACCCCGAGGGCATTCCCCACCGCCATGGCACCTTGGCCCCTGCTCTGTGCCCAGCCCCCACCCGAGGCCCTGGGGCGATGGAGCCCGGCCAGGATGCTGTGGTTTCCCATAATGCCTCTGTCTTCTCTCCTGTTTTTCTCGTGGCTAAAAAGGCTGAGAATTCAGCACCGCCCGAAAAGCGCAAGTCGAAGCGCGTCCGCATTTCCGTCGCAGTAAGTGTGTGCCGCGCCTCGGCCAATCACAGACCAGGCGCCGCCCTCCCCCATACTGTGCTGAGGGCGCCCCACAGCTCCACCCATCTGCAGCCTCCCTCGGGATTTCCACCTGCAGAGCTCTTCCCGGCACTCGTTAATTAATCACCAATCCGTGCCAGGGCCGGCTGTGGGGTCACCACCCCTGCTTACAGGTGGGGAAACCGAGGCGCAAACGCGGGGCGGGACCAGTCAGCGGCTGAGCCAGGGATAGAACCCAGGAGTCCTGTCTCCTAGCGCACGGATGATGATCAGGGTGGCCCAAGGGGCAAGAAGCTAAAGCATCCCCCTGTTGCAAAGACAGGCCCCAGCCGCTGCCTGCCCTGCCCCCGTACAGCCTGTCTGCCACTTGCAGAGGAAGGACAAAGGAGCAGAATTCCTATGCCCATCCCCCCGCCTTTCACACACATCCTGAGCTCTGGGGACTTTCAGCACAGTATGGTCCCTGATCTGACCCCGTCCCCCCATTTCACCCTCTCCCAGCTGATCGGGTGGGAGCCTGATAACGCTCCTTCCAGCCGACCAATCCTGCAACGATCCACTCCTACCACCAATCAGAAATCAATACCTCCTGATCTGATCTGATTCCCCTCTCCCAGCTGATCCAATGGGAGCCTTGTAACGCTCCTTCCAACCAATCAATGCGGCGACGATCCACTCGTACCAGCCAATCGGAAATCAGTGCATCCTTGATCATCGCGCCTTCCCCTGCTGATCTACCTCCCCTGCCCCCAGTGAGATCACCTGATTCACGCCTGTGGGGGCTCCCCTCGCGGCGGGGCGCCGGAGCCGGTGCCTCTCTGGCCTGGGACGAGCCGGACTGCAGAGGCGGCTCCGGGAGCCCCTGAGGGGCAGAGGAGCATGGCTGGGGGCACACCAGGCTGTGAGCAGCGAGGGGCAAAGGGGCCTATGATCTATTCTAGAGCCAGGCGCCCCCAACTACCTGCAGCCCCTTGTGAGGGGCACGGCGCCTCGGAGTGAGGGATCAGCTTTTGGGGGAGGGGGCTTAGCTTGGAATGTGCTGACGGGAGGCCGGGAGCGAGGGGGGGGCGGCCGGCTGAGAGGGGTAGTAGCGCTGGGGCTGGCTCCCGCCCGGGCAGGCAAACCAGAGAGGCAGATCCCCCTGCTTCTGCCCTTGACCCAAGAGCAGCTGAGCGCTGGATGGGACCTGAGGCCCAGACTGACAAAGGCCCAAACCCCCCGAAGGTATTTGGGCTCTGAACCGCCATTGCCATGGATGGGAGCTCAGTGTCTAAATACCTTGGGCATCTGGGCTTGGGGGACTCTCCAAAGGGGAGTCTATGGCGGGGCAGGGACTAGAACCTGCAGCTCCCAGGCCAGGGCCTGAACCCCTCCACCCAGGGCCGATGCAAGTTTCGCGCCCTAGGCGAAACTTCCACCTTGCACCCCATCTCCCCCAGCTAACCCCTCCCTCCCGCGGCAGCTAACCCAGCCCCCCACCTGGGGAGCCTGCCACCCCCATCCCCCGCAGCAGTTCCCCCCCACGGAAGCTAACCCCGCCCAGGTAACCCGCCTCCACGGCAGCTAACCCCGCCTAGGGAGCCCCCCCCGCCGCGGCAGCTAACCCCGCCAGGGGAGCCCCCCCCCCTCTGTGCCAGCTAACCCCGCCTGGGGAGACCCCCGCCTGGGCAGCCCGCCCCAGCTCACCTCGGCTCCGCCTCCTCCGCTGAGCACGCCGGCGCCGCTCTCATTCTCCTCCCCTCGCAGGCTTGCGGCGCCGATTGGAGGAGTCTTAGAGCAGGGGCTGTGTGCTCAGCAGAGGAGGCAGAGTGGAGGTGATCTGGGGCGGGGAGCGGTTCCCCTGTGCGCCCCCCCCATTACCGCGGGCGGCCCTCCCCGTGTTCCCCCCGCCCCAGCTCACCTCCACTCCACCTCCTCACCTGAGCGGGCTTCTAGGCGCCCCCATCTAGGCGCCCCCATTTAGGCAGCCGCCTAGTTTGCCTAAATGGTTGCACTGGCCCTGCCTCCACCCCCCTTCCCCTGAGCCATCTCCCAGCCACGCTGTCACCCCACACCCCTGGGCCTCGGGCAGGGCAGGCTGGGGGACCGCTCCATGCGGCAGAGGAGTGAGCTCTGGAGCAGCGTGGGAAGAGCAGGTGTCTGGGGCGAGTGCCTGGAGGGGCGAGGGGGGAGCTGGGCGGGGGGGCAGCCTGGCTTCTGTGATCAGCAGCGTCCCGCAGAGCCGGAGTCAGGGGAGCTGGGATGGAGGGCATGGGAATGGGGGGGGAATCCAGGCTCAAACGGGGCACTGTGAGGGGCCTGAGACAAGGCAGGGTGAGGGAGCTGAGCTGGGCTAAAGGGTGGAAAGTGGGGAGCTGGGCGCACTCCTTGCCCACAATCAGCACTGTGCTCTGAGCTGGGAGGCTGGAGGGAGCCCCCAGCTCACTTGGTCAGTGCCCACTCGGGCACTCTCATGCCCACCTGGCTCCATGGCACACACCGGCTCCACGTCCCCACAGCCTGGCTCACACTCCGCCTCCCTCCCTCTCTTGCAGGACCAGTACGAGCTGCCTGGCGAGATGAGCCCCTCCGAGGTGAGTGCCAGCGGGAGCACCATGTGCCAGCCCCTGCCACTCCGGCACCCTGCAGAGAGGGCCTGAGCCCTTACCTGGGGGCCTGGCCAGCCGGGCCCCGTCCCTCTCCAGGGTGAGGGCCATACTGGTGGGATGCCCAGGGCTAAGTCTCCCTCATCCCTTGATCAGGAGCTGCCCCGGGCCAGCTGGCACAGAGCAAAGGGATCCATCGGCCCTGCTCCCCTGGCTCTGCTGAAGCCCACACTTCCTGGGCACAGCAAGGGGACCCCCCAGCTTGCGGGCCGCCGGGCCCTGGGAAGCCTGCTCAGCCCTGCCAAGTCCTCATGGCACCGCCCGTGTCACTCACCCAGCGAATACGCCGCCCCCGCCATTCCACCTGCCAGGAGCTGAGAGGTCCTGCTCCCCAGGGCCTCTGCCCAGCACGGCTCTCCAGGGGCCTGGAGGCAGGCCAATCCCTCCCCCTGGGGAGGGGATGGGGGGAGGCAGCAGTGGGGGGACAAGGAGAGGAGGTGGGGAGGGGAGAGGAACCGGCTGGAGAGGCTCAGTCAGTTGGGAAAGGATCTCCCCAATTCCCTCGCATTGAACGTTGTCGGAGCAGCACCTCCATGGGCAAAACCGGGCCAGGAAGGGCCCAGGGGGAGGCCCCGGGCACCGGGGATAGGAGGAGGAGCCCCCCAGGTGTGGGGGGAGTGTCCCCACCCAGGCCACTCTGCTGCGAGGCTCCCGTGCATGTGCCAGGCAGGGCCTGGCATGAGCAGAGCCGGGGGGAGGCGTTTGCTGCCAGGCAGAGGACGCGGCTGCCACTGCAGCAGCAGCTGATGGCAGGGCTGGGCTAGAATAGCCCCCGCGGGGGGGGGAAGCCGCAGGCGCCACCCTGCTGGGCCCTGGGCAGCACGGCCGGGATGCCCCCTCCCACCAGGGAAGCCCGCTTCCCCGTGCAGCTGAGGGGGAGGGAGCTCTGCCCCTGGGCCCTGCAGCCTTGGCCTTGAGTTGAGTGGGGCCAGGGAGTGCCAGTCAGGCACCTACCAGGGGGACTGTCGAGCTGGGCACCCAACCCCTGGTAACCAACGGGGTCTGCCCACGTGGGGCCAGCTCCCAGCCGTCACCCCCTAGAGGGGGCATCCTCTTCCCCATCCCCTGAGCCAGCCAGTCCCCCACCCTGGGGCCAGATCGGAGCCAGCATCCTCTAGGGGGAAAGGCCCCGTGTCCCATTCCCTGTCCCCCAAATCCAGCCTGTCCCCCGCCCTGGGTCTGGATCACCTCTGTGTGTTCTGGTCCCTGCCCCCAAGCCAGGCAGTGCCCCCCCCTTGGGCAGGGCATGGGGCTGCAGGTGGAGTGTCGGGAGAGCAGTGGGCTTTGGGCTGCCCTGCCCGTCTGTTGAGGCCCATGCCAGGCAGGGACCGCTCCCGGCTCTGGCGCTCACGGCCCCTCTGCCTTTCAGCTCGTGGCGTGGGAAGAGCAGCAGCTGGACCAGCCCGTGAACTTCAACAACAGCAAGATCGACCCTGCTCCCTTCCAGCTGGTGGAGCGCACCTCCCTGCACAAGGTGGGGCGGCAGGGGGGCCATGCTCCTTGGGGCGCACTGCAGCTGGCAGGGGTGCATTGACAGCCCAAGCCCAGCTGCCCTTCAGGTGTCCTCTGCCCTGGGGCCCGGATCCCCGCGCTCATCAATATTGCCTCTTCCACCTGTTGGTGTGGCTGGTTCAGCTCTGAACCCTGCAGATCCACCCCCCACATCCTCTGCAGTGTGCGTGGGGCTGCGTCTCAGCAGACTCCCCATCCCTGGGGCTGCCCCGTGGGCTGTGACCCCCAGTGGGGGGTCCCCTCTGGCTCTCCCAGCCCTGCGGGCCCCAAGCCCTAGTGGGATCCTGGCCAGCTCCCCGCCCCGCAGACCCTGAGCACCTGTCCCTGTTGCAGACTCACACCATCTTCTCGCTCCTGGGCGTGGACCACGCGTATGTGACCAGCATTGGGCGCCTCGTTGGCATGGTGTCCCTCAAAGAGGTGAGTGCCCCACAGCTCCCAAACACCCCCCGGGGGGGGGGGGGAAATCAGTCCTATGGGACTCGTCACATGGAGGCAGGAACAGAACCCCAGAGCCCTCCTGGGCGGTGAGCAATGGTGCCTTCCCCCCACCCTCAGCCCTAGAGCCTATGGTGCCACCAAGCTCTGGGGAGGGTGTCTATGGAGACCCTCCTGCACCCCCCTCCCTGTGCTTTCTGCAGCTGGGGGTGGGAGAGAAGGGCCCCAGGTGCCCTCATGCAGCTGGGGACATGGGGAGGGAGGGTGCCTCATGCTGCACTGCTGAGCCCTGTCTGCCCCCCAGCTGCGCAAGGCCATCGAGGGGTCAGTCACTGCCAAGGGCGTGAAGGTCCGCCCGCCCCTGGCCAGCTTCCGGGACAGCACCGCCAGCAGCAGTGAGACGGAGACCACGGACATCCACCAGCTGTGGGACCGGCGCCAGCGCCTCTCCATCCCCCGCGAGTCCAGCCCCTCTGAGACGGACGACAAGTGCCAGTGAGGGGTGGGGCCGGCGGGTAGAGCCCGCCCCAGCTGCTTACGGACATGACAGACACTGCCAGCCCCAGTGGCGGTGGCGCCGGTGCCACTGCCCCTTTGTGCCTGCAGCCCTGACACCCTGCACGGCCGGACTCGCCGCCTGCCACCAGGGGAGGAGCCAGAACCCCAGCAAGCCACTGCCATCAGCCCTGCCCCAGGGGCTGCCCCGGCAGCCCGTGTGGTGAAGAGGAAGGGTCCAAGTCCAGCCCCTGGCCTCCGCCTGCGAGGTTCTCTGGGCCGCTGGCGCAGGGCTCCTGGGGGCAGAATGCAAATATCCAGCTTCCTGAGCACCACCCCCAGCTGCCAGGGGCCACTGGTTCCTCAACCAGCACTGAGTTCGAATCCCCCCTGCCCCCCAACTCTACAAATGCCTCAGCCCCGAGCCCTCCAGCCCCAGCTCCGCCAGTGCCCCTGAATCCCGCCCCACAGCCCGCCCCCTTGGCTCGACCTGCCGGTGCTCCTCAGGCCTGAGCCGCAGGCCCCCCCCTCGCTGTTCAATCATGCTACCTCTGGGGGTGGTTTGTGGGACGATGGGGCAAGGGAGCATTGGGGGAGGGCAGCTGGGTTTAGCCTAGACCAGAGGCGAGTTTGGCTTGGAGCCCAGGGTGAACAGCTCAAGCCCTTCCCCTCCCCAAAGTCTCAGTGAGCCCCGCCCCCTCCAGCATGGCTGCTCTTGCCTGGCCCTGGGCAGGGTCCCAGGGGCTCGGAGCCGGGGGGGCAGCGACCGAGGCTCTCTGGGCCCTGCATTGGCCAGAATGTAAATACAGAGATTTTTATATTAATTTAATAAAAGGACTTTATCAATAGAGCAATAAAGTAACCCAAAGAGCGGCTGCTGCGTGCCAGGCGCCTCTGACGCGCCTGGGCTGGGGATGGGGCACATTGCTACAGCCTGGCATCAGCTGGGGCATAGGGACCCAGCCAGAGCCGGGCACCAGCAGAACGGGCCTGGGGGTCTGCGTGCCGCTCCTACCCCAACCAGCCACTGGAGGGAACAGCTGGGGTGGGAACGTGCAGCCCCCTCCCCCCCACCACTCTCCCAGGACGGTTGGGAACAGGCCTGGCCTTCCCACTCTGCTGTGGAGTAGGGCTCCCTGTCCCGTCACTGCCAAACGAGGAGCCTATGGGGCCCTCCTGGCTCTGGCACTGGGGTCAGGCTGCTCATGCACTCCCCTGCCCGGCTGGCCCCGCTCCCGTGGCCAGTGCCACCCAGCAGCGGGTTCAGGGCGTGGCCAGAGCATGCGGGGGGGTGCAGGGTCCTGGCGAGTCGGGGCAAGGGGCTGAGCCATGAATCACTAGCACAGGAGGCTGCTGTGCTGGGCGAAGGGGCCAGTGGGGAGGGTTAACGCCCAGCGTGGGGGGCTGGGGAGAGACGCAGGCCGCGAGGAACAGCCCAGACCCAGCCTTGGGTGGGAGAAACCTTTATTCCAAACAGGAGTGGGGGTGAGACACCAGCCAGGTGCTGGGAGCCCCACAGGGCGGCAGGCAGGCCCAGGGACCCCCGTGCAGCGAGGGGCTGGGGTGAGTGACTGGCCCAGGGCAGCCCTTAGCGCTCCAGGAACAGCTCGCGTACCCAGCCCCGCAGCTGGGCAGACCCAGGGCGCTAGCGGGCCCAGCATGCATTGCCCCTTATTGGGCCAGCCTGCCTTACCGCAGTGCATGCTGGGACCCGACAGGCTGCCCCTGCCCTCAACACACATGTGGCCCCAACTAGCAGCGCACATGTGCCAGGGTGAGCTCCCAGGAGCCCTGGGGAGGGAGGGGTGGTGGGCAGCTGCCCGGCTCATGCCTCAGGTGTGGAGGGGGGGTGGCACAGCTCTGCCCAAGGGTGTCACAGCTTGACCTCGGTGCGGTACAGCGGTGGGGGTGTCTCGCCCGCCTTGGCAGCCGTGCCGCGCTTGGCGTTGATGACCAGCAGGCCTGCGTCGGTGAGGGCGCAGCTGACAGACATGGGGTCCATGTCCTCGGGGAGCTGGCACTTGTGGGTGAACGTGTTGGAGACGGTGCCGTCCTCTGCCACCTACCAGGGAAACAAACCCCCCATGAGAGTGGGCACAAGACAGGTTCCTGCTGAGCACAGCCCCGTTCAGCCCACCCTCTCCCAGGAGGGGGCGCCATAGGGAGTGGGGCAGGAGTGCTGGCGGGGGTGGGGCAACTCCTTACTACTCCGGTCCCAGCCACCTCATTCCCGCGGTGCCTTGTTCCGCCCCGCCCCCCGCTCCCTATTCCTCACCTTCTCGGCCTGGATGATGATGTGGTAGTTGTACGTGGTCACCACCACGTCCTGCGGCTCAAACTGGCTCACGTCGGCCGTCACCTGGTACGTGTCGCCCCCGGCTCGCACGTTGCTGCCCAGGCTGCAGGGGCGCATGGACCCCGGGGATCCTGCATGGAGCGGGGCAGTGAGGGGGAGGGGTGCGGCCCCCCCAGGCTCCACAGAGGCACGGGGGCTGCACCATGTGGCAGGTGCGGAGATGGCCTGGGGAGCAGTGGGGGGTGATGGCGTAGTGGGGTGGGTGGTAGGAGCTATGGGGGGGTCGCAGTGGGGTGTCAGGGTGCAGTAGGGGGTGGCACCTGCCAGGCAGGGAGGAGCCAGGCCGCCCCTCTCCCATGGGGTGGTGCTGGTGCAGCGAGCGTGGTCGGTGCTGGCTGTGACACAGGCCGAGTCTGACACCCCGAGGTGCCGTCGCAGGGGGGGCCAGTCCCTTGACTTTGCTCAGGACAAACGCAATTTGTAGAGCAAGCATGTGGGAGGGGCTGCCTGCTCATGGGACTTTTTGGTAGGGGTCTGCTGGCAGTCGGGGTTGACTCAAGGGGGGATTTGACTAGCAAGCCGGGGGGGTGTTGGAAGGGGGGTCTGGGTAGTGGGAGATAGGCGGATTGATGGGGCGTCTAGCTGCCAAGCTAGGGGGCTGGAAGGGGGTCTGACTAGCTGGGGGTTGGACGATTGCTGGGGCGGGAGTCTGGCTAGCACAACAGGGGATTGGAAGTGGTTCTGGCTAGGAGTGGGGTTGACTCAGGAGAGGGGCAGTCTGGCTAGCAAGCCATGGGGTCTGGCTAGTGGGGGATGGGAGGAGTGAGTGGGGGGGGTTGGTGAGCAAGCCGGGGGACTGGAAGGGGGGCATGGGATGAAGAACCCTCACCCCGATGCTGGCAGGTGCTGAACCACGCCCTGACCAGGCAGTGCTCCCACCCTGGACCAGGGACGGCTGTCAAGGAGCTTTCCCCAGCCCTGTGGCCACTGCCCCCCGGAGAAGCAGCCCCCCCACATCTCCCCGAAGGGTGAGCATAGCCCTGGGGCTCCGAACACTGCAGAGCCTGACTGGCCACCCCAGACCCTGTGGGGTCTGCCTCTCCCTCCCCTCCCTGGGCTGGGCGTAAAGGCAAGGTCCTGCCTGGGTGGTCAGGGGCTTTGAACCAGGCCCATAGTGCTGAGCACAGACCTCGCCCACTCGCCCAACAGGAGGGACTCCGGGAGCTGGTAGCAGTAGTAGACTCTCACCTTCTTAGGCCCATGAGCCCCTCCCCACTGTCCTGCCCCAGTGCAAGCAGTGGCTGTAGCACCCCGAGGCGTGTGCGGGGTTGGGTCCCCCCACACCCATGGCCCCCACCTGTGTATCCATAAGAGTCACGGGCCCGCGTGGCGAAGGGGCCGTGGCGCAGGGAGCTCCTGTCCCCCTCCTCTCCAAAGCATCCCCGGGGCTCGAAGCAGGGCTCGGCCGGGGGGGCGTTCTGGCTGTAGGTGCTGATCCGCTCCGAGCGATAGGTGGAGGACGAGCTGACGGACGCCATGGCGCTGGTGCCGGCCCGCGGAGGAGACGGGTCACTGCTGGGAGAGGGAGCTGGGGGAGGGGCGGGAAGGCGGCCGGAGCCTGGAGATGCCCATAATTAGCAAGGTGTCCGATGGCACCGGGCCCTGGAATGCGAGATAAGGTGGCCCTGTTCCCAGATAGCATGGGGGGGGGGCAGCGTCACCATGGCCACCGCAGCCCCCGGGGATGGAGAAGGGGCTGGATCCCCTTTGGAGCAGGGAGGGGGAACCTCGGGCAGGATTGGCCGTGGTTGGGGTACGTGAGCAGGCCCCTATGGAGCAGGGGCTGGATCCTGGGGTGCCATCCCCTCGAGAGGTAGTAACCCTGGCCCGTGCTGGCCATTGTCCCCGCCTGGGTCGGGCCCCTCGGGAACGCAAGACGCCAGTGGAGGGAAGCGGCTGAACCCCACCAAGGAGGCGCCCACACGGCACTGCAGTAACAAGACTCGTTTTATTAGAGGCCTGGCAGGACGGCCACAGGCAGCTGGGACACAGGACAACAGAGAGCGGCTCTCAGCGGCCACAGGGCCAGGCCGGCGGCTCACGGTCCCCAAGCACAGTGCGAGGCCACGCGGCTCCGGGGACGGCTCCTGGGGAACCGAGACAGGGTCCATGGGACACGCCTCCCCGCTCCCAGCCTGCTGCCCGGCTACGGGCTACACACACACTCCGCCCATCGCATCCGTGTGTGTAACCACACATCCCTCCCCTCATGTCCGTGTGTGCACATATCCCTCCCCTCACGCCAATGTGAGTATACACACACACACCCCTCCCCTCACATCCGTGTGTGCACATATCCCTCCCCTCACGCTAATGTGAGTATACACACACACACAGCCCTCCCCTCACGTCCGTGTGTGTACATATCCCTCCCCTCACACCAATGTGAGTATACACACACACACACACACATCCCTCCCCTCACGTCCGTGTGTGTACATATCCCTCCCCTCACGCCAATGTGAGTATACACACACACACCCCTCCCCTCACATCCGTGTGTGCACATATCCCTCCCCTCACGCTAATGTGAGTATACACACACACACAGCCCTCCCCTCACGTCCGTGTGTGTACATATCCCTCCCCTCACACCAATGTGAGTATACACACACACATCCCTCCCCTCACGTCCGTGTGTGTACATATCCCTCCCCTCACACCAATGTGAGTATACACACACACACACACACAGCCCTCCCCTCACATCCGTGTGTGCACATATCCCTCCCCTCACACCAATGTGAGTATACACACACACACACACAGCCCTCCCCTCACGTCCGTATGCCTTCACACACGCCCCCTTCCCCTCACATCCGTGTGCATACACACACACACACACATCCCTCCCCTCACGTCCGTGTGAGTACATACATACCCCTCTCCTCACATACGTGTGCGCACACACTCCTCCCCTCATATTCGTGAGTACACACTTACCGCCCCCTGACATCCATGTGTGAACATGCCCCCTTCCACTCACAGCCGAGAGGGCATACGCCCCCTTCCCCTCACATCCGTGTGCGTACACACACACACCCCCATCAAATCCATGTGAGTACACACACCCCTCTCCTCACATCTGTGTGAGTACACACACATACCCCTCCCCTTATATCTGCATGTGCACACACCCTCTTCCCCTCACATCCATGTGAGTAGACACACCCCCCTCCCCTCATATCCATGTGAGTACACACACCCCTCCCCTCACATCCACGTGCGGTCACACCTCCTTCCCCTCATACACACACATCCCTCACTGCAGTGTGTACGCACACACCTCCCCTCACACCTGTGTGACACACACACACGCGCACCACCCCTCACCCATGCCTCACCTCCAGGCACACACACACATCTCCCCTCCCATCCATATCACATCCGGATATGAGGGGAGGGGTGTGTGTTTACTCACATGGATGTGAGGGGAAGGGAGTGTGTGCACACGCAGATGTGAGGGTAGGGGTGTGTGTGTGTATGAGGGGATGTGTGTATATGAGGGGAAGGAGGTGTGACCGCACGTGGATGTGAGGGGAGGGATGTGTGCACACACAGCTGTGAGGGGAGGGGTATGTGTACTCACACGCACCCACCTGTATGTGGGCAACACAAGCACACATGTATGCACACCGCACCACCACATGCCTGCACAGCCCCTTCACGTGAAGTACAATTGGAGTCACTCACTCCTGCCGCAGGCTGGGGAAGGCCCAGGGACTAGTAATTGCCCAGCGCTGCTAGCCAACCCCTCCTATTTGCTTTTCTCCTTCCAGATGTTGCGTTATTAAGTTCTCTGGGGCTGTCCGGGGTGGGGGGGGCAGCCTCTCTGTGAGCCAGGCTCCCTAGGAGAGCGCATGCTACAATGGGTCGGGTAGATGTCTAGGGGTCAGGACTCCTGGGTTCTTTTCCTCATTTGGGCAAGCCACTTCAGCACAGATCCTCAAGGGTATGAAGGAGACTATCTCCCATTGAAATCAATGGGCATTCAGTGCCTAAATATCTTTAAGGATCTGGGCCGTCCCCTCCCCGTGCCTCTGTTTCCCCAGCGCTCATAAGGGGGTGTTGCCCACGGCACGGGCGGGGTTAAAGTGGGCATGTTTGTGAATGTGCCCAGAGTCTCTCGGATGGGAGGGGCTAGCGAGCCAGCATGGTCTCCCACCGCCTCTGCCCCACGGCTGCAGCGTGCGAGCCTCTTGCACGCTGGCAAGGGGCCACTGTCGCCCGCTCCAAGCAGGGAGCAGGGGCTGGCGAAGCTGCCTTATGTTCCTGGGGGAAGGGGCGTTTCAGACCCCTGCAGGCAGTGCCCAGCTGTGTGCCAGTGTCTTCCAGAGTGAGGGAGGTGATGCAAACACCTGCTCCCTGCTGGGACCAGACTCAAACTCCTTGCTCGGGGGGCTGCCTGACAACAGCAGTGGGGAGCGGCCTGTGGGCACTGCCGGTGTGGGGCACAGTGGGGCATGGGGAGACCTGGGGTGGGGAGTGGCCCAGGAGAGACTGCTGCCAAGGGCCCATATAGACCGTAGCCTGCCCCAGGTCTCCCAGGGGGTCCCATTGGCTCCAATGGGAGGGAAGATTGAAGGGGTCCTTGGCAGAGGGTGGGGGAGGAGCAGGGCAGTTTCCCCTTCCTCCCCCAAATCCTGGGGTTCCCTGGCTGAGTTAAAGAGCCAGTTGCTCCCCCATGCCCAGCGAGGAGAACCACCTCCCCCCCACACACCCTGAGCACTGAGATCTAGCAGCCACTGCCAGCTGGGGAGACGGCGCCTGGGGAGACGCTTCCAGCCCGGCCCGTTAGGGGTGTAGGTACGTGGCTGGGGCTCGCAGACGAGCAACCCCGAGAAGGCACAGAGCTCGCTCGTGCTCACCTCTGGGCCCCATCCACAGCCTGGGGGAGCCATTCCAGTGACTTCAAAGGGCTTTGACTCAGACCTTGTGCAAGCAACCCTACAATAACAAGGCAGCATGCTCGGCCCAGCACTCATCAGCAACCCTACAATAACAAAAGAGCATGCACAGCCCAGCGCTTGCAAGCACCCCTACAACAACAAAGCAGCATGCATGGTCCAGCGCTCTCAAGCAACCCTGTAATAACACAGCAGCATGCACAGCCCACAGCACTCATGCGACCCTACAATAACAAACCACCATGCACAGTGGAGAAAAACCTAACGCCATGTCCCGTTGCTGTCTGCTACAAGGTCACTGCAAGCGCTAAGCCTGTGCCAGCCATTCTGGGACCCCGTCCCCAAGCCCTCAGGCCCCGCTGCCTGCCCCTGGGTTGTGAGCAAGCCATGCGCCCGTGGGCGGAAGCGGGTTTGGCCCCATGTCACCCGGCTGGAAAGTCACTGCTACCTTAGGGGAGCAGCATCAGCTCTCCAACTAGGGGCACGTTTCCTCCTCAGGCCCATGGCCTAGACAGGACAACGGCACCGCCCGCCTCCCGGGGACAGGCAGCGCGGCAGGAGCCACTTTTGGCTTTGTCCAAGTGCTCTGGGATCCATCCCTGGACTCCAAACACGGACTCTCTGGCCCAAGAGCTTGCTAACACCCTCCCACATCCCCCCGCCCCAGCATCCATCTCTGAGGCAGGCAGACGCTCTGCCAAGATGCAGGCACAGACTGGGTGCTCGAGAGCCCTGGGGTCGGATGCAACCTCCCCTTGCCCGGAGTCAGTTCCTGAGGAGCTCCACGGGCCGGGCTTGACCCCTCTTTAGGCACTTGATCTGCTGGTTGAATTCCGGTAAAGCAGGAGGGGGCAGGCCCTGCTGGGCGCTCCGGGGAGCCGGGGGCGGCGCAGGGTGTGCACGGGGCCCCAGCCCGCAGCATTTCTTAGGGGCTCCCGCACCGGCTCCTGGGGGAGGAGTGTTTGGCACATTTGGGGACCGCGTGAAGTGAGGGGGAATCAGGGACTGGGGAGGAGAGGGTCCGCCGGGTGCCTCACGGCTGGCACACCTGTTGCTGTAATGAATTGCATTGGTAAACATAGCATAGCAGACACTAGAACTGGCCAGGGTGCACCAGGCCATGGAGGGGGGAGACAAGCTATTGGGGGGGGGGGACAGGGACCGGCCATAGAGTGTGTGTGAGGGGGCATTGGGCAGGTCAGTGTGTGGATGGGGAGGAGAGGGAACAGGCTACAGTGTGTGGGTGTGGGGGGGGATGGCCAGGCAATGTTGTGTTTGGGAGGGGAAACAACCCACTATGGCATGGGGACACAGAACAGGCCATTGTCGGGGTGGGGGGGGAAGGTAACGCCAAGCCATAGCTTGTTGGGGGTGGGGGGACACAAGCCATTGGGTGCATGGGGGAGGCCATGGGGGGAGGGAATGACAGGCCATTGTGTATGTGTGGGAGGGCGGAACAGGCCAGTGGGGGGATGGGGGATGGGACAAGTTATAGCTTGTGGGGGGAGGGGAACACAAGCCATGGGTGCATGGGGAGGCCATAGCGTGGGGGGGTGGCCAGGCCAAACACACCAGGGCCTAGAACTGCCCATGGGTACTGGGGCTCCCTAGGGCCCGGGGTTTGGCTGGAGCAGGAGGGGCAGGAGCTGCGGCTCTCACAGCTGCCCAAGGGAGCCCCCTTGCTTGGGGCCCTTCCCTGTCCCTGGGGATCGCTGCTGGGCGCAATGTAGGGCGAGCAGCGCCATCAGGACCCAGCCAGTCTTTCTCCAGCTGGCAGTGCCTGGGTGCTGCCCCTGCAGGTCATGGTCCAGACCCCTCCCCACCCCGGGGCACCCACACAGGCCCAGGGACGCTGCCCTCCCTTCCTAGCCAGCTCCCCATCATGGCCCTCCCTGTGAGCACCAGCTAGCAGCCAAGCAGGGCCCTTAAAGCTGCAGGATCCCTTAACCATGAACAAGCTCAGTTTGGGGGTGGCTGCCACGTTGGCCTCCCCACCCCACCCGGCTTTGCCCTTTCTCCCCAGGCTGTGGGCACATGCAGAGCGCGGGATCTCTGATGCCCAAGGTCTCCCAGGGTCACATGTGGCACCATTTAGCGCCTGAGTGAAGGAGCACAGAGGTGAGTCATCGCCTAGCCCAGCCCAGCCCCCCGCGCCTTTGAAACATCAGGGGCTGGTGCCTGCTGGTTTGTTGGAGCTACAGTCTGAGGTGGGGCAGCAAATGCTGTGGGGTTGTCACAGCCACGAGAGCATGGGAGAACCTGCAGGGCGAGGCTGAGATCCCCCCAGGCCCAGCCCCACCCCGCCCCTGCATTTCCACTGGGTTCCAGGCTCAGCATTCCCGAACCGTAAGGCGAAAAGCTGCAGCCGCCGGGAGCCAGCCTGAGCCCCTCTGCTGGAGGGGAGGGGGCTCCCACCTGAGCGACCTGGTGCACTCACCACAGCTGGGACTTGGGTTTTGTTTCCCACTGGCCCGTGGCAGGTGCCTGGCGCGGTCGTGTACGCGCGTGCGCTCAGATCTGCGTGTGCACCCCGGCGCTGCACAGAGCTAGACCAAAGGGCTGTCGGGGCTGGATTTGGGGGGTCGGTTTGGGGGATGAGGCTTTGCATGAAATTCCAGGAGATTTCAGCCGCGGCCGACCCAGAAAACAGCCCATTTCGATCCAGCCCCCAACTCAGACCTGGCAGCAGGAGCAGAGGGTCAATTCTCCAGGGCGGGAATGGGGGTTGTAAAATGCTGGGCACCCTCAATGGCACGCCGTGAACAGTGGGGGAGGGTCTGTGTGTGCCCATGCGTTTGTGGGCACACGTGTGGGAGCGCAGGTGCATGCCCGTGTCTGTGCATGCAGAAAGTATCCCTGGGATCGGTCAGATTTACTCCAGCACGGGGAACATGAGCTCTCCCCACTGCCCAGCCCCAGCGGCAGCTCTGCGGAGGCCAAGCTGTCCAATGGGTAAGTTAGTACTTCATTGCCGAGGCTGGGCTGGCACCAGTCCCTGCACCCCGTCTCCCTGGAGCGTCCCCCAACATTCCCGGCCAGGGCCACACAGAGACAACATACAAAAATATAGAAAAAGATCTGCTCTCGCGCTCCCCCCAACTCAGCCCGTGCCCCCTCGTCCCACCCTCCCCCACTGCGGGGAGTCCCAGCAGAGACGGCGATTCCTGTCCGGCTCCGCCCCGACAAACCTGCTCTGCCCTCGGCCGTCTCCTTGCCTCGGTTCACGATATAAAACCCAGTACGATAAAAGCAAAGAGCTGGTTTTGTGCCAAAGGGTTGAAAAACGACCTCCCAAGTCAAGTACAGAGCAGCCCAGCACACTACGCCGCGGCACCGGCTCTGAGCCGGGGCTTGGGGGGCCAGGGCAGGGGGTTAATCTGCGTTAGGAACAGACACGTGTTGCTTTAACAGCACTAGCCATGCCACCCGGACAGCGAAAGGCGCCGCCCCAGGGGTTCGGAGGCAGGGTGCAGGACATGCTCAGAGCCGTCCCAGATGGCGTCAGGTCCAGTCGGCTCCGATTCAGGGTTTTTTGTTTTCCCCAAAAGACTCTCATGCAAAAAAACAGACGAGGGGAGAGAGAGAGAGAGAGAGACGCAGCAAGCAAATCCATCCGGCGGCCGGCCGCGAGGCCTCAGGCTTCAACAGTCTCCGCCAGTGGGGGTGCTGGATTTTCCTTCCACCATCCTCCCCTGCCCGGCTAAGGCTCACGCCATCCCCAGACAGGACTCGCCCACAAGGAGAACAGACGGTTCTGGGAACGGGGCCCGGAGGTGGGAGTGGGGTGTCACGGAGTGGGACAGAGATGGCAGGTGAAGCATGCCACAGACCAAGCCCAGTTCACTGCTCTTCAGCCTCCTCCTCCTCTTCCTCATCCAGTGACACCACCCCCGAGGAGGCCACGTCGGAGACTTTCCTCCTGACCCCGCAGCTGTCCCCGTGCAGCTTGCACGCCGTGTGGTAGTCCTTGCAGGGCAGGCTGTCGTCCTCCGTGGGCGAGAGGCAGGACTCCGTGCAGGACATGGAGTACATGGAGTCCTGGCACTCCAGCTGTCCCAGGCTCCGGAAGGCACTTTCTCCAGTCTGAGGGAGCAGCTCCTCCCCTCCGGCCAGGGAGCCCAGCAGCTTGGCGGCCAGTTCGCCCGGCGAGCCCAGCTCCTTGAGGAGCAGCCCGTCCTCCAGGCTGCACAGACTGGAGCACAGGGTCTCCGGGGAGATGGTCTGGGAGGAGTCGCTCTCGGGCTCGCAGGAGCCCTGCCGGACGCTGAGCTGACACAGACGGCTGTGGAGGAGATCCTTCAGGAAGGAGCCGGGCGGCAGCTGGCCTGCAGCATCTGCAACACACAACGGGGGAACTGGCTTCAGCAGTACGGCTTCCCCCTCCCGGCATGGCCTCCCTCTCTCCCCACAGCGCCATGGACACTGGGGGGAGTATCCCAGCAGCCGGCTAGGCAGTGCCAGGCAGTGCCAGGCCTCCTGCATGCGCCCGAGGGGAGAAGTGGATTAAAGCGGGTCTTCCCCCCCACACCTTGGCTGCTTCCCCTGGCCCTTTCGCTCCCCCTCCCCACATGGCCCCCAGGGAGGGATCTTTCTGTCCCATGCACTGTAGCCTCCTCTCCCATTAGCTTTAGAGACGCCCTCCCCTGCTCCAGCCTGGCGGCCTCTGTCTCTCAACAACAGCTGCCCGCAGCCCCTCTTGCAAACAGCGGAGAGGTGGTACCAGCTGCAGCCAAGCGGTGGGTGAGGGAGGGAGCTGCTGCCAAGACAGGCGCAGCGCATCATGCACCCAGGACATTGACCAGGCCAGCAGTCGCCCCGGACGGATGGGACTGCTGGCAGCTGTGGGCATCCAGCCAAGTAGCTGTGTCACTGTGGAGAGCCAGGAAGTGACAGCATTACGGCTGACCCACGCCTGGGCTGGGCTGGGCTCCCCCCGCCCTGAGCAAGGCCTGGCCTTCGCAGATCCCACAATGGCTAGAATAACGCCACAGGCCCAACCCCTGGGAAGCAACTTGTAGAAAAGGGTGCCTCAAGGAAATGCAACAGAAACAAACGCATCCCAACGACCTGAGCGTGGGCTAGAGGCCGGGTTGGGCCCCAGCCCCACGGGGCCCATGCCTTTCAGCCCCAGTGAATACTGCGCTCCTGGGCATCCTCTGACCCGAGCCAAAGCCCTGCTCTCCTGCAAGGACTAAGGTCCAGGTTCTGGGCAGTGCCCAGCACGCTGGGTGCACAGCGCCTTGGAAAATCTGCCCCAGAGCATCCCCGTGGGAGCTGTGGGGCACAACAGGAACCCTGGCAGAGCTGGCGGGGGAGCTCAGGGGTTCTGGGGGTCGGGACTGAGGGGCACTGGCGGAGCTGTGTGTGGGGAGCTCAGGGGCTCTGGGGGTCGGGACTGAGGGGCACTGGCAGAGCTGAGGGGGAGCTCAGGGCTCTGGGGGTCAGGACTGAGGGGCACTGGCAGAGCTGGGGGGGGGAGCTCAGGGGTTCTGGGGGTTGGGACTGAGGGGCACTGGCGGAGCTATGTGGGGAAGCTCAGGGGCTCTGGGGGTTGGGACTGAGGGGCACTGGCAGAGCTGTGTGTGGAGAGGCCCCTTTCCAACCAGCGTTCACAGGGCCCGCTCCCCAGCCATGCAACCCTCTCACCCTCCCTGCTCCTGAAAATCCAACCAGGGACTTGGTAAAAAATAACTTCTAAAGGTTTGATTCTAACACATGAATTTTGCACCGAGTTTGGACATTGGGGCTGCAGCAGGAATCAGTGGGTTGCCCCCTGCCCCACAAGTCGCCTTCTGTTGAGGCTCAGAGCCCCAACGCCCCGGGAGGGCTGAATCCCAGCCAGGTCCCTCCCAGGAAATGCAGCCCGTCAGTACTCCCAGGGGTTGGGGGCACGTTTCAGAGCGTGACGGGGGGATGGGGCCACGGGACCAATGCCCGCGGTGCCCCATGCCACGCCCATAAACCCAATCAGGCCCCGGCTCCCATCCACCAGCTCTTCCACTTTCCCTCTAATTACAGAAGAGCAATTAGACACTTCTCGGGATGGAGTGTGGGCAGATTACTGCTGACTGCCTTTGATATGCAAATTGCCCGAGATTAGAGGGCATCTAATGACTGTGAGAAAGCACCTTTGTTTGCACAGAAGGACACGGATTACACGCCTGGAGAGGACACGTGCATCGGCCTCTCCTTCCTTTTTGTTTGCCACAGCGGCAGGGGCTGATGTAGGGGACGCGCCCTGAGGTCCCTCTCAGGCTGGCCCCCCACAAAGCCTCGGAAAGGGGGGAGCACTGGCATGCCCTGCGCTGCCCACTGAGACTTGTGCAGGTCCCCTAGGCTCACAAGAAGGGGAGAGGTGAGGTGCTGTGCCTGGTAGACGCGGGCGGTGGGGCAGAAGGCAGAGAGGAGTCAATGGCCGACTTGCAGCCTGGCCCAAGGTTTGCGGGGGGGGGCAAGGGCCCGTGGATCTGCCCCAGGCTTGAATGAATCACCTGGAAAAGGGGGGAGCAGTGAGGCAGTTCAAAGGGCCGGGGACACACGTATCTAAAGCTGTAACCAAAGCTGCAGAAGGCTGCGAACGTCTTCCGGCCCTGGCGGAGCCAGGAGAGCGGGCAGCGCCCTGGTAGGGGACACGTAACGCTGGCGCTTTGGAAGGGGAACCACTCAGCACCGCCTGGCGCTCTCAGGGGAGGGACCCGGGCATCGCCTGGCAGTTCAGTGAGCCCCTGCCCAATGCAGGGCAGCCGTCCATGAGGCAAGCCCGGTGTGCGGCTAGATGGGGCTCCTTCGGCCCCCAGCCCTGGGGCTGGGCTCCATGCCCATTGCCTGCATGCTTTTCTCCCTGCTCCCCATGGGCCAGTGCCCACCCAGCCCAGTCAGCCCAGCTCTGCCTGCTTCCTTCAGCTCCCGCTCACAAACACCCGCCCTCCGCAAGGCCGAGTCGAGGGGGAATGACCCATGCCACACTTGCTCCACCGCAGCTCGGTGCCAGCCCCCCTGCTTGCCTGCACAGCGCCGCGCGCGCCGAACAGAAGGGCTGGAGCCGCCAGCGGTACGGTGCGCCCTCCCTGGGAATGATCCAGTCAGCTCTGGGCACCGCACACCCAGCAGACCCTGGGGAGCCCCTGGCCTAGGAAACAGCAGGGTCATCCTGTGTGTATGAAACGGGGGGCTGGGGGCTGAATTGTGGAGATCTATCCCTGTCTCTGCCACTGACTCTAGGCCTTGGGCTCCCTGCCTCAGTTTCCCCATCTCTGTAGAGGGGATATCTCTATTTAGTTACCTACTGGCCAGGGGTTGGCCCCACGGTGTCTGGCACTAACCCACACAGATCTACTCAGTCCAGTTTGGCACCCAGGGACCCCATAGCCCCCCATCTTCTCTCCCCTGTTCCGGCACATGACACAGGTGGGGAGCTCCTGCCCCATTGCCTGACATGCATGGAGCCTCCTGCTCCCCAGAGGGAGGGCCCCTGGGTGGGTGAGGGCCCCTGGGTCCCCATGGATGTGGACAATGCCTCCTGCTCGCTCACCAGCTGGCTGGGTGCTGTTGGTGTTTGTCCCAAAGTCCTCGTCGTAGGATTCGTCATTGGAGTCTTCCCCGTCCACGGAGGACCAAGCCTTCAGCTTGGCTTCGGCAATGGCAAACTGCTCGGCCACACCTGGGGAGGCAGGGAGGGAGACCAGTGAGCTCTCAGGAGGGGGAGCCGCCGGCCCCTCGCAGGTGCAGGGTAACACTGGGTGTCCCGTCCCAGCATGCGGGGCAGGGACCCCTCGGGGTGGGTACTGCTGCACCGGGAGAACCAAGGCTGAGCACCACATGCCATGGCCACCTAGCCACAGCCTGGACTGGACTCCTGATCACTGGCTCATCAATCCCAGAGCGGGTGTGTAGGGAGCGGGGGGACCCCACATCACTGGCACGCCCTGCCCTGTCCACTGAAACCTGTGCAGGCGCTGGTTCCACCGGCCGCAACTCCGGATCCTCGTGTGTCACTCGGTCCCCTGGGCCCAGCCCTGTGCTAAGAGCTGGCTTCCGGCATGCCCGGGCCCAGCAGAGCACCGGTGCTCCCCGATGGGAGAGCTGAACGAAGACCAGGTGGTCCGGGAGCAAGACAGAGCACCCCTCTGTTCTCACTGAGGGCCTGACACTGCAGCCCACGTGGGGGCAGCTGGGCCAGGGGAACCAATGGGAGCTGAACGGGCACAGCACTTCACAGGGTGACCGGCCTGGTGGAATCAGTGGGGCAGAGAAGACTCAGCACCAGGCAGGACTGGGCCTATTGGAGTCAGTGGGGGATCAGGCCCATCTCAGTCAGTGGGGCTGAGGGGGGCTCACCACTCTGCAGGATCGGGCCCATTGGAGTCAAAGGGGGCTGCGGCAGGGCTCAGCGCAGGATCGGGCCCATCGGCGCCAATGGGGGCTCAGCACCACACAGGATCGGGCCCGCTCTTTTTTAATTTTGCTTGTCAGCGAACAACAAACCCTGTTGTTAAGAGCAGCTTGTTTGGTTAATTCCGGGCTGCAGCTGCCGCCGTGCGTCACCTTCCCCCAGATGCCAGGGAGGGGGCAGCTCCCTGCTGAATGCGCCAGCTCTCCCGGGAACCAGCCTTAACTCTTCACTTCTGCCAGGCTCAAGGATCTGCCACCACCCAGGGAATGCAGCTGACGGCCTGGTCGGCCTCCTGCAAAGCCCGGTCCACTGCCAGGAGAAATACCTAGGCTCCGCGGCGGGGCTGGCGGGGGTGGGGACGGCTGGGGGAGCAGGGTCTTGGGTGCTGAGTCAGACCCAGGCTCAGGGTGAATCCGCAAACTGCGGCCAGTTCCTGATACCGCCCAGCAGCTATGAACATACCTTTGCAGCCCCCACCCAGCCCCCAAGGTGACTCCCTGCTCCCTCCAGCAGCCCTGTGCCCCTCGCCGGCCAGGTGTGACCCCCGGAGCCAGCGGGGCCCACTGTAGGAATGTGCCTTCGACCCAGCGAGGGGGCTGGCTCAACCTCCCGCCCTGGCCCTGCCACCAGGGCTCTGGGGAAGATTTGGGGCCCACATTGGCTACTTATGGCACTTCCTTCAGATCTTGTCTTTCTCCACAACTTAGGGTCCCCCTCCCCCCCAAGTCCAGCCCCATCTGCCTCCCTGCCTGTTGTTCTTTGCAATGCAGCCTGCACGGCAGCGAGGGGCTCGTTAAAATCTACCCTTCACCTGTCCCATGTGGGGTATTCACCCTGGCCTCCGACCCGAGGGGGTGCCGCTCCTGCAGCCTTCCCACAGCCAGCAACTTCCTCAGCCCCCACCTGCCTGTCTGCCTTCCCCACAGCCCCAGGGACTGCACTGAAGACCAGAGAGACCCCCACAGGGAGAGGCGCTAGAGAGAGACGAGGGAAAGACCACATTGGGAGGGGGAAGGGTGGTGATGGCACAAGGCTGGGGCTGTGGGTGGGGACGAAGCAGGGGGTGATTTACAGCAGCAAAGGCAAGGGCTGGAACGCGGCTCCGGCCCGTCTAGTCTGTGTCTCGGCACCAGGCAGCAGCATGCTCCGGCCGTGCAGACAGACTCTGTGCCTGGACTTTTAAAGAGACCAGATCATTTGATAGCCACCAGGACCATTTCTCTAGAGAGGATCATTGGAGGGGCGAGCAAATGCCAGGCTGCCAGGGCAGGGAAGGCGATGGTGGGGGGTGGGAAGGAACGCTTCCCTCCCCCTACCATCAGCGTCTGCAGTGGAATGGAGGTCCTGGCTTGTTACCGAGTGGACTGAGGCTGGATTTGGCTAGGAGCGCAGGCTATCTGAGGTCTGTATAACTCGTGCATTGGCAGCCAGCCTCCCATGTAGCAGCAATGTGGGAAGGGCAGGGTAACTGTCTCCCTTACACTGGCTTGTGACCCCCAGGTTGAGAGCCCAGGGATTAGCAGAGCTCCTGGATGGGGCCCTTAATAAATGCAAAGGTTGCACCCCCCCCATGCACACAATTGCACACCCCGATGCACCACACTGCACGCCCATGTGCTGCCAGCCAGCTGAGAGGGTTCCCCTCCCTGCGAAGCGATAGGGTACTGGCTTCTCCCGCTGCCAGGGGCAGGCGGTTAGATTCTGTGCTAGACAATGAGCTGATCAGATCTGACAACATGCGTGTCCTTGTGCCCCTGCCCCCTCTTTCTGCCAGTGAATTCTGCAGCCCGCGGGGCTGGCTGGCTGCCTTGGTGACACTCACATGACAGGGCTCCGCTAAGCAGGCACTTGCCTGTCCCGGGGCAGCGGTCAGGGTGGTGCTGCGGGGCTGGGACGCTGGGCGGTCAGCTGAGACGGGTGGCACTCAGAGCTCAGCCCCTGCCTGCCTGGGGCGGGGCGGGTTAATGATTCCCTCTCTGGCTCCGCTCCCTCCTTCCCACTCGCTCAGTGACTCAGCTCCCAGCCTGGTGCTGCAGGAATCTCCAAGGACAGAGCCTGCCGGGTCCTGCCAGCTCAGAAGAGCCCGCCCAGGGGAGCAGAGAGCGATAACCAGGACACAGGCCCTTCCTCGCCTCCCTCCCTGGCAGGCCGGATCCCCTCCGGGCTGTGGCAAAACAGACCCACTTGCCAACAGTGCTCTGTAAAGAGCTGGCGAGCAAAGCCCACACGGGCGCTTGGGGTGAGCGCAGAGCCTTGGCTACTGTCTGTGCCGTCTGCAGACCCTGGCAGGGCGGGGGCACGCTCTCCATGTTGCCTTGCTGTGGCCTGGCTGCTGCGTCCATCCCAACAGCGCGTGTGGAGGCCTCACTGAGGCGTCAGGGCGAACCCCCACAGCGGGCAGAGGGGGTGCCCTACACGACAGCGCCGCCCTGCTGTCCCCTGTTCCCCGGCCGAGCAGGACCCAGGTCTGAGCTGCAGGGATGGGCCAATGGGGATCGCTACCAGCAAGGGAGTGGCACCGAACGGCCCTGAGGGCGGAGCCGGTGGGAAGGGCGTGTCCCTCTCTACCACAGCAGGGGAGCGAGCCGTGCTCAGCCGGGGGCTAGGGCGTGCTGTTCAGAGTTCAGCCCCACCACCTCTAGGTTCTGCAGGGGGAGGGGACCACACCGGGGTGCTTCACAACGCCCCAATGAAGGGTAACTCCACCCTCTCCCCCAATGAGGGGGGTGTTAACCCCCCCTCTGCCCAAACCGAGAGTGGGGGCTTAGTCCTCATTTCTCCTTCCCCGCATTTCTCTGCTGGGTCCCCCTGGGGAGCTCTGTGGGGCAGGGCCCCATTTCTGTGATGGGCCTGGCAATAACCCTCCTGCCATTCCTCTAACTGGGGGGAAGCCTCCCCTTCATCACCCTCTCAAGGGAGCCTCTTGGGGTCCATGCGCCCGGGCCCCTCGCACCGCTCCCACCTGCTGCGAATCTGGCCTCCTGCTCCCCTTCGCTCAGGTCCGAGTAGGAGTTGAAGGCGCTCTCCAGAGCCACCGGGGAGTCCGTGGGCTTGCACCAGCCTTTCCACTCGATGAGATGCGCCACCCTGCCCTGCGCCATGGCCGTGGGCTTGGTGACATGGTCCTTCACCACCTGCGAGATACCTGAACACACCGGGCAGCATCAGGGACTGCAGCGGGCAGGGCTCCGGGGGAGGGGGGGCTATGGAAATCCAGCACCCACCCATGTCACCCCCAATGGGACACCCCCATCCCCCAATGAGATATCCCTGGGGAACCCCCCCATGAGACACTCTCTGTCCCCATAAGCTCGTCCCACAGATGACACAAACCCCAGTGAGACATCCCCACCCCCACTCCAAATCCCATGAAACTCCCCTCTTCTAGTAGGATACCCCCCAATGGCAGACCCCTCCAAGACACGCACACGAGGCCCCCTGGTATTACCGTGCAGGGAGGACCGGGCGAGGGCAGCAATCTCCTGGATTGTGAGCGCTCGCCGGGACTTGGGTAACATTTCGACAGTGTCTTCAACATTTACCTTCAACACAGAAGAGAAGTAGGTAAGTCCCCGCCCCAGCACTCTGGGCACCTGCCGTTTGCTATCCCTTGAGACAGAGATCCCATATGGAGAGAGAGGGATAGAGCCATCAGTCAACACTCCCTGACTCAATTAACCCCTTTCACCACAGAGGAACCCGAGTCCAGCTGCCTCCGAGTCTCCACCCTGAGTCCAGGACAGTGACCCTCTCTCTGTCTCCGGCCCCACTGCACTTTATCAGTTACAGTTTAAAGGCACTTGAGGGAAACGCAGCCGGGGGCTTGTAAGACACACCCCATTCTCCCAAAATGTTTGGTACAGCCTGAAATCTCACTTGAAACATTAATATAGATTGGCTTGAACATGGCCCGGCCCACATAGGCAAGAGATTATTCAGAGCGTCCTGATAGGTGCTCAAATATTTGCAGTGGCAATGGAGACCAGATAGACTGATGGCTCAAGACTCATTGACGTTCTGTAGGAACAATGTGCCTAAATGTCATTTTGCCTTTAAAAATCTATACTATATATTATAGGTGGAGCTGAAGTGATGTGTATAGTTAAGTTTACCTGACAGTTATCATTATAGGTCCCTGTTTTCAGCTGATTATTACTTGCCAAACTTTAACTGTTTGGGTTGAAATTTTCCATGCCAGGTGCCTGCCTCAGGCTGAATATATTCATATATTTTAAATTTTCAGCTAAAATGATTCAGCTATTTCCAAGAGCAAAGTTAAGAAAAAATACGTTGTTTTGCATTTGCTACAAAATATTCTGACAACTTGTTTTCTTTGGAAGCTCCAGCACCCCCATCCTTTGGAGCAGGGGGGTCACAACATTTGGCAGGGGCATCACCCTGGCGTCAGAGATGTGCTTTTTCTGTTTCCAGGCAAAACCGCCCAAATTTGACCAAGTTATACATCTCTGAAGAAATCTGTGTGTACATGCTCAGTAGAGACTTGTTAGAGTTTGGCAACTAAATTCTCTGACGAGACTATCCCCTCAGCTCCTAAGTACAGTAGAACCTCAGAGATACAAACCCCAGACAACCACACACCACATTTGGAACGGGAGGTACACAATCAGGCAGCAGCAGAGACCAAAAAAAAGCAATTCAGTACAGTAACTCCTCACTTAACGTTGTAGTTCTGGTCCCGAAAAATGCGACTTTAAGCGAAACGATGTTAAACAAATCCAATTTCCCCATAAGAATGAATGTAAATGGGGGGGTTAGGTTCCACGGAATTTTTTTTTTGCCGTACAGTACAGTACTATAGTTGGGAGGTGCCCCCGCCTTCCCCCACACAGGCACAGCCCACTGGCACTGGAGATAATGAGGCAGGTAAGGAGGCTGAAGATGCTGTAGGCTAGGAGAAGCACGTTGCGCGGCAGCAGCGGCAGCTTCCCCTACTCTACAAGCACCAGGGGCGGGGGGCTCAACCCGTGGCCCGCCCACTCTGCCCCTTCCCCCAAGTCCCACCCTTAACCTGCTTCTTCTCCCCCCCCTTTACTCCGCACGCCGCATTCTCGCTCCTCCCCCAACTCCTGCCCACAGTAATCAGCTGGTTTGTGGCGTTTGGGAGGCAGGGGAGAGAGAGGGAGCCTGCGCGCCGAGTCCTCGCTCCTCCCTGCTCCCTCCTGAATGCTGCAAGCCAGCTGATTGCCTTGGGGGGAGGAGGGGGAAGGTGCTGATCCACGGGATCTGCCGGTGGGCGGGATGCGCTGTGCGAGGGGGCGTAGGGGAGCTGATAGGGGGGCTGCCAGCTGTGGACAAAGCAGACAGCAAAACGATGTTATAGCAAAGCATTGCACAACTTTAAATGGAGCATGTTCTGTAATTGAGCAGGGTTATAAGATAGAAACAACGTTAAGCGAGAGGACGTTAAGTGGGGAATTACTGTCCTGTATTAAACATAAACTACTAAAAAAACCCAAAGCAAAAACAGGACTTTTCTTCTGCATAGTCAAGTTTCAAAGCTACATGAAGTCAATGTTCAGCTGTAAACGTATGAACCAACCACCAGAACGTTTTGTTCCGTTACAAACATTTCAGAGTTACGAACAACTTCCATTCCCAAGGTGTTCATAACTCTGAGGTTCTACTGTATGACCAGACCATGCACGCACCATCCCCATAGAGCAACTGAGCATGCTCCAGCCAGGGGCTGCACTGCAGGGCCTGAGCAGAACTTCCCCCGCCATTGCTTGTCTCTGCTGGGGACACCACCACAGTGCCAGGCCCCCGAACTGAGAGCAGGGAGGTTGTCTGTCCTATGCTCTCAGTGCTCCCCCAGCAGGCAGAGAGGAGATGGAGAAGGAGGAAGCAGCCGCAATGGAATACAGTGGGCTGAAAAACAGATGGGAATGAGGGAGGGGGTTGCAGGAGCTGGAGGGTTGGATAGGAGCAGAGGGGAAAGGGAGAGGCTGGGGGCTTGGGTCAGAAGGTGAAAACTCCCCTACAGACTCTGGAATGGAACCAGGAGTCCTGAGTCTCCTTTGCTGTCTGAAAATAGCTATAAAACCCACCGGCAAAGCGTGTCTCATCCCGCCTCTAGTAGACAGAGGATAACAGCCTACTACTGCTACCAGTTACTCTGTAAGCATATGTCATCACAGTCTGTGCTGTGGATCTAAAGGTCTGAACCCTGCTGATGTGTCCAGTTGGGGTCCGTATGTTTCCACATGATGGAATTTCTTTTCTTTTTCTTCTTCTTCAGGTTTGTTTGTTTGTTTGCTTTTTATGTTAGGAAATTATGTTTAAAATGTTCAAAGAATAAGGTTGCAAAGGCAAGCACTCAGAAGCTTGGAAATGCCAGAATGTAGGTTACCTGTGCAACCTTAATTCGCCCCCCTCTTGTGCGTATGCATTATTCCCTGATTCACAGAGCAGAAGGCCAGAAGAGACCATTATAATCATCCAGTCTGGCATCCTGTGTAACGCAGACCGTAGGACTTCCCTGGATTAATTCCTGTTTGAATTAGTGTGTATCTTTGAGATAAACATCCAGTTTTAAAATTCCCAGTGATGGAGTCCCCCAGGTCCCAGGGCAGGGCCGGCTTTAGGAAGTGCGGGGCCCGATTCGAATAGAGATGACTTACCCGGCGGCGCTCCAGGTCTTCGCTCTGGGTCTTCCGCGGCACTGAAGGACTTGCCGCTGAAGTGCCACCGAAGACCCGGAGTGCCACCAGATGAGTACAAATTAAAAAGGTGCCTAAGTTAGGCACTCTTCTTTAGGGCGCGGGGCCCTCTTAGGCGTGGGGCCCAATTCGGGGGAATCCGCCTAAAGCCGGCCCTGTCCCAGGGTAAATTGTACCAATGGTCAATTACACTCACTGTTACACATTTGTGCCTTAATTCCAGTCAGAATTTGCCTACCTTCAACTTCCAGCCATTGGATCTTGTTATAGATGAATAGATTGCAAGGCCAGAAGAGACCTTTGTGATCCTCCAGTCCGACCCCCTGTATCATACAGGCCAGAGAACTGCCCCAAAATAATTCCTAGATTATATCTTTTAGAAAAACATCCAATAGCGATTCAACAATTGTCAGGGATGGAGAATCCGCCACGGCCCTTGGTCAGTTGTTCCAATGGTTAATTCAGGGCTGCCCAGAGGAGGGGACAAGTGGGGCAATTTGCCCCGGGCCTCGGGCCCCACAGGGGCCCCCACGAGAATGTCAGAGGTTCCCCCCGCCTCCGCCTTCACCTTCCCCCATCCCCTGGCGCCTCAGCGTGCCACGTCCAGGAGCAGCCCTGGACAGCGCTGCAGCGGTGTGGCTCGGGCAGGGCCTGAGCTCCTCCCACCCGGAGCCGCGTGGTAAGGGGGCGGAGCTGCGAGCTCCGGCGGGCCGAGCGGCAGGAGCTCCTGGACGCGGCTCGCTGATGCTCTGTGTAAGGTAAGTCCTTTTGAGCCGGGCATCCCCCCATCCCTGACCCCCAGCTCTGAACCCAGCCCCTCTGAGACGGGCACCCCCCAACCCCATCTTCCCACCCCCAGCCCTGACCCCAGCTCCGAGCCCAGACCCTCTGAGCCGGGCACCCCCTGACCCAGAGCCCAGCTCCCACCCAGCCCTGGGCAACCGTCGTGCCACCCCCAGGCAGCGACAGCCCATTGGCACCAACCATCACCATCACCCAGCGACAGCCCATTATGTAATTGCAAATGTAAACATACCATTAAAGCATTTAATGTTTCTAAATAATGTACTTTGTGTATTTTCAAATTCTTAAAAATTAATTTTTGAATGTATTTCACTGGTTATTTTTTATATTTCCAAATACATGTTACTATAGTATTGCAACTTTTTTTTATGGAAGAGGCCCCCGAAATCGCTTTGCCCCAGGCCCCCTGAATCCTCTGGGCGGTCCTGGGTTAATTACTCTCACCGTTAAAAAATTACGGTTTATTTCCAGTCTGAATTTGTCTAGCTTCAACTTCCAGCCATCGGCTCACGTTGTACCTTTTTCTGCTAACTTGACGAGCCAATAATTAAGTCTTTGTTCCCCGTGTAGATACTTACAGACCATAATCAAGTCACCCCTTCACCTTCTCTTTGTTTAGACCGAGCTCTTGGGGGCTATAAGGCAGGTTTTCTAATCCTTTAATCTTTCTCATGGCTCCGCTCTGATCCCTCTCCAATTTATCAACAACTTGAACTGTGGGCAACAGAACTGGAAACAGGATTCCAGCCGCGGTCACACCAGTGCCAACTACAGTCACATTTGTAGCCCTCTCTCTTAGCCAGTTTTTAATCCATTTAATGTGGGCCGTTTTAATTTTGTATCGTTCTAGTTTTTTAATCAAAATGTTGTGTGGTATCAAGTCCTCTGCCTTCCAGAAGGCTAAGTGTATTACATCAACACTATTATCTTTATCAGCCAAATTCATAATCCCGTCCAAAAAAAAGACATCAAGTTCGTTTGATAGGCTCCATTTTCCATAAACCCATGTTGATTGGCATTCATTATATTATCGTCCTTTAGTTCTTTATTAATTGAATCCTGTATTAGCCACTCCATTATTGTGACACAGTCTTTCATTACATGATCACACACTATTTTCTCCACTGGACCCCTCCCTCCCTCAGTGGATGAGATAGATCTGCTCAGGGATGAATCATGGTTGTATAGTGAATGAAGCTGTTGTCCGCAGGACGGCTGGTTCGTTTGTCACAGAAATTGGAAGGTGGCTAGTGACAGAGAGGGGGAACTGAAGGATGAGAAAGGATGGCTCCTGGGTAAGGCAGCTGAATGTCACCTTGGAGAAGTGGATTCTAGCCCCACTTTTGCCTGTGTAATTCTGGGAAAATCACGTAATCCAGCCTTTTCACAAATCACTAATTGCGTGAGCCCCTTTTTCTGACTTGAGACTGGGCTCTTATGTGCAGAAATGCAGCGTGCTCACAACCGCAACTGAGCGGAGCTGTGCTTTGAACGTATCAAGTGTTATAAAACTGCTAAGTACTCAGTCAGGCGGCCCTCGCTGTCTCAAGTGGGCATGCAAAGTTAGTGGATAGTTGGCCTTAAACTCTGTCTCTCTGCTCCCCGTCTGTAAGCTGGGGATCATAGTCACCCCAACAGAGGGGAGTGGTTAAGAGAAATTCATTAACGTTTGTGAAGCGTTCGGATACTATAATGAGAGCACCTTAGAAACACCACTTAGGAAATGAATAGTTTTGTATTCAGTGCAGAGTTTGGACGGGGTGTGGTAAATAAGATCTGGGGTCAAACAGTGAATGAGGGGATAACAAGAAATATTGAACGAGGCAGGGAAAAAACGTATGTGATCATGTAATTAAAGACTATTTCATAACACACAGACACAAGGGGGCCACATTAAGTTTGCACAGGCTTTTTGCAACCTTAATATTCTTTTACCATCAGTGACTGCAGTACATAGAGCGAGTGTGAATGATTTGCAAGAATGGGTAAAGAGCGTGTAGATTCCGCTTGTCAATGACACTCACTGGGGAGCTGTTGCAAACTCGAGATGACTGTGAAATAGTATGGGGGGGGGGGGGGGGCGGCTTGCAGGAAACAACAGCATCAGCGAGTCCTTGAGTCCTTTTGGGGAAATACAATTGGTGTTTGAGGGGAAAGCGACCCTCAGTACAAAGTCAGCGTGTAGGGTGATGTCACACTCAGGCAGTTCTTCCCGGCGTCGTTCCTGAACATCATCCCTTTACCATGATGATGGAAACCCTTTTGCTTGAGTCAGCTCAAACCAGACTAGACAAAGTACTGGAGCAGAATGAACCTGCCTTGGCCACTGGGGAATAACCACTAGGCCTTAAGTATCAGAGAGGTAGCCGTGTTAGTCTGTATCCACAAAAACAACGAGGACTCTGGTGGCACCTTAAAGACTAACAGATTTATTTGGGCATAAGCTTTCATGGGTAAAAAACCCACTTCTTTAGATGCATGGAGTGAAAATTACAGATGCAGGCATATTTATACTGACACATGAAGAGAAGGGAGTTATCTCACAAGTGGAGAACCAGTGTTGACAGTGCCAATTCAATCAGTATATTTATACCTGCATCTGTAATTTTCACTCCATGCATCTGATGAAGTGGGTTTTTTACCCATGAAAGCTTATGCCCAAATAAATCTGTTAGTCTTTAAGGTGCCACCGGACTCCCCGTTGTTTTCACTAGGCCTTGACCGCCTCTGATGTCTGTAATTCCACAATGGCGCTAGGCTGTTTTTAGGCCCAAAGGTGTGTAGATACGTGTATATTTTATACACACATATTATCCCACTACACACACTAAATATACACATACATTCGCACGCTGTGCACACTGTGGGGATCTATATATTACACACACGTACTGTCAGTAAACACATTCTCCTACGTTACATGCATATGTATGTGTTGCGGATTGTGGGGGAGTCAGGGCCCTGCACCCCTCTTCCCGAGATTCACTGCGACTCTCAACCAGCCAGTAAAGCAGAAGGTTTATTTAAGGACAGGAACACAGTCTCAAGCAGAGCGTGTAGGTACGACCAGACCCCCTCAATTAGGTCCCTCTGGGAGGTTCAGGGAGCTTAGACCCCAGCTTGAGGTTCCCTGCGTTGCACCACCCAGCCCAAACCGAAACTAACTCCAAACTCCTCCCGCTGCTCCTCTCCTCCGTCCAGTCTCCCGGGCAGAAGGTGTTAATTCTCCCCACCCCCGTTCCTGGCTCAGGTTACAGCTCAGGTAGCTTCCTTCAAGGGAAGTCCCACATCCCCACTGCAACCCCCCTGCAACATTCCCAGGTCAAATCTGCCCTGCTCCCTGCTCCGTCACAGTATGTATGCACTCACACTATATATACACACACATTCTCCCACTATAGATATATATAGACACACACACTCATACTGTATATACACCTACACACATTCTCCCACTACACATGTACATTCTCTCTCTCTCTCACACACACACACACACACCCCCGGCCTCCACCTCCCCAGCAGGAAGCCGTGCAAGTTGCTGAAGGAGAGCATTGATTGCATTACCCTGTTTAACTAAGTACAGCTGGTTGCTCTTGTAACTTTGCGGACTATATTTCATCATTCGGGATAAATATTTTCTTGGCTCCTGCTAAGGCCTGGAGTGGATTTCCCCGTGGCAGGATTGCAGGGGCCGGCCTGGGCCCGGAGCGACAGCCATGCTTTCAGGAGCTGCAGGTACTGGGTGAAGTATGGACCAGAGAGGGAGACGCGAGCAGCGTTTGTGCCAGCTGGGAGATCTCGGGAGGGAGCAGCCGGGTATAATGCACAGCACGTTGTCATCATTTTATCAACACCATTAAGAAAACAAGGAAATCTGCTCCGTGCGGGAGAGCAATCGTGAGTGGCAGGAGGGAAAATAAAAGCAAGATAATGGATAATGGTTCCGAATGTTTCAGTCATTAACGCCCCGCAGCCGCCCTGGCAATTAGCCGCACGCTGGGACCGGGGAAGTGCGCGCCGCCCACCCCTGCCGAAAGCGCCTGCCATTCCGCAGGAGAGGAGGGGAGAAGCCTGACGCAGGACGGGGCTGGGCCTCCTGGTCTTCACCCTCAATACAGGGGGCCGCACGTGGCCTGGAACCTGGCAGCAGCTGCTGGACTTGCTAACCCCCACGGGGCCTGCTCATCCAGAGGGGAGGACCGGGAGCCCTGAGCCGATGATGGGCAGTTCTAGAGTGGTGGGAAACGGAGGCGCCCACCCCGAGCAGAGACACTGGGGAGACCAGCCCAGAGAGTTAACCCCCCTCCCCTGAGACCTGCACCCACCATGCAGGGATCTATGGGTGGGGTTTGCCATCGGTGGACCCGGGTCTCAAGGCTGTGCTAACAAGGCCACACTGCACTGAGCTGCAGCCACCGCTTGGCCCGGGGTCTCAGCAGGTCTCGGGCTCTCGGGCCCTGCGTGCTTGCTGACCTAAGTCGGACTGGCTTGTGCACGGACAGAAGAGGGGGTTGGGCTCAAAGGTGAGTCAGAGCCCGGGCTCAGTGTGCAGCATAGACAGACCCTGTGAGCTACATGCAGTTCGGAGCCTCTGCAAACACTCCTGCAACCGGTGCCAGGCATGGGAGAGGGACTTCAGCCACACGCCGGTCAGATCCCAGCAGGGGAAGGAAGAGGAGCGGCAGCGGCTGGGGATGCATTTCCCACAGCCAGGGACAGTAGGAGCCGATGCAGCTCCTGCCGCGTGTGGTCCCTGGGCACAGTGCCAGCACCACCCAGAAGCGCAGGTTCTGCATAGTCTTACCTGGCACTGCCAGCTGCCCCCTGCCTCCCTGGCAGCAGCCCTAGACCCAGCCCCAGCGGCTCATAGCCAGTGGCTTCCTAGGAAGTGATTCTGGAGTTGTAGCTTGCAACAAGGTGTATTTCCATGGCAACCAGTCACCAACCATGGCCTGATTTCTCCCAGGATACAGGCCTGACTTGGCACTGACGTCAGTGCAGCGCGGCAGGAAAAGATACCACGGAGCTGGGGCTGCAGCAGGGCATGGGGAAGGGGGCAGAGCGGGGGGTGTGGAGGGGGCAGGACCCCGCCTAGCTCCCAGGCTGCTGTCTGCACAGGACAGGCTCAGCGGAGCTCATGGGGAAACCTCCATGTGCTCGGGCCAGGCTGGGTGTCAGGGCTGCAGGATCAGCGGGAGGGGAACGCTCAGGGCTCACTTCACACTGACCACGGCCACGGAGGGCTCCTGGCGGCAGGGGCAGCAAGGAGAGGCCTTCATGGCATCGGTGTGAGACAGATTCACCATCACCGCGCCAGCCTCAGGGATGGGAATTTGAACAGCAGCAACAAGGGAAGAGAGGTGCCCCGGCCAGGCCAGCAGAGAATATCAATACCCCGGCCAGGCCAGCCGGCAGTCAGGGACCAGGGAGTATTGATACCCTGGCCAGGCCAGTCAGGAGTCAGGGACCAGGGAGTATCGATACCCCGGCCAGGCCAGTCGGGAGTCAGGGACCAGGGAGTATCGATACCCCGGCCAGGCCAGTCGGGAGTCAGGGACCAGGGAGTATCGATACCCCGGCCAGGCCAGCCGGCAGTCAGGGACCAGGGAGTATTGATACCCTGGCCAGGCCAGTCGGGAGTCAGGGACCAGGGAGTATCGATACCCCGGCCAGGCCAGCAGGGAGTATCAATACCCCGGCCAGGCCAGTCGGGAGTCAGGGACCAGGGAGTATCGATACCCCGACCAGGCCAGCAGGGAGTCAGGGACCAGGGAGTATCAATACCCCGACCAGGCCAGCTGGGACTCAGGGACCGGGGAGTATCGATACCCCAGCCAGGCCAGCTGGGACTCAGGGACCAGTGAGTATCGATACCCCGGCCAGGCCAGCAGGGACTCAGGGACCGGGGAGTATCCATACCCCGGCCAGGCCAGCTGGGACTCAGGGACCGGGGAGTATCGATACCCCGACCAGGCCAGCAGGGAGTCAGGGACCGGGGAGTATCAATACCCCGGCCAGGCCAGTCGGGAGTCAGGGACCGGGGAGTATCAATACCCCAGCCAGGCCAGCTGGGACTCAGGGACCAGGGAGTATCGATACCCCGACCAGGCCAGCTGGGACTCAGGGACCGGGGAGTATCGATACCCCGGCCAGGCCAGCTGGGACTCAGGGACCGGGGAGTATCGATACCCCGGCCAGGCCAGCCGGGAGTCAGGGACCGGGGAGTATCGATACCCCGGCCAGGCCAGCCGGGAGTCAGGGACCGGGGAGTATCGATACCCCGACCAGGCCAGCAGGGAGTCAGGGACCGGGGAGTATCAATACCCCGGCCAGGCCAGCCGGCAGTCAGGGACCGGGGAGTATCGATACCCCGGCCAGGCCAGCAGGGAGTCAGGGACCAGGGAGTATTGATACCCTGGCCAGGCCAGTCGGGAGTCAGGGACCAGCGAGTATCGATACCCCGGCCAGGCCAGCAGGGAGTATCAATACCCCGGCCAGGCCAGTCGGGAGTCAGGGACCAGGGAGTATCAATACCCCGGCCAGGCCAGCAGGGAGTCAGGGACCGGGGAGTATCGATACCCCAGCCAGGCCAGCAGGGAGTCAGGGACCGGGGAGTATCAATACCCCAGCCAGGCCAGCTGGGACTCAGGGACCGGGGAGTATTGATACCCCAGCCAGGCCAGCTGGGACTCAGGGACCAGGGAGTATCGATACCCCGACCAGGCCAGCTGGGACTCAGGGACCTGGGAGTATCGATACCCCAGCTGGGACTCAGGGACCGGGGAGTATCGATACCCCGGCCAGGCCAGCAGGGAGTCAGGGACCGGGGAGTATCGATACCCCGGCCAGGCCAGCAGGGACTCAGGGACTAGGAGGTGAGATGGTCAGTGGAGGGACACTGCATAGGCTCCCCTGGGTTTCTCCGGTGCTGCGTCCCTTGGTGCAGGGCACATGCTGAGCGCCCAGCCCTTGCTGGCTGAGCTATGGGCAGGGGCTGTTACAGGCAGTTCATTGAGCTAAGGCTAAATTGCTCCTTGGTTCTCCAATATCCAGACCCCACTTCACCGCCCAGCACTTGGGCCTCACCCAGGGGCCAGCAGGCTGGGGGCACTGAGCTAAGAGCACCCAATAATACAGTACCGGGCTCAGGGCACCGAACAGAGCAACTAACCTGCGAGCTCGGCTGCTCACTGCCCCGGCCCGGGACATGCCACAGGACTAGTCGCTGGTGTCCTGTGCACTTGTATCACTGCAGCCCCTTGCACTGGGCACGCCACGCACAGGTGTGCAAGAGACAGGCCCTGCCCTAAAGAGTTCCCAGTCGTGTCCCGCATTCCAGGGGGCACAGAAGAGGGAAGGGGTGTAATGGCTGGAGCCTGAGTGAGGAGGGGTGGCGAGGGTGGGTGAGGGGACTGATGGGGGGTAGGCAGAAGATGGAGGCTTGTTTCAGAGGCAGCCATAAGAGAGCAAACAAGGATGATCCAAAGGACAGTTTCATGCTCGACGCCGCCCTTGGGCTCTTTGGGCCCAGACGCTCTTTGCAGCCCGCTGAGGGCTCGCTCTGTTGATTATGAGCCCAGCCCAGCCCAGTCCAACGCCAATCCCCTGGCACATGTGTGGGGTTCCCTGAATTCTCTCTTTGTTTAGACACAGACCGTCCCGTCCCCCCCAGTGAGCCCAGCGCTTGATCCGCCCCAACCCCGGAGTGCTCCGGGAGCCAGGTCTGTGCTAAGCGGCACAGTCAGTAAAGCAGAGGGTGTGTGTCAGCACCAGCCGGGCCCTGGGGAATGGCCACAAGAGACGCGCTGGGTTTCTGGGGGTAAGGGTGATGCCAGGAATGCCTGAGAGCCCCAGGGCAACCAAGCCCCCAGGGACATGGTCCAAACCCCCGGGGCGCACCATGGTTCCTCCCCAAAGGCCCATGTCTGCTCAGCACAGACACCCCACCCGCCCACGGGCAGGGGCTCTGGTTACCCAACTGAGTGGGTGAGGCTGACCAAGGTGCTTGGCTACTGCTGGGGAGGCATGCCGAGGCATCTACAGGTGCCGAGACCTTAGTCTCCTCTGGGCTTTGAACGCTGGGGCGACTCCATGCTGGGGATTAACCCACGGCTGTCCTGCCCTGATCAGCAGGGCGCTGGAAGGCTCAGCCCCTTGGGACTGGGATCCCCCTATTCCCCCACGCTCTGCAGCCTCCAAGCCCATCACCCCAGAGGGGCAGGGATGGGGCAGTGTGTGTATGGGGGCCAGAGTGGGCTGTGCACTGGAGAAAGGAGGGGAGGGACAGGGTATGTGGGGTGCTGGAGTGAGCGGGGGGGTTGTGTTCTCAGTCGGTTGTGGAATGCCAATGCCCAGAGCCCCGGAAGTTACCTGCATATAAACCATGTGGGAGGTTGTAATCCAAGAACCCCTCAATGCCAACGGGTAAGAGGGGTTCCAGGCACGTCCTGATTCTGGTGTGTCCATTCTGGTTCACCAAGGACCGTCATGGGAGGTCTTACCGGAAAGCCGGGCTCACACTGCTCATTACTAGTGGTGCGAACGGCATGTACAGACACTACGCGAGGAGTTATTACGTGTACAGCAAACAAGGGTTCGCGTCTGTCTCAAAGCCGAGTTGACAAACAGTTTTCTGTCAGCCAAGAGATGTTTACTCACCTGTCTCTCTGCTGAGCTGTAAATTCAGCACTCTGAGCAAACACAATGGATGCTGCCTTCTGCTTAGCTCCCTGGTTACTTTGGGGAGACACCCCATCAGCCTGCACTTCGGAAATAACCGGGCTGCGTGCGGACAGCCATGAAAATGGGATCACAACCAGCCTTGGTTGAAACGCTGCAGAGGACTTTGGGGGGGAGGTAAATGGCTTTAGACGGGAGGTCAGCCTGCCCCCCCAGAAAGCACATTACACATTTGTTTCCAATATCCTTCCCCATGCACTCTTGAATCTTTGATAGTAAACATCTCCGTGGCCCACTCTGACTATCTCAGTGCTGCGATGTTAAGCAAGGAGCCGATCCAGAGCTGAATCCTACCAACTGGGGTGTGCACTGGCCCCTTGGGGACAGCAGACCTGCTGTTTCTGGGGGCGTTCAGTGGATAAGGGGCTGCACGCTACAGGGAACCCTTCAGAGGGGCTCCGGGAGCGGGGTGCACCTCTCGTTAGCCTGCAAGACAAAGGAAGGGCTGGCGTTGCCCCAAGGAGGGTGCTTCGGGGGCTACCAGGCTGGAGGCATCAGGCACAAGCAAATACCCCCCTACCTCCAGTGTGAGGGAGAACAGGGGGACTCACTGCCCTGGGTACCTAGAGAGCCATACCAGACGCATCCATTAAAAGGCTCTGCCTTGCTCTGAAGGGGCTTCATGCACTGGCAAACCTGGACACTCAGAGCTGGACCCTAAAGCCACACTTAGACCCCTGCACCAAAGGGGGAGATGATGAGCACTGTGGAGCACCCACAATCCCACTGAAAATCATGGGGACTGCACCTGGGGGAAAGAGACAGACTTCAGCCGCTTCCATGCTCCCAAGATCTCTCGGCCTGCCCCAGCCCCCGCTGGGGGCGCCGTGGTTAGCCCTGCTCCTCACAGGAGAGCAGAAAGGGTTGCTTTCCCCACGGCTGAACCAGGGGGTTGCTGGGTGCAGAGCTCGGTGATAGACCCACGTTCAGAGCTCAGCAGGGTCTCTCCCCTGCTCAGAAAGGAAATCTGGCAGGACACAGGTGCAGACTTTACCAAGTGCCGGGGGGGCTCGACCCCCAGCTCTGCCCCGGGCCCCGCCCCCATTCCACCCCTTCCCTTAGGCCCCACCCTGGCCCTTCCCATCCCCTCCCTGAGCGTGCCTTGTCCTCACTCCTCCCCCTTCCCCAGCCTCCTGCACGCCGCAAAACAGCTGATCACATGATCACAGCGGGTGGGCGGCACAAGAAGGGAGGGGGAGGCACTGATCTGCGGGGCTGCCGGCAGGCAGGAGATGCTGGGGGGGGGGCAGGGAGAGTTGATGGGGGGCTGCCGGCCGTCAGTGCTCCAACCCCGGAGCACCCACGGAGTTAGCGCCTATGTGGCCGGAGCAGGGTGCTCATGGGCAGCAGAGAATGCCCCTGGGGCCCACCCACCGCTTGGGCATTCACTTTATCTACCATCTCTATAGCCCTGAGCCTGGTCTGGGACTCAGAGGACAAAGCCGCCTAGAATCCAGACTGATGAGGGGAAACGGGAAGCAAAGAGGCTGAGCCATGAAGTCCAGTATCCCCCTAGTAGCTCCACGTTTATGTATCTCTCTCCCCCATCCTCCTCCTCCTCCTCTCCCTTTGTACTCCATGTCAGAAGAAAAGGATCTGGAATTCTAAGGGATCAATGTCGTAACAGATAAAGCTCAAGGCAGTAGTTGGTGTCTGCTATACCCCACCTAATCCCACTAGATCACACTAGGAAACAGGACGACCAGCTCCTTATGCACCTATCTATACGTGTGTCGGAGAAAAGGCAGCATGATCACCGTGGACTTCAATGTGAGTGACATATGCTGGAGCTCCCGTGCTGCCAGTACTAAAACATTCTTGGAAGTTCTAAACATTATAGCTGACAATTTCCTAACTCAGAAATTGATGCAGCCAACATGGGGGGATTCTACATTAGACTTTCGTCCTAACAGATAAAGAGGAACTTGTCACAGAACTAAAAATTAAGGTTAGCCAGGTACAAGCGATCATGACTTGATCACATTTACAATTTACAAGGAATAAAGTCCAGATCAGTAAAAATATATACACATATATACACATACATATATACATATTACACACACATACACACATACTTGATGCTTTAACAGAGCCAATTACACAAAGCTGAAAATAATTATGAGCCAAATCAGCTAGGAGGAAGACTTTAAGCAGAAAAATGTGAATGATAATTGGGAATCATTTAAGAAGACCTTACTAGATGCCCAAAAAACCACAATCTCACAACTGAGGAAGAAGGCTCTGGTGGTTTAAAAAAAAAAAAAAAGACCTGGTTCAGAGGGAAGTGAAGGCAGCTATAAAAATAAAATTATATATCGCAAATGGAAGAAAGGGGAATCCGATAGTAATGAATATAAATCAGAAGTTAGGAATTGTAGAAAATTGATAAGGGAAGCAAAAGGACACAAGGAGAAAGGTATAGCCAGTAGAGTTATAAACAACCAGAAGGTTTTGTGGTTTTGTTTTTAAAAATATTAGGAACAAAAAGAATCCTGGCAATGGTATTGGTAAAACGGTAAAATTATCAATAATAATGCAGAAAAGGCAGAAGTGTTCAATAAATATTTCTCTTCTGTATTTGGGGAAAAAAACAAATACAGTCTCATCATATGGTGATAACACTCTTTCCATTCCTGTATCTGTGGAGGATGTTAAAAAGAAGCTACTAAAGTTAGACATTTTAAAATCAGTAGGTCCAGATAACTTAGATCCGAGAGTTTTAAAAGAGCTGACTGAGCAACTCACTGGAGCATTAAAGTTGACTTTCAATAAGACTTGGAGCACTGGGAAGTTCCAGAAGACTGGAAGAAAGCTAATGTTGTGCCAATTTTTTAAAAAGGGTGAACGGGATGGCCCAGGTAATTATAGGCCTGTCAGCCTGACATCAATCCCAGGCACGATAATGGAGCAGCTGATATGGGACTCGATTAATAAAGAATTAAAGTGGGGGGAGGTGTTCATGTAATTAATGCAAATCAACATGGGTTTATGAAAAATAGATCCTGTTAAACTAATAATGTTTTTTATGAGATTACAAGTCTGATTGATAAAGGTAATATCAGTGTTGACACAATCTGAAGAAGGGAGGTTTTTTACCCACGAAAGCTTATGCCCAAATAAATCTGTTAGTCTTTAAGGTGCCACCGGACTCCTTGTTGTGTTTGTGACAATATACTTAAGACTTCTCTAAAGCACAACATTTTGATTTAAAAAACTAAAACAATATAAAATTAACATGTTGCTCATTCAATGGATTTTAAAATGGCTAACCGATAGGTCCAAAGTGTCAAATCATCCACAAGTGGGTGTGTTTTCAGTGAGGTCCTGCAGGGATTGGTTCTTGGCCCTACGCTATTTAACATTTTTATCGATGATCTGAAAGAAAACAAAGCCATCACTGATAAAGTTTGCAGATGACACAAAAATCCAGGGGAGTGGTAAATGACAAGGGGACTGGACACTGATTCGGAGCGATCTGGATCGCTTGGTAAACTGGATGCAAGCAAACCATATGCCTTTTAATACTGCGACATGTAGATACTGCATATAGATCTGGGAACAAAGAACAGAGGCGAGGATGGGTCTCTTGCCTGGGAAGCAGAGACTCAGAAAAAACTTTGGGGGTTGTGGTAGCTAATCAGCTGAACGTGAGCTCCCAGTGTGACTCTGTGGCCAAAAGAATGTGATCCTTGGATGCATAACCAGGATAATCTTGAGGAGTAGAGAGGTTATTTTAACCTCTCAATTTGGCGCTGGTGCGACCGCTGCTGGAATCCTGTGTCCAGTTCTGGTGCCCACAAGTCAAGGAGGATGTTGATAAATTGGAGAGGGTTCAGAGAAGAGCCACGAGAATGATTCAAGGATTAGAAAACATGATTTATAGTGAGAGACTCAAGGAGCTCAATCTATTTATCCTAACAAAGAGATGGTTAAGGGGTGACTTAATTAGATGGGGAACAAACATTTAATAATGGGCTCTTCAATCTAGCAGAAAAAGACACAACACAATCCAATGGCTGGAAGTTAAAGCTAGACAAATTCAGCCTGGAAATAAGGCATAAATTTTTAACAATGAGGCTAATTAACCATTAGAAAAACTGACCAAGGGTCATGGTGGATTCTTCATCCCTGACAATTGTTAAACCACCATTGGATGTATTTTTCTAGCAGATCTGCTCTAGGAATTATTGCGGTAAGTCCTCTGGCCTGTGTGATACAGGAGGTCACACTAGATGACCACAATGGTCTCTTCTGGCCTGGGAATCTACGAATTACTCCAAGGCAAGGGACCGGATTTATTGTCAAATCAGGAGAGTTTTCAGCAGAGTGGGGGGCATGACTGGATCCGGGGGAGGGAACTGCATGGAGGAAGGTGCAGAAACCAGAGCAGAACAAGGACACCCAGATTTTGCTAGCACTGGTCCAGTCACGGCCCATGCACCTGCAGCAGTGCAGAGAAGCCACGCTGCATGTCCTATTTTTATACAGCATCCATCTGCACATGTTGATGGTTTTGGCTGGGTCTGGGGAGGAGACATTCCCTTCCTTCCCTGACCTAGCGCAGTTGGGGCCTGGGGGGATATATTGCTGCTCAGGGTGGCAGGGAGGAAGAGTGTTGGAGCAGCAATGGGGGCTAAGTGGATTTACAAGGGGATCAGGGGCAAGGACCCTTCCCCACTCTTACTTTTTCAGGTCTCAGTAGCACAGGGGATACGGCTGAGGCTGTCCACGGGTGGTTCAGGCAATGTAAGTACATTGAGGGTGTGAGTGTCGGGGGGGGGGGGGGGGAGTGTGTGCAGACCCACTCAGCCTCCTAGCTTGGCCCAGATACCCCTGATTTTGGGCACCTGTTTCTACACCCCAGCACTCTAACCATAGAGAGGCTGCTGTGACAATCAGGGGCCAGACACCCCAAGGGGAAACCAGGGGGTCTGAACTCCAAAGAGTAAGTCACTGAACCAATGTATTGCACACAACGTTATTGTACTAGAAAAGTGCAGCCGGTAAAGTCTTTTATGAAAGCCGGTGGTGTTCTGAGCCTGATGGGTATTCTAAGATATGGATACAGATTGTGTGATCAATCTATCTAAATAAAGTACTAAACTCATGACTTGTTCTACAATTTCACACACACCTCCCAGAAGGGGGGGCTTCTCCCAAGCCAGATGTTGCCACAAAACTGGCTCCAAGCAATGACCCATTGTCCAGCCAGGAACAGACAATGGGGGGCCATTCAAGTTAATTGAAAGACATTGAAACTGACAAGAAACCCCCAGTCTTGGAAACCTAAGGAAGGAGGGAGTTTACTCGGAATAACAGAGTCATCATGCCAGGAGAAAGAGGGGGATGGGGGGGGGGGAAAGCCTTTTCAAATCAGGCTTGCGTCTGAGGGTTTTTATCCAGAAACGATGAGGATGAAGGGCAGCCTCTAAATAGGAAGCTGGAGAAAGACGGGATCCCGTCTATCAGACAGGCACACAGGAGGGGGAGGGATATGCTCAATGGTTTGAGCATTGGCCTGCTAAACCCAGGGTTGTGAGTTCAATCCTTGAGGGGGCCATTTAGGGATCTGAGGTAAAAATCTATCTGGGGATTAGTCCTACTTTGAGCAGGGGGTTGGACTAGATTATCTCCTGAGGTCCCTTCCAACCCTGATATTCTATGAAACTGTGCAGAGGCAATAGATAACTTGTATTAGAAAAGAGACTTTAACTAACACAGAAATGTAAAGCTTGGAGTTGCGTGTCTGTTAATTGCCTGGGTTTGGTCTTCCTCACTAGCTCGTCTTTGAACCCAGGATTTTCTTTTTATTTTTACGTCTAGCAGCTCTCCTTTGTGCAAACCGTTTGGAGCATGTGTCCCCCAAAGCGAACTGAGCACTGGGGGCCGGTGAGCCAGAGGGGAAAATAGGAGGGTCTGGTCATTAAGAACTCAGGTGAGATGGATCTGGGGAGACTTGGGACCGGAAGGGCTGTTGGGGTCACCCCGCAAGGTGTAATGAGGCCGGTGGAAGCCAAGATGTGACCTTTATACTTGTGGACCAGCTGTGGGTGTCAAGCTCTGAGCCATAACTGCAGAGCAGTTCAGCACCCAAAGTTACAAGACGGGTGGTGACAGAACCCCTTATGGGTGTGGGTGATCCCCAACCCATCACAGATGCAAGGAACAGAGCCCTGAGCTGCAGATATGGCTAGAGACCGGGCAGGGAGACGGACAGAGCAGGACTCACTCATGGCCACAGGCAGTGGGGACTAAGCCCTAGGCAGGGTTCTCTAGGGTCACTGAGCACAGGGAGAGGGACAGCAGGGCAGAGAGGAGCCAGACTGGGGGTTGGGGGAAAACTTGAGTGGGGCAAAGGGGAGCAAGACAAAGACATGGGGGGCAGAGAGGAAATACGGGGGAAATTCAAGGGGCACCAAGTTGTCAAAGCAACCACTAAAAGTGGGACAGGAGCATTGTGGAATTGCGCCGGGAAGCCCGACTGGCGCTACAATGCCTGCTATTCCTGGGCATGCTGGCCCTGCAATGGTGCCGAGGGACATGGCAGTGGAGACAGCTTTGCTCCCCAGAGTGCGCGCAATCGCCTGGTGACGTGAGCGTGGTGCACGGTGCGCTTGGGAGCTGCAGTGGTGCTCACAGTGGCAAAATACTCCAGCAGACAAGGTCAAAGGGGACAGCCTGGTTGGACCTGGTCACAGCAGCGGGACGGGGACTATCATGAGGCCTTGGATGGACATCTCCACTGCTATCGTGGCCTAGGTTAAAGCTAGCACAGGGATGCCTACCCGTGCTATAAGCACATCTTCCCGTGCAGTGTAGACACCACCTCAGCAAGCCCCAGGGATACAGCAGCCTTAGGTGGAAAGTTAAACCAGGCAGCCGTGAGATGTGGGAGGCCCTGAAATGAAAGGCCAGGGGAGGAGATGACTGGAATTCAGTAATGTCCCCCTGCAGCCAGCTCCTCCCTGCCCAAAGGGCCTACCGTTGCCTGTCACGCCAATAAAGATTTCTGATGTATCACACAGTCGATAGTTACCCTGGGATCTCCGAGCCACGCAAGGGTCGACTGGTGCTGGGGGGGCAAAGCTGCACGCTCTGGACCTGACCTTGAGCAAGTCTCTTAGCCACGATTGCAAAACAAGCCACTGATATTTGGATGCTACGGTGGAAAACGGGGGCCTTATTCCCTCCAGGCCTCCGTTTCCTCTCCTCCAATATCGGCCTACCGCTGCCACCGTGTCCCGGGGGAAGGTTGCAAGGTGAGGCTCGTTCTCGGGTTGCAAAGCACTCTGGGATCTTCAGCTGCAAGGCACTGGCAAAGGGTGAAGTGTTGCTATTGTGGGTCTATCCTGATGGTAGCAACCCCGGCCAAAGCCCAGGTGCTGTTTTCATCCCACAAGGCCTATGTGCCACGTAAGTAGGGCTGAAGTGAGACTTATGTGATCGATAGGCCTGACTCCAGCAGCTGGGGCCTTAAGAGAACCGCTAGCTAACCGGCAACTGGCTTTCAATTGAATCGGAAAGGCAGAGAAGCTACACACATGGCCCTCCTCCCCATCTCCCCCTGCCCCAAACAGCTGCCCCATAGACCCACATGCCCACTCACAGCTCATTTCATCTATGGAGCACCCCCCGTCCCCAAAGGTAGAGGGATGAGAACCGTGGCACCTCGAGAGAGTCCTGGCTGTCCACTGAGCTCTGCCGAACCAGCCTGTGGACCAGCGACGTCCTGGTGCTCCCCAAGGGCGAGAGGGCAGGCAGGGCCTTCACCTCATTCCACTCCACATGCAAAGTCGTGTCCACAGCCACTGCGGGGAGAGCACAGAGAAACGTCAGCCTCCGAGAGCCTAGCCCTGCTGCGGGGCCCTCTGCCCCTGGGGACTCTAAAACTGCACTGCTCCCTCCAGGAAAGTGACTGCCATGGGCAGGGCGCTGGCTGTGTCCCCTCTGCTCTGCACCACAGACTCCAGCTCTGTGCTTTCTGCTGGGACCAGATCACTCCAATCCTGGGCAATGGCGGGGGTTGATTCTTCCCTTTAAGGAATCCCAGGCTATGTATGTAAACATCACCCCGTTGTTACTAGCGAGCCTCCTTCTAAGGTCTCCGAGCACCATCAGGAGGCGGTGGGCAGTGACAAAGAGGGGTTAATGATAGTCATCCCAGTGGGACCAGAAAAGCACAGAGGGGGAATTCCTTTTTGTTTCCCGGGGGCATAGGAGCAATGAGAAGAGGAGAGGAGAGGCTGGTTTAATGTTTTAGTTCAAGTATTAACAGGCACTAAACCACCATGGAGGCCTGGCTGTGTCTACACCCGGAGACGATACCGGCATAGCTAGGTCAGCATAAGCCTGTAGTGCAGACACTGCTGGGGAAGGGGGATGGGTTTTTCCATCCGTGTAGGGACACCACATCCCCGAATGACCATAGCTAGGGGATGATCTACACTACAGAGATAGATCCGCTTCACTCCCTCACTCAGGGCTGTGAAAAATGGGATGTAATTAAGCTGACCTAAGCACTGGGGGAGACACCCCTAGGTAAAAAAAAAATTCTTCCATCAACCTGGCTACCACCTCTTGGAGTGGGGGATTTACAGCAGTGACCCAAGAACCACCTTCTGCGGCTGTAATATAGCTGCTCCGCTACAGCGTTTCTCGTGTAGACAGAACCTTAGTCGATGGAAGCCTTCTGTCTTCCATTAACAAAGCTGCGTCTACACTGGGGCCTAGGCCAGTATAAATGTGTCATCAGTGGTGTGGTTTTTTCACAGACCTCCAACCAACGTAGCTGTGTCAATCCACCTTCTAAGTGTCCCTCAAAGAGGGACCTCTGTGCACGGACCTCCTTGTGGGTTTCAGCCCACGTGTTAAAGGGGGTGGGATTTTGCACTGGTATTTGCAGCACGGAATCCAAGGCTGTTCTTTTGCATTTCCCCAGGGTTATCCCCCCGGATTTTGTGAGTCCGTCTGGTGAAGTTCACCCCAACGCAGTGCCGTGTAAGCCCCAGAGCAGCAAACCCTTAACATGGGGGGCGGTGTTGTGCGTGGAACCTTGAACAAACCTGCCACTCAGAGGGAGTGAATTCCTCTCTTCTAGCAAAAGAGAACAGCATAAAGGCCCTACATGTGCGAAGGCACACGCACTCACACGCAGGCTGCCGTGCACAGACACACCCGAACGGGGCTGCCGGATTTCCTAGCAGACACACTGTCGGCACTAATTGTACTGTTCTCTCTTGTATCAACCGGATGGAACGTAACCGATCAGGCAGCTGGTGCGCTGCTCATCCCAAACGTCTCATTGTTCCCCTGTCCGCCTGTTTACTGCAGCCACCTGTTGTCTCTTCCGCTTAGATCGGCACGCTTTCGGGGGCAGGACCCTCCCTTTGTTATATGGTTGCATAGCACCTAGCGCAGCGGGATTGAGGCCCCTACGCCCTACCGTAATACTTATAATAAAAGGCATTTGTGACAGCTGCCATCCTGGTCAAAACACCAGGGGTCGAACTGGGACCCTCAAAGTTACACATGCAACTAGATTCCGGGCTCCCCGGCGGGGGCTGGAATAGGCTCCCATTCTTCGTGGATCAGGCACGAAAGGGGACTGACCATGCACTCACCCACCAGTGGGTCACAGGTGTTTCTATCTCAGGAGGGCCACGTAGCTCTACTAGGCCACAGGGCGTAAGCGGTGAGTAGGCGGTGCACTGGCCCTCTGCCTCAGGGTGAATGTCACCCCGGGGTCTGTGAGCCAGGCCCTCCTCAGTATGTTATTCCAGCAGAGACCCCGGCACACTGCCATCCCAGCCCCATCCTCACGCTGCCTGCTTGGAGCTTTCAGAGGCGCTGTGGTTTTGGTTGGGGGGTTTCTGTCTCCGAGCTGTGTCCACATCAATGGGTGACAAGGCACCACCCAGGTCAGGATGGACTGGAATGCCATACTCGGCACGCTGTGGCCAGGATTCTCTCCAGTGTGTCTGAGACCGTCCCAAACTCACTGCAAGTGTGAAATGACAAGGGCCTGATCCTCACACTCACTGCTCTTTGCTAAAAAGGCATGAAGTTTGGGGTGGGGCTGCCTCCCCCGACACACAGAGGTCGGATGCTGGGCTCCCACCAGGGGACAATACTACATTCTCTTATTTACAAAGGTGGTTTGGAATTGGTTTTTAAGCACTTTAAGGCCCTGATTCTGCTCCCATTAAGAATTTTGCCAGTGACTTGAACAGGTTCCTGTTCATGGCATCTGTTACACTGCAGAACAAAAGGGCTGAAAAACCCATGTCCTCTCTATGTACCTGCCAAGACCTGACTAGAAGGGCTCTGGGTTCCCCTGCAAGAGCTGTCGTCATCCCAGACCCCCTCAAATGAACCAGGGGAAGCCTCCAGCTTAGGCTGCGGATGTCATCACAGGTGGCAGGAAAACCCATGGGGTCCAGACACAAGGACTTGGCAGGTAAGTAAAGGAGGATGGGATTGATGGGTTGCGTACCCTCCCCCTCCGCTCCATGGGGAAGTCTCCATCCTGCACGGGCAGGGAGCAGAGCAGAATCCCAGCGTGAGGCTTCCCCAGGCAGCGCCGAGAGCAGCCCTTTGCCTCCGCCTGCTGCATCTTAGCGTCATGTGGTTTCTGCCGGTTAAGGGGGACTTGGGGCCAATTTTGTGCGTTCGTTTACAAAGCCGCCTGGGTCACTATGTAAAGCACAGAGCCCCCAGAGCACAAGCAGAGTTTCCCTCCCTGGAGAAGTGCAGGGAACATTGTACCTGACACTTCGGGACTGTTTGCTGCAAACCAGGCCAGTAATTCTGGGGAGTAATTCACCCGGCACAGAGGGGCCAGCACAAGTCATAAGCGGTGCCCAGGCCTTGTGCCTCCGCTCCGCGCCCGGGATGCATCTCACCCTGCAGGCACAAAAAGAGACCTACAGATAGCAGGCATGAGCCATGGGAGATTAACCTGCCCCACGGCCTGACAACACCAGTCTGGTTTTCCTAGTGTTAATTCAGCCCAGGCTAACGCCTTCCCTGATCTGCTCTGGGAGGTCACTACTCCCTGCTGACCGTCTCACCCTTCCTCCCTCCTCCTGCTCGACACAGTAACGGCCCCCAGCTTTTCACTGGGTTGTAAATTCTTCGGGGCAGGGCTGGCGTGTCTGTGCAGCACCCAACACCATGGGACCCTGATCCTGGCCGGAGCCTTCGACACTCCCACAAAGCCAGCCACGCAGTCAATGAAGTCCTTGGGGAGGTGCTGCAGTGACGTCTCGGTTGAGGTCTGCCCCACTAGCGCGGCACATCTTCCACCCAAGAGGCAAAGGCCTGGCTTTATACAGCAGTGAAGAAGGAAAATCTAGCTATTCCCCGCTCTGGGTCTGTCTTGCTTAGAGTCCCAGAACGCTGCATCGGGCCAGCTGCAGCCCACACCGTACTCCAACGGGGCCCACAAGAGAGCTCAGCATGCATGGGGAGCTGTAACCCAGGGACTGCGTTTCCCAGCATGCACTGCTTTCACTTTGTCCGCGCAGCCCGGGGGCACCCCTCGCTGGAACGTTTAGACCCACAGGCCAGGCAGAGCAAGAGGAAGGTTCTCATCCCAGGGCTGAAGGCGAGACCCCAGCCCCTTCCATTTCACCAGCAATGCCACCTTCACGCCCAGATTTGCCCGCTTCTCCCACAAGCACCGACACGCTTTTGTCCATGTTATTAACCCTTCCTCTTTTCCCGGGCTTGGCTCCTCGCAGTGACACCAGTGGGGTCACTCCCGAGTTACCCAGGCGAAAGCAGGAGCCGATTCCAGTCCTGTGCTCAAACCACTAGACAGCACTGCCTCTTAGAGCAGCAGTTCCCAAACTTTTTACTAAGGTGACCCACCGGCCGCGTTGTGTCTTTTTGGGGATCCTATTGACATATACAGAAGGAGAAAACAACTAGGGCTTGCTAGGAGCTGTCATACCAGGCTGCAGAGCGCCTTTAAAGTGGGGGCCCTCCGGCCCCCCCATCTCCACTCCCCTCCCCCATCCTCCAACCCCCTGCTCCCCACTCCCCTTCTCAGCCCAAGCCCTGTTTGGCTCTCCCCAGCCATGCCCCCAGCTGGGCCATGATCACTGCCGGGCTGCTGACTGTCCACTCCCTGGCACCCGACACGTCCTCTGCACAGCTGCTGCTGCACAGGGGCAGAGGGGGAAGAGTGCCTTTGGGGCACACACGACCCACCGCTGGGGAGCTGCTGTACTAGAGGGGGGAAGAGCAGAGGTGCCTGGAAGCTGGGGAGGTGGAATTGCATTAGCCAAAGCCACGTGCTCCCCTTTTCCCAGAAGCTCGGCTGCATCCCACAGGAGCAGCAAAGGGCTTGTTGCTTGGGTTTTGCTGCAGTTCCTGGCCTCCTGGCAGGCGACCTTGGGCACGGATGGCCGTGGCTGGGGTATTTTTTTCCCCCCGGGGCGTTACCGCTCCATGCTACCGTGGCGAATCAGGAGCAGAGCCGAGGACCCTGGGCAGGTGCCATGCTGGCTGGCAGTGCCCCGGGCTCACGGCCCAAAAGAAAGGAAGGCAGGCAAACCACCAGGAGCACATCTGCGCTAAGCGGTGCAGGCCTTGTTGAAGTTTGGATGGGAGACTTCCAAGGACCAGCCCGCTGCAGAAACAGGGAGGGGTGACTCAGCAAAGGGCACCCTTCCATTCAGTCGGTGCCCCCAGCCTGGCGCTAAGAGGCACTGGCTAGCTGGACAGCTGGTCACTGGGGCAGTATCTCCACAGACCCGGCCAACGCCCAGCTCTCCTAAGGGTAGCCTGTCTGCTTCAGGATACAGGATTCTTCTTCACTTCCCCTGTTCCACCCCAGCAGTGGCTGCATCGCACTAGTGACTGGGGGTGCATGCCGGCTGGGATGCTAGGGGCTAGAGAGATGGGGTTGCCATGGCAGGCGGGGAGCAGGGCACAGCCAGAGCTGGGGGTCAGGAGCAGAGCAGGGAGGGGTTGGGTGTTTTCGGCAGAAGTTCTGGGGACAGGTCTTGATTTGTCGTGTGCTTGATCCTAGACAATCCTGCGCCCTGAACCGCCTGTTCATCCCATTCAGGAGAGGGGCTGAGCCCTGCAGGCCATGGAGAGGAAGGGAGGGGAGAGAGGAGGCACCAAACACTATGGGCAGCAGGAGAGGGGAGAGAGGTCCTGAGCCCTGCAGGGTGGGGATGGGAGGATGCACTGATCTCTTGGGGGGAGGGAGGGAGGGAAGAAGCTCTGAGCCCTGCAGGCCATGGCGGGCTGGAGGCACTGAAGATGTGGAAGGGGGAAAAGATGTACTGAACCCTTTAGGAGAGAGGGGGGGCACTGGGCCATGGGGGGGGGAGTGGAGTGAAGGAGGGAGGGGTGACAAGACACTAAGCCCTGTGGGTTGGGGCAAGGAGAAGGCAGTGGGGGCAGGGAAGAGGCTCTGGGCCTTGCAGGTGCGGTGGGATGGATACAGTGGGGGCTGGGAGGAGGCTGTGGGCCCCCCAGGTCAAGGGTGAGGGGCAGCCTCACTGCATGGGGGCAGGGGGAACGTGCCTTCAGCCAGGATTCCTTCCAAGGAAAGTGCATCCTGCTACAGCCTGTTCCATTCGAGGGACACAATGTTCCCACCACGGAGCCATTAATATTCCAGGGGGGCGACGGCGCCTCCGGCGCAGCAAGTTTTTCTGATGAGCACACGTCAGGGCGGTGACAGGAGACGGCCTCCTGCCCAGTGTCGGGCATGAAGCGGGTGCCAGTTCCCACAGGCCTCCTCCCGGGGCAGCCTCCCCGCTGGCACAGCACAGACAGCCCCAGCATCAGAGATTCTGGTCACGTGTGGCCAGCTGGAGCTGGGTCAGGGACAGCAACGTGCATCAGCCGATGCTGGAATCACAGCAGCGTGGAGAGCAGAGAGGGCCAGGGGCTGACCCCAACCACGCTGCAAAGGTGACCTTCCGCTGCTGACACCGGGGGAAGAGAAGAGAGGCACAGAACGAACGGGCCGAGGACGGGAAAAGTCTCATTTGGCCCCCACACTGGTATATCAGAGCCAAGATGCTGGGGAGGGGGTGGGCAGCGGGACAGAGCGCAGGGAGGCACTGGGACCCTGTCACGGAGTGTGGGGAAGTCTGGGCCCCGCACCCCTCTTCCTGCGATTCACCGTGACTCTCAGCCAGCCAGTAAAACAGAAGGTTTATTGGACAGTAGGAACGCAGTCTAAAACAGAGCTTGTAGGTACAACCAGGACCCCTCAGTCAAGTCCTGCTGGGGGGCAGGGAGCTTAGACCCCAGCCTTGGGGTTCCCTGCGTTCCACCACCCAGCACAAAACTGAAACTCCAGCAGCTCTCTCCCCGCTCCCCCCAGCTCCTCCTCTCCTTTGTCCAGTCTCCCGGGGCAGAAGGTGTCACTTCTCCCAACCCCCCTCCTGGCTCAGGTTACAGCTCAGGTATCTTCCTTCAAGGGAAGTCCCCCATCCCCAATGTAACTCCCCTGCAACATTCCCTGGTTAAATCCGCCCCACTCTCTGTTGTGTCACAGACCCCCCCCGCCCAGCACTGCCCCAAGCACACGGAACATGACAAATTCATCTGGAACACACCTGCCTCCACATTCACACGCCTACTTGGAGTCACTCCTGGCTACCCCACTCCTGCACCACCCTCCAGCCCCAGAGCTGGTTGATTCTGGCCAGGAGCGCCTCTCAGCCAGGCAGAGGCACAGTTCAGTCTCCATGCCACATCAGAGGAACCACCTGCCTTGGTCGCTGCTCTGGGCCTACAAAGCTGCAACCTTGATGGTGTGGACCTGACCCCTGGGCACCGGGGCTGGGGACAGATCCCGTAATAATGAGGTGGGATCCTTTCCTGTCTCAGACCTGCCATTACAGTGCCAGTCCAACGGCTGCCAAAGACCCAGAATGGGGCACCCGCTATGACTAAATACTGACGGAAGACACCATGTACCCATGACCCCCGGCGGGTATCCAGGCTGCTGCTACATTAGTGAACGTGGATTTGATCTAACTGTGGGTGCAGTAAGTGTGCCGTGCTAGTGAGCGTGACTGAGTGTGGCACGTGTGAGCAAACACCATACAGGCGTTGTGACGTAGGCAGGGGCTGGGCCAGTCGGGAGGTTTCAGCGTTTCTGTGTTAGGGGCTGGATCACTCATGGGACAGGGAGATGAGAAAGGGGCAGCCTCCTTCTCTCAGAACAGCCTGTCCAGTAAGGTCCACACCCCAGCCAGCGTTTCCCGACCCACGCCCCAGCCGGAGGTTCCCCTAGATGAGGTGTCTAGCTCCCCCACCAGGCTGTATCCTGCTCTCCACCTGAAGTCCCTGGGAGTTGTACCGTTGATTTCAGTGGGAGCAGAATCAGGCCCTTGCCCTCAGACTCCACCCAGCCAGCCGTGTGTCACTCCCAGCGTGCATTGCCTTGTGTGGGGAAGCGTGACAATTCCAGAGGCCAGGCTAAGAGCACATGGCGAGGCCCGGCCCTGTGCCAAGCGAACGCCAGCTGTCAGCTAAACGGAGCTCGTAGCAAAGGGAGTGACAACTGGCCAGATGCTAATGCTAGAGTAGAAGCTTAAGGCCAAAAAAGGGCTTAGCTGGAATGCTTGCCAGGGGGGAGCAAAGCTCATCGCTCATGCCTCCGCTGCGCTGCGTGGCGAGATGATAAAAATCAATTGGATACGGTGACGACTCCAAACTCGACAGGAAGGAAAGGTTACATCAGCATGGGGGAGGGTGGCGGGGGAATCGCTCGCTACCTAACAAGGAACCCAAAGATTATCCCACGGTGGGGAGATCCAGGCCCCGAGTAGAAGAGATTCCCTGCCCCGGAGGAGCCTGTCCCTTTGGTTTCAGACCCAATGCAACAAGTGAAACAAACCAACAGACGGGGAGGGGAGCGAGTCACACAGCCTAAGCTTACCAAAGCGGACACAGTTCGGTTACAAGTTGCTAGGTAACAGGAACCCTCCTGGTCCGGTAGGGGTCAAGCTCCGGGACTGAGAGCGTCTAAGCAGCAAACGCCGTGGGTACAGTCATGCTAACAGGCGATTTTAATGACCACGCTATTACCCGGCTGAATGGCACAACGGGGAAAATGACTGGATGACGGCTTGTGAGAGCAGCTTTTGTTTGGGAGCCGACAAAGGGGAACGCAACCAGCCTTTGATGGGAGTGTGGGAGACCCACTGAGCACCAGAGATATAATTAGGGCCCCATCCTGCAGTGTGCTGTGCACCCGCAATCGCCACCGAAGTCAACAGGAGCGGAGGGAGCTCAGGCCCAGCGAACTGGTGTAATAACACCCTTAAAGAGGTGGGTGTTTAAACAGGGTTGATTTTAAAGGGGCAGCTTTTAAAGCCAGGGAAGGAGCCGGCTGCGAGGCTGAATTGTGAGCTCACAGCACAGAGTCAGGCCGGAGGCTACCTCAAACATTGTATTAGAGGCACAGCTGGGGCCTAGACCTCGGAGCAAAGCAAACAGCGAGGCACCGAGTTAAACTGGGAGACGCAGGAGCGTGCTGGGCCTTTCCAAAGCAGGGATCCTTCCTCAGAGCCCGAGCCGGCGCAGGCTGGGTGCGCGCTGGAAAGAAAAGGCCCGATCCTGCTCCCATTGACGTCACTGGACAAAAACCCACATTGACTTAAGTGGGACCAAAACAAAGGCCCTGAAAAAGCAGCGAGAGGCTGAGGGACTGGTCATCAGAGCCGGATATAACCAAAAGGGTGGGGATGCATTCAGTGTGACGCGGTTGCCTGGGGTATTGTGGAGCCCTAGGCTGTCCAGGGGGTGAGGAAAGGGGATGGCGAAGGAGGGTAGCACAGACTCTGCCTAAGGCTGTGTGACACTGAGCGATGGGGACACCGGTGGGCCGGAGGCACATGCGGTGGCAAATCCGTGAGGCCTCCATAGAGAATGAGAAAAACACAGGCCTGGTCTCCACCTAGGAAATAGATTGGCTTTGGGACACCCTCAGGGCTGTGAAGCACTCCGCACCCCGAGTGCAGACCTAACCCCTGGCACACATGCAGCTAACGCAACGGAAGAACTCTTCCAGCCAGCTGGCTACCGACTCTCTGAGAGGTGCATCGGCAGAACCCCCCCGCCCATGTAGGTGTCCCCAGGACAGTGCCCTCAAAGCAGGAAGTTGAGCTGAGGAAGCTGGAGCGCAGGGACTCCTGGGCCCAGGCTAGGGGTCTGCAGGAGACAACGTTGAGGCACCAGGTATGCAGTATTGTGGGGAGGGGGGAACGCTTGCAAAGAGCTGGACGAGGCCTAGGCATCACTTAAGCCCCACTCAGGCCCTTACGGGCATGAGTCTGAGTCCAGGGCTTTATCCACAAGACCAGTGGTCCCCAACCTTTCCCGGGGGGGCGGGCGCTGGACGACGAGCCACCAAGGACCGTGGCCGGCAGACAAGCATCCGCCGAAATGCCACCGAGAAGCAGCAACATCAAGAGGCGTCACCGCTGAAAATCAGCGGCATTTCGGCGGATGCTTGTCCACCGGCCAGTACGCGGGCGCACATAGACGCCCCGGCGGGCACCATGGCACCCACGGGCACCGCTTTGGGGACCCCTGCACAAGACCATCCTTCCTCTCAAAAACAGGCTCGGCGAGAGGAGACACGGTCTCCCAGAACAGCTGCTGCCCAGGGGTGCCAGTGGGGTTCCCTGGGGCAGTCCGCAGCAGCCGCTCACCCACCGGTAATGTGAGTCCCTATTGCTCTTGGAACGGGGCCTAAGAGAGCAGGGAGGAGGAAGGGGGGTGTCTGGGTCCGTCTGCACAGGGACAGAGGCTTGTGCAGCACCGACACTGTAAGAGACCCCGGGACCGGTCCCCTCCCCCCGGGGGAGTACACCCAACCCAGGCAGGGGGCAAGGGAGCTGAGCACGGCTGGGAACCACTGTGGTTTAAACAGGGACTAGGATCCCCAGGATTCAGAGGTAGGAGCGTTTTGAAGGGGCTGCAGTATAGGGTGTCCGTATATAGACAAGCCCCAGCTGCCCTCCTGGCTGGGGCTGGCCTTAGCTAACAGCCCCCTGTGCTGGATGGGCTCAGTGGCATTTCCCCTAGGCCCTGGCCAGCCCACCTGATGGACTCTCTCCCCTTGGGGCCAGGCCCTGCCCCGGGAAGGGCTCCCCACAGTCCCAGGGGATTCACCCCCATTGCAGGGGGCCCTGGAGCTGCACCTGGGGAAGGGAAGTGCTGGCCGGAGAGCAACAAGGCAGGCCCCAGGAGCACCTGGACTACCCCTGCCCAGAAACCCGGCTGTGGGGCTGGCAGAGCCGCTGCTGGGAGCCGGGTAAGCAGGGAGGCAGAGCCCGCAGGAGGCGAGAGCGGAGCCGAGCCAGGCTCGCACGGGGAGGGGAGAGCGAGCTGTGGGGCTGCGCGCTGGGGCAGGGGGTGGGTCGGTCACATCCAGGCCGGGGGCTCTCTCCCCGCAGCGGCCAAGGCAGAGCGCTGGGGCCGGGCCACCTCCCTCCGAGCAACTTCGAGCAACTTAGCGAGCGGTGCAAGCTCAGGATGGCGGCCTGGGGCCGATGCAGCGCAGCACCCCGGGGCCCCCACTCCTGCCAGCCGGGCACAGCGACCCCCAGCGCGTCTCGCCCCGCTCCCACCAGCCAGCCCGCTCCGAACCAGCGCCGAGCCGAGCCGGGCTAACCCTGCCCCGCGTCCCCGCCAGCCCCCTCCCGCAGCCAGGGCCAGGGCCAGGAGAAGCTGCGGCCCCGGCTGCGCTCCACCGAGGCGTAGGGGGGAGGGATAGCTCAGTGGTTTGAGCATTGGCCTGCTAAACCCAGGGTTGAGAGTTCAATCCTTGAGGGGGCCACTTAGGGATCTGGGGAAAAATCAGTACTTGGTCCTGCTAGTGAAGGCAGGGGGCTGGACTCGATGACCTTTCAAGGTCCCTTCCAGTTCTAGGAGATGGGATATCTCCATTATTTTTTTTTTTTTTTTTTTTTTTTTTTTTTTTTTTTTTTTTTTTTTTCCCATCGGCGCGGCCGCTTCCTCGCTCCGGGAGCGGATCGGGGGGAAGCTGAAGGTCTCCTAAGGAGACTGGTGCCTTGGCAACGGCCCTCCCGCCTGCATACTAATCGCTCCGGCTCCCGCCCGCCCGCCAGCGACCCCCCCCCGGGCTGCGGCGCGGCCCCCTCCCCTCGCTGCATCCCGCGGCCGCGGGGTCCCCCCGGCTGCTCCGCTCGGTGCATCCCCCGGGGCCCGGCCGAGCCCCGCTCCGCGCGCTTACCGAGGGTGCCTTTGGAGCCGATGCAGCCCATGCTCGGCCGGGGCGGCTAGGCGGGGAGCGGGGCCGAGCGCAGCCCGCTCGCATCGCCGCAGACCCGCATGGGCGCCGCCGGACACACGCTGCCGCTGCCGCTGCCTGGCCCTGGAGCGGCGGGCGGCGGGCTCGGCTGCACGCCCGGCGACGTCAGCGCAGCGCGGCTGGGCGGGGCGGGGCTTCAGCACCGGGGCCAGCGGCCCGGCCGGGGCCCGGCTCAGCACGCTGGGCAGCGCCCGCCGCTCGCGGGTCCCCCTCCGACCGACACCGCCCAGCCGGGGCACCCCCCAGCCAGCCCAGCAGGGAGCTACAGAGCGCCCCCAGCCAGCCCCCAAGGGAGGGGGAGGCTGGTGCCCGGGGGGGGGGGTCTGCACCCACCCACACCCCCCTCCACAGACCCTAGTCTAAACAAAACCGTCAGCACCCCTGGCCCAGAGCAAAGCCACCTCCCCCGCTCCTTGGCCCCCTAGAACAGCGCAGAAACCAAGGCCAGGGACTTTGGGGTTGCCAGGGGCTCGGCCCCCTAAGAGAGCTGGACATTGCAATGGACCAAGTTTCTTCTCCTGCTCCAGGGAGTTTGCTCCTGCTGAAAACCAGTTCAGCCCAGTTTGAACCTGAAATGGTCCCAAGCAGAGGGGCCCTCAGCTCAGGTTTGGCAGGGACTCCAGTAGAGCAGTCATTTCATCCCTCACGGCCCCAACAGGCACCACCGCCTTTGCCTGCCCGGGGATTCACAGCCCAGGAGCTTATCCAGAAGGAAAGGAGCCCACGTTGAAAGAGCCCTGAGCCAGGCTGGGCTGGCCGGCGCTGAGCCACCGCAAGGGGACCTGTAGTTCCTCGAGTACCTCCCTCTGGTGCAAAGGTCACAAAGGTCCGCCCCCGCTCCGGCAAACACGAGCCGTGTCACCTCGCTGGAGGTTTCATCCCACTCTTTGTTGGGTCTGGCTGCCTCGCCGGGTCAGTGGAATGAGGAGGGACTCAGGAGATCTAGGCTCAGTTCCTGGCTTTGCTGCACGCTGCCTGTGTGACCAGCTCTCTGGCCTTCAGTTCCCCATCGGCCAGGAGAGGATGCACCTTCCTTTCTCCCACCCACTGTCAGCCCTTTGGGGCAGGGACTGGGTGTGTGCAGCTCCTAGCACCGTGGGGCCCCGATCGAGACAGCGCAGCTGCGTTGGGAGTAGCTGTGCCCTTCCCGAGTATTCGTACCAATCACAGAAATGGCAGCACCCTGGGATGGCAGCTACACAAAGGACACCGCACACAGCACCTGTCACCGGGCTGGGCTTGGGCTCCCAGGACTGGAGAGCAAGCTGCACCCATCTTACAGCCTGACATTGCCTTGTCAGCAACGTCTGGCCCTGCGGAGAGGTGGCTACAAATCATTCGGCGGCATCGATCACGCCCCCAGTTCAATGGCTCCTCATGGGAATGTTGTCCCCGGTATTAGCTGTGAGTCATAAATCCCGGCTGGCTCAGGGTGTGATCGATAATGGGTTATGGAGCCTTTCAGCTGCTGGTTCCCATCCAGCCAGGCTCACCAGTGACAGGGAGTTTTTGTCATTTGAGAGTAGTGGGGGGAGGGGATGGGGGACGCTGGGCCCAGTTTTAGCAAGCAAGGTGTGCCCATCACAAACCCCAGGGTAACTGGCACTCACGGGGCATCCCAGCTGGCAGGCCCAGCAGAGGCCAAGGAGTAAACAAGCACGAAGGCGGAACACTGCTCACTCCTCGAATGGTCCCTCCGGTTTAAGATTGACGCACATTGAGGGATAGTTCCGGGGCAGCCGGGCCCTTCTGATGCCTACGCTCTGCTGGCGCTGCGGACAAACAGCTGGCTCCAGCCGTCTTTGCTCTGCATTTCCCCCGCAGCCATCACACTCCCAAAGAGGCACCAAGCCCAGCCCCTGCCTGTGTATTTATGACAGAGGTGTCACATCGGTGACCAAGTGTCACATGATGAAATGGCCTGATAAATCCAGGCAGCAAAAGGTCGGCAGACCTAAGAAATGAAATGCTGCAGAACAAAGGGGCTGGGAAGAGGTGCACCCCCTCCTTCCTGCCGCCGCCCCCCCGCCCTGCACTCAGGCTGCCTGACACAATGTGCAGGAAATTGCTGTTGGGGTGATAAAAATGTCTGTTTCTAAGCAAACCAGCTGACGTGTGGGGGGCTGATCTTTGTGGATGAGGTACCTTTAAATTCCAGTGGCTTCAATGCTAGCCTTATTTGATGAACTCCTCTGCAATTCCTTCACTCTAGCAAGGCTACGGGGAGACCTTGTGCTTCATCTTACGAACGCTACACGGTACAGGCCTTTTCCAAAGTCCGCTGAAGCCAATGGGAGTCTTTTCATGGCATTTCAATAGCTTTTTGGATCCGGCCCTTGCAGCAGGCTTTCACAGCCAGTTAGACTGTGGTGGGCTCCCGTGGCCAGAGCATTGGGAACTAGACTGTAAAGAACCCTCCCACGGGGCCCTGCTTTGCACCAGAGGGGACCTGGTCCTCAATGGATCGAGCTTCCAGGCTGTCGGCTCTTCGAGGCAGGGCCCATCATTAGCTCCAGCCTCCTGGAGAGCTAAGCGCTTGGGTAGTGATTAACAGCTAGGAAATGATCCCTCTGGGTTTCTCTTGGAAAGGGGTTCAAATACATGCATGGGGTTAACGTCCCTTTCTCCCACCCGCATCTGTCTTGTCTATTTCGACTGTCAATTCTTCAGCCTCTTATCCAGCATAACGGGGCGCCTGACTCACCTGGGGCCTCTTGCTGCTACCATAATACAAACAATTTGCAATCAATCTAAATAGCCCTGACGCCCCGAACATCCCCTTAGCCCAGAACAGCACCACTTAGGGACTCCGTTAGGGGATGTTTCTCATGCACAATTGCTGCCGAGCCTCGTAGTGAAAGCCTGCGAAACAAACAGGAAGGAGCGAGCAGATTGGGATGCAGGAAATTTCTGCTACGGGGAAGTCTGCATCCAGCCAGAAAGCCCCTTGCAAAGGCCTTGTTTTGGACGCTGGAGCCTATGCCCAGGATGTGCCCCATAATTAATTCATTACTCACCCATGTCATGTGCTGGGGTGGGAGCTGCAGGAGGTAAGTGGTCTTTATATGACCTAGGAGTATTACATTGGTACTCAGCCTGGGTTCACTGTGAGCGAGCTGGAGGCTAGATTAGTTCTGCTCAGGTCGGGGCAGGCTGCCAGGGATTTTGGCTTAGCCCGAACGGAGTCCCTTCTGATTTGGGGTCAGTCAAATTGCCTTCTAAATCCAGTGGCAGAGCCCTGACAGGAGAAGCAAGGGAGAATTGCGGGCAGGGGGAAAGAGAGAGATTTCTGAGCCAACAGCCACTTCTTCCTGCTATTAGTTCATTCCCTCATGTGCCTGGGAGGAACACATAAAAGGCAGGTTATTGTGCACTGCAAGCATGCACAGCAAACAACTACCCCCTCAAACACACCGGCCTCCGGGCAAAGAAGGGCTCAGCCTTGACAGCATTCATTTGAGTGATGCAAACTCTTCCTGTAGGTATTAGCTCTGCCTACTTTGGAAGAATGCCCTGGGAAGAGACTGCCCAGAACTCCCTCCGCCCCCAAAGTGACTGGCCCAGTGATGGATTCCTTTGAAAGAGGATCACCTTCAAACATTTGCCTCTCTCCCTGCCTGGCTGGAGGGCAGCCCTTGGATCTGCAGCCAGATAATACAGCTGAGTGGGTAAGTGAATCACTCAGGAGAGACAGCTCATGGGGAGACATGCAGAGAGGCTCTCAGAGGCCTGCACATTTATCCAGCCCACACCAGCACATTTATCCGGACCCCCTCAGGGTCCTGCCAAGCAACAAAAGAGAAGGAGAATATGAGCATGCCAGAGCTCAGGAGTGCTCCTGTCTCCCCACTGTCGGCTCCAAGTGGTTCATCTCTTTGGGGAGAGTCACTGTCGTGACTGTTCATTACCCAGGGAGAAGGCAGAGAAGGAGATGGGTGCTCAGGTACCCTGGTGATGGGTGCCTTAGATAGACCTAGATGACATTAGGTCAGCGTCTGGGGGTCTTTGACCTGGGAATGTGAAGCAAAAGCTTCTGCTGAGCCTGATGCTAACTGCACCCCTTTGAACATCAGAGCCCACCTCACTGATCAGACATTGCACGGCCAAACAGGATTAGTACCTCCTATACTTAGCTGCCAGGACCTGCAGGGGGGGGGGGTCATTCTGCCGCAGCAGCAGTAACATAGAATCCTGCACCCAGGTCCTGGCAGATGACCCTTGAAGTTCCCTATTAAAGGAACCAGATGTGATGTTCTCCAAAGCCAGCTGAGATGCTACCAGACCTTCATCTTCTCCACACGGGTGTGCTCAGAGGAACAGATCCTGAGGGTGTATGAGACCAGGAGCAAGTGTAGCTGGGTTAGAGCAGGGGCTGGGCTTCGGGAGCCCGGAGATCTGTTCCCATCTCTTTCACAGACCCCCTGTGGGACCTTGGGCAAATCACATTCACTCTCCATCTCGGTTAAATGCCTGGTCAAATGGGATGCCCAATACTTGCCCACCTTCTTACAGTCTCACGGCTACGGGGCTAGCTGTACCTCGTCCGGTCTCTCGGAGAGCACCCCTCAAGTTCATGGTCTCTGGTCCTTCCCTGTCTCACGGTGGAATCCCCTGATTTTGCCACTCTTAGCCCAGGACCCAGCTACATGACCCCAGGTGCCGGCTGCTTCTCCCCTGCAGGCCTGGCTGGGCTTGGGCACCTGTGTTCCCCTCTTTGGGGCACATGGCCGGTGTTATGCTGACCATCGGCCTCTTGGAAACAAACTGTTTTTATTTAGCTGGGGGACAACAGCATTAGAGAAGAAGGACTGTAAACCCTAAGCAGCCTCTGCGCGTAGACAATCTCCACTAGGCTAAGTGAGATCAATTTTCCTCTTAAATTACAGGAACAGAACAGAACCAGTTGACATTCTCCCAGCCAGTTCAGATGCTCCTGGGCATCTGTGTGGGACTCTTAATCAATCTGTTTTTTCAGTCTGACCCACTCTGTTCCACCCGGGTTCATGCTCTGCAAAAAGACTGGGCTAGAACCATTAAGCCTAGTGCTCTGGCATTGTCTCTTAACAACCCTTCAGTGGACGCTATTAGATGACCCTTAGAAACAGAGCCGGGGACGGTGTTGAAACTGTCCGATCCCAGAAGTCAAGCCTGTAAATCACATTTGGGGATAAAGAGTGAAACGTGCACTTAATACAGGTATGTACGGTTACATCTCCGCCCAGATCTCCTCAGGCAAATAGCATTAAGAGGGAAGCACAGGCAGAGATTAATGCAGCTACAGGAGCGGGAGGAATGTTGGAAGGCAGAGAGCCCAGTTCAGACAGGGTTTCACAGTGCCTTTTAGGGAGGCTACTGGATTGGTAGTTGACAGTTATCCAGCCCTTGCGTGGGCACAGCTATCACTGTCTGCAGGACTCTCACTCACCGTCAATGTGACTTCAGACAACAAACCCTCCAAACTCGGGGGCTTTAGAGCCAATGGTGACCTACAAGAGAAAGCTCTGATTGGGGCCTTCTCTGGATCAGTCAGGTCCACTGTGAATGAGCGAGCTAAATCCCAGGCGTCTAGCTCCATGGGAACATGGGAATCCATCATGTCACTCAGTCACCTGGGTCTATTAGCAGGCAATGGGGCGGAGATTCCCTAAGCCACTTTGAAAATCTCACCCAAATTCACCTTCCACTCCCACCACTTCCAAGCTGCCTTCTATACTTGGTGCAATACTGCGGCCCCCACCCCCAAAAGCCCAATAGGAAAGGCTCCTCCACCTTCTCCTCATTTAAATCACAGCTAAAGATTCCCACCTTCCAGCAGCCTATAAACCCCTGTCCATGACAACCCACAGACCTTTCTCCAATCCCATCCTATTGCAAACGTTAAATCTAACCCGGGGCCCTTCTCGGGGTTGTCCAGTGCTTCGTATCTCCTGCTCTGCAAACTCCTCAGGGCAGGGTGACGGGTAAGCCAAGCACACGGTCAGGAATGCTCTATTCTTGGCAGATCAGTGATAGCCAGAGGGGGGAAATCATCCCTGTCTGGCAACTTCTCAGAGCTGGATTTGACAAATTAACCCTTTTGGGGTCCCTTGTCTTAGTCCTGCTGCAACTGCCTAGGAGCACCGTGGGGTGGATTAGTGCCAGGTGGGAGGGAATAGGTCAGTGTCAGCAAGCAGGGGTGATGGCACCACGTGTTGCCCCATGGGAAAGAGAAGGGGGCATGGTGTGTCACCCCCTGAAACCTGGAAAAAGGCAAGAAGGAGCCATCCTTGGATGAAAATGCTGGTGGGATTTTGGGGGTGGTTTTAACCAGTTTGGGAAGTGCTCCCCTACCCAGATCTATTTCTGAACTAGACAGCAGGGAAGCACTGGTAAAATCTGTAGCCATCCAGAAAGCCCACAAAAACAACAGCTGCGTTCCGTTCCGAATCATAGCACACGTGTCCTGGGAGCTGGTCCGGGCAGCGTAAGATGGTTTTATTTTTTGAAATGTCTTTGCGCTAATAGCTGGTGGGCACTTGTACAGGCAGGGGCGCGGTGAGGCAAACATTCCCCATCGGGCCCCAGCTCGGTCTGGGGGTCTTGCATAAACATCCCAGCCCATAATAAGCGCTGTTACCTTTGCACCTTGCTCTGGGAGAGATAAGGAGGGGGAGGTAAATGTCTTTCACTGGAGCTTTGAAGCTCCACCAAGCTCATGCCTTTAGAACCATTTAGAGGGATCCCATTAGTGGTTGTGAAGAAGTGGGGGATTATCTCGTTTTTTCCTTGTTTTTCCTTGTTTGCATGCAGAGGGGGTGAGACTCAGTTTCCCGGGGTGTTACTCGTTTCACAAGGTGATGGGAGGGGGAGTTGTTGTTACAGAGGACCAGCGAGGGAACTTGGGACCTCAGCCAATGGCCTGGAGAATAGATACCCCAGCGACTGGTGACCCAGAGGCCCAACTCAGGAGTCGCAGCTGGTTCTGGCCACTGGGAGGACAATGGGCTGTAAAGAGAGGACCCCAGTGACCTAACCAGCTGGTTCCAGCCAGAGGACAGAAGAGAGGAGAGGAGACGAGACCCAGAGAGGGGGAGGGATAGCTCAGTGGTTTGAGCATTGGCCTGTTAAACCCAGGGTTGTGAGTTCAATCCTTGAGGGAGCCATTTAGGGAACTAGGGTAAAAATCTGTCTGGGGATTGGTCCTGCTTTGAGCAGGGGGTTGGACTAGATGACCTCCTGAGGTCCCTTCAACCTTAATAGGCTATGATTCTATGACCCTGTTTACTTGGAGAGAAGACAATGGACAGCGGCGGAGCTGGAGAGAGAGAGAAGGCAGAGCCCACCTGGATGCAGGGGTGACTTGGATGTGTTGTGCCAGAGGGAGGCCAGGCCCAAGAGCTCCGAGAGTTTCCTATGCTGTGTTCAAATGCTCAATAAACCCTCCTGTTTTACACTGGCTGAGTGTCCCTCCAGACTAGAGAACAGGGTTACATTATTACCTTTGGGGAGTGGAGGCCCTGGGGGTCTAGAGCGAGTGGACTCCCTGAGGGGGCCCACAGCGAGAGACAGGCGTGCTAAGGCTCCGAGAGGTGCGGCTCCAGAAGGTGGAGGGGCTTAACCCCCGAGAGAGAGTGGACCCCCGAGACGGGCTGTCTCACTGAAGAGGGTTCCCCGCCCGGGGCCAAGAGTGGGCACAACCTGTGAGTCTGTGACGGTCGTCCCATGCCATAACTACACAGTTACAGGCATAGTAGTAGATGTGTTCCCAGCTTAGCAGCAGCTGATTTTTAAAGACACCTTAGCGTTGTTCCTGCTGGTGTCACTACAGCATCCCCATAAATCTTTCTCTAGTACAGGTGGCACAGCCTATACTTCGGGTTGCCTGACACTTCCTGTTCCAAAACCACGTTTTCAGTTGCTTAGAACTTTGCCAGCCATGTTCCTCAGGACGAGATGAGGGGAAACGTGGCTGTTTTCGACCCCGTTAAAACAAATGCACAGCTGAGTGGTTGGGAAGCTCTAGTGCCTCCATGCTTTGGAGGGGGGACTTGAAATTTGGCAGGGGGGTTGCCCTGGTGGCAGGGACGTGCCTTTTGCGGCCCCAGCTCAGCCAAGTTATAAACCTCTGAAGAATCTGTTTGCACGGGCTCAGTAGAGACTGGTTGAATTTGGCAGCTAAATTCCCCCCCAAGACTCCATCTGAACTGAGCATGCTCCATCCCCTCACATCTCCTAGGTGCTGGCTGGACTGTTCATGGGCCATTCTCACATTCTGTTTCTCCTGTGCTGTCAGTGCTCCCCCTGCTAGGCCCCAGAAAGCCTACAGCGGGTGGAGGAAGCTCCCTGACTGGTGGGGTGAAGAAGTGATGGGGGGAGGGGAAGAGATGCGGGTGGGGAGACAGGGACAGGAGGGGGGCAGGGGCAGAGGAGGACAGCAGACTGGGAGAGGGAGAGGAGCAAGAGGGGAGAAGGGCAGGTGCAGAGGGAGTTGGGGGGAGAACCATAGGCAGGAGTTGCAGAGTGGGGCAGGAGGAGAGATAGAGGGATGGATGGGGCAGAGGGAGGAGGATAAGGACGGGGGCAGGAGCTGGGGGGATAGCAGGAGGGGACAGGTGCTGGAGCTGAGGAGGGAAGGATAGGAGCAAGGGAGAGGCTGGAGGGATTGGCACAAAAGGGTACACGCCCAAAGAGAGCCTGGAATAGACCCAGTGCTCAACACTTCTTTGCTGTCAAGCAAATAGCTGTGAAACCCACTGGCAAAGTGGGTGTCTTGAGGGGAAAAAATAGTTATACCGTCTTGAAATACATGCTCATATCATAATGCAGACCCACGATGGGACCAAATTAAGGTTGCCCCGGCAACCTTCATACTAGCATTTCCTCACTTTTGACTGCGCACCATTAACATTCTTGCAGTGGAGTCTTTGGGGGTGTAATCGCACGCACGCACACGCACACACAGAGCCCCACTGGTCGTGCGAATGGAACGGCTGCCACCATCCGATGAGCTGTTGCACAAGTCGATCTCCCAGGTTAGACTGTGGTCCCTTTCTCAGGGACAGGGTGGAACCTATTACAGGGTGAGTCTCTTCAAACTCTTCCCAGCGTCCGGCCCCCTCTTGCGGTCAGCATCTGGGACGATCCAGGCAGTGACTTTGGGGGCAGAAACATTCAAGCAAACAGAGATGAAGATTCCCACCATTCCAATGTGAACATTTGCATCGGAAACCTGGCTCTCACCCAGTTAGGTCACAGAACCATAGTCAGGTGACCTAGGAACCCAGTGAACCAGCTCCTCCGTCAGCTATTCACAATCGAGCTGTAGCCAAAGGATGATCCACAGGCAAATAATTCTGAGTAATTACAATAAAAACCAAAGAAATCACCCACAGCTGGGGAACGATTCATGACCAGGAGAAAGTGCTGGTCACTGAACAGATTATTCCCTGGGGTGACTCTTAGCTCCAGTGGAAACCTCAATGCGTGGGACAATGGGAACCCAAACACCCCGTACAGTAGATTCCTGCATTGGCCAATGGGCTATGGAATAGATACGGCGGAATAGGGCTTTGTTAGCTGTCTATTTCCTGGTTGTCTTATCCCCACGCTCCTGCCAACAGTGGCAATGGAATGGCCCATCGTTCGTTTCATTGC